>NW_006399837.1:3447846-3506203 GCF_000299155.1 Elephantulus edwardii
AAAAAAAAATAAAATGTGTAAGATAATGCTGCTCATAATAAAAGGAAGCATTGACTGAGGCAAATATCCTCACCAGGAGTTAGTATACTCTTCTGTCAAATATTAATTATCATTAACTTTGAGGACCATATAGTCACCCTTGCAACTTATCAACTCATCAGCTGCACTATGTAGACAGTCATAGGTAATACATGAGGGTAATACATGAGAAAATGCATTAATATCCCCATTTTCCTTGCAACCAGGAACCAGACAAGGATGTCCACTGTCACCACTTCTATTCAATATTGTATTGGAAGTGCTTGCTAAGGCAATATGACAAGAAAAGGAAATAAAAGGCATCCAGATCCTCAAAGAGATGGTTAAACTATAACTTTAGGCAGATAATATGATAGTATACACATAAAACCCCAAAGACTCAATAAAAAAGCTAATAGAGCTAGTAGACCAATTTAGTAGGGTGGCAGGACATAAGATTACTATCCAAAAATCAGTGGGATTCCTCTATAGTAACAAAGAGGACTAAGAGAGGGAATCAAGAAAGTAATACTATATACAATGTTGTTGTGTACCATTGCAGCCAACCAAAAGTTGAAATACTTGGGAGTGAACCTAACTAGAGATAAAAAAAGGTCTATACAAATAAAACTACAGAACATTTCTACAAAACAAAATAAAAGACCTAAAGGAATGGGAAAATGTGCCCTGTTCATGGAAAGGAAGACTCAGTATGGTAAAAAATGACAATCCTACCAAAAGCAATCTACATATTCAATGCAATCCCAATACAGATACCAAATTCCTTTTTCAAGAAGATCAAAAGGGAAATTGTCAAGTTTATTTGGAGAAGCAAGAGACCTGAAATAAGCAAAGCACTTCTGGGGGGGGGGGGAAATTAAGTGGGAGGTTTACCACTCCCTGACCTCAAAAACCTACTACACAGTGGTAGTAACCAAAACAGCATAGTACTGCTACAATGATAGGCACATATACCAATGGAACAAACTTGAGAACCTAGAAATAGACCCAGCTATCGAGGCTCAACTGATATTCGACAAGAGAATAAAACCTAAAGTGGGGAAATGAAAACCTCTTCAACAAACGGTGCTGGTAAAACTGGATTTCCAACTGCAGACAGCTAAAACAAGATCCACATCTCACACCATACACAAAAGCCAACTCAAGGTGGATCAGAGACCAGGGAGTAAAACTCAAAACCATGAAGTTCATAAAAGACAAACTGGGATCAAGCTTAAAGGACCTAGTCAATGATATAAAGAGACCATCAAATATAGCCAGAAATATACAATCTGGAGAGGATAAAATTGACTAATTGGACCTGCTAATGTTCAAATCCCTTTGTGCATCTAAAACACTTTCCAACAGAGGGAAAAGAAAACCTACTGACTGGAAACAAACATTTGGCAATATTATTTCAGACAAGGGTCTCATATAAAAAGTTTACAGCATCCTACAGGGGGTCCACAAGAAAAATACTGATAACACAATTACAAAATGGGCAACTGACGTGAAAAGAATTTTCACAAAGGAAGATATTCAAATGGCCAACAAATCCAGGAAAAAATGCTCCAAATAACCAGCAATAAAATCACAATGAGATATCATCTCACTCCAGTAGCAGTGGTAAAGTTTAACAGGACAGCAAGTAATAAATGTTGGAAAGCATGTGGAGAAAATGGTACAACCATTCTGGAAGGCAGTTTGGTGCTTCCTCAAAAAGCTGAATATAGAAATTCCATTTACCCAGCTATTCTACTGCTTAGACTATTCCCCAAGAGAATGAGAACTGAGGCATAAATGGAGATGTGTAAATCAATGTTCATAGCAGTGTTATTCACCATCACAAGTACATGAAAACAGCACAAATGTCCAACAATAATCGAATGGGTTGAGAAATTATAGTATATTCACATGATGGAATACCACACAGCACACAGGAGCAATGATGTTGTAAATTACTACCTAACATAGGAGGGACTGGAGAGCATTATGCAAAGTGAACTAACTCAGACCCATAAAGATAAATATTGTATAAGACCATTATTGTAGAATGAGTATGAGGAACTAAGGGGGGTGAAAGTAGAGGGGTGAGAATGGGTGGGGGCAGAGGTGGTTAATCATAGGGTTGTAGAATTTAATGAGAGGGAGGTAAAAGAAATGGGAAAGATTTAGTGTGAAACACAATGTATTTGAACTTTGTAAATAAACCAGTATCAAATAAGGGGGGTGGGGAAGAATATGCATGACTGGATTCCAGTAAATTATTACATAACTTGGGAGGGAAAGGAGAGCATTAATGCTGTGTGAACTAACTCATTCCCACAAGGATAAATATTGCATAAAACTGTTATTGTAAAATGAGGATACGGGTCCAGGAGGGGTGGGAGAGTTTGGAAGCAGAGGGATGTGGATGTGCACAGGGAAGGTTGTATAATTTGATGGATGGTGGGGTGAGGGGAATTGAAAGAATTTGTTCAAATTTGTATTCAAATTTTGTAATAAAATAGTAGAGGGGGAAAAAAGAAAGTGCTAAAAAGCAAAGTAGTTGTTGTTTTTTTAAAAAAAAAGGCCACCAGTCCACAGGCTGTTATTTTGGATGTTAACTTGTTAGGTTGTGTCAAGACAACTATGACCTTATGAACAACAAATCATGAACTTGCCCTTCTCTGCCCACCCTCACTTCCTCCACTCTGCTCAAGCCCATTGCTATAACTGTATCAGGGCACCTCCTTCAGTGTCTCCCTCTCTTCATCGCTAATCTTCTGCTTCTACAAGCTTAATGTCTTTTTCCAAGGACCAGGGCCTCTTAACAACATGCACAAAGTATAAGAGGCAAAGTTTCACTACCTTTGCTTCGAAGAAGCACTCTGTTTGCATTTCCTTCAAGAGATATCCCTTTGTTTGTGCATTCTGTGGGATAGTCAGTGATCTTCTCCAATACCACCATTCAAAGGCATCGAAGCTTCTTCGGTCTTCCTTATTCATGATCCAACTTTCATCTGCCCATGAAGCATTTCAAACACCATGACTTGCTTAGGTTGGAAGGCATTCAACAGGTGACTGGAGAAGAAGTACCACAAGTTCTACTTTGTCCTTTATATTTGGTAGGCAGTAACTTGGTTTTACTGTGTTTTATTCTTAGCAATAGTGGTGATCTCTGAAATTATGGATCTATTAAGAGAAAGGATTGAATAGGTTTCAGAAGATAGGACTGCAGGCATTAGAACTGTCAGATGTATTTCTCTGTATAAAAATACCAGATTTTTTTCAGAAAAGAATAATTATGTAAAACATCCAGTTAAATTATGTTAGTAAAATATCCAGTTAAATTATGTTAGTAAGTGTGTTTAAAAAATTACAAATGGGCACACAGTATATTGAGGTGAACTGGTGGGATTAAGAATTTAAAAATCAAGATCTGGTGACTATGAAGCCTAATTATAACGCCACACACATACACACAGCGAAAAGGATGATGCTGTGAAGAAATGATAAAGGAATTACCTTCTTTGGGGGATTGATGCATATTTGAAATGCATAGCTACATAAAGTCACATCTCGCCATGTAAGCTGTGTCTCTTGATTGCTGATTAAGCCCATAATTTCTGAAGAATGATAGGCGTGAGTAGCTAAAGCCAGTGATGGGGTTAACGAGGGGGGGGGGCAGGGAGCACCACCAGAGCCCATGCGTTCCTGCCATCACTAACCATCTCCACCTCTCAGGGAGGAGAGGGAGGAGTTACCTGTTAAAGAAGCCAATGCTTCTCCATGAGCAGCTGTCACTCCCAAAGGTCATATGTTGATTTTAAATGTTTTGCTTTTCCATTTGTTATAGGCCTGCTCTTTAGGTAAGCCTCTTGAAAGCAACAAATATGCAAGAAGGGAATTTTTTAAAGTGACTTCACTGTGGCTTCTGTCATAACGTGAATTCCTCATCTAATCCCGCATTTTGCATATCAGAAAACTAATTTTATCCACACTTTAAAAAAAAAGAAAGGTAAATTCCTAGTAGCTCACCTCATAGCTGTTCAGGGGTTTCTGTAACTCCTTTTCTGCCATCAGAGAAAAATTTTTTGGTACTGAGTCAGATATTTGGGTTTGGTTTTTGAGTTGTGTGTGTGTTTGTTTTTTTGTTTTTAACAAAAATGGAAGGAAAAACACTTCCACTTACTTTGTTAAAAATACAAAAAATAGTTTGCATCTGGTGTTTTCTGCCCACGCTTCTTACCTCTTTTTTAATGTAATTTCTAAATTAACACACAATAGCTTTGTTTGGGTACGAATCAGTGGATGTTAATATCTGTATGGACATGCGTGCATTTATTTACTCATGAAGTCAAATGCACAGTAAGCCTATGGCCTAGTCTTCCATGCTTTGCCATTTCATCCAATGAAAGTTCAGGTGCCCACAACCATCTGGTCATAGTTAACCACTGCAAACAGAACTCGGACCAGTTTCAGCACCCCAAAACTTGCCCTCATGCTGTTGCTTTGCAGTCATCCCTTCTTTGGCCCTCCTTCATTCACCTACTCGTTACCATGAAGTCACAACCGATTCATAGCTGACCCTCCACTCAGCTTTGTGAGGCCATAAACTGCATGGAAGGAGATTTGCCTGTCTTTCTCCCTCAGAGCAGCTGGTGGGTTTGAACTGTTAGAGATGCAGCCCGGTTAGGTGAGCATCCCAACTCTCGAGGGACTACATCTCCAGTGCTCTCTCTTTAATCCTACTCCTTGGCCTCCTCTGATTTTCTGTCACGAGGGTTTTGCTTTTCTTGTGCATTTGATTTGATTTCCTGTGTTTCATCACCTATTCAAAGGCATTTTGACTGTGTAGATCACAACCAACTGTGGCAAACATTGAGAAGAACAGGGAATCCCAGAACATTGGATTGTTCTCATGTGAAATGTATACTTGCACCAGGAAGCAGTAGTCAGAACAGAGCAGGGAAGGTGTGTGCTGGTGCTGCATCCTATCTCCCTACCTTTTCAATCTCTCTCCAGAACAGATCATTCAGGAAGCTGGACTTTATAAGGAGGAAAGTGGCAACATGTTTGGAAGAAGGTTCAACAACCTAAATTATGCAGATGACACAAACTTGTATGCTGAAGCTGAAGAAGACATGAGGCATTTGCTGCAGAAGATCAAGAACTGTAGTTTTCAATATAGATTGAAACTCAACATCCAGAAAACAAAGATTCTCACCACTGGGCCTATTGGTAGCTTCATGATGGATAGAGAAGAGATCAAAATTGTTGATAACTTCAGCTTGCTTGGTTCCACAATCAACATTCTTCACATCAGTCATCAAAAAATCAAAAGGCAAATTGCATTGGGAAAGTCTGCTGTGAAGGGACCTCTCTGGAGTACTGAAGAGCAATGATATAAGTCTAAAGAGTAAGGTGCACCTGATCCAGGCCATGGTCTTCATAAGTAATTGCTATGCATCAGAGAGCTGGACAATAACTAAGGATGCTAAAAGAAAGATTGATGCCTTTGAGCTGTGGTGCTGGAAAAGAGTGCTGAACATACTGCAGACTACCAGGAGAACAAACAAGTCTGTCCTGGAGAGGATGAAACTTGTTTGCTCCCTGGAGGCAAAGATTTTGAGGCTCAGTCTCACATACTTTGAGCATGTGGCCAGAAGGGACTAGACCTTGGAGAGAGACATCATGCTCGGAGGGGTGGAGGGACAGTGTAGGAGAGGAAGACCCAGGACGAGATGGATTGACTCAGTGACTGGAGCAGTGGGGTTAGGTCTGTCAGAGATAATGAGATTGGCGTAGGATAGCGCAGTTTTCAGAGCTGTACATAGGGTCACTGTGAGTCACAGGCAACTCAATGGCACATAACAACAACAAACAACAGGGTTTTGCTATTCAAGACCTTCATCTAGATGAAATCATGCAGGATGTTATAATATTAGACGACTTTCTTCGACTCAGCATGAGGCTCACTGTGATCTAACCCACAGTGATTCCAAGTACGTCAGAATGTAGCTCCGCCCACTCCTGCCCAGCCCCATCATCACTGCTGTGCTGAAGCTCTCTGCAATCACAGAGTTACTCAGCACAGAGTCTGTGAAATACAGCATGCGCTTTCATGTACCGTCTGTCCCTTTTTATTGCTCTGTGTGTGTCCATTTGAATTCACCAGCTGCTCTGAGGGAAAAGATGGACCTTCTTCTCCTGTGCTGTTTTTCCTCTGAAACCCCACTGGAGGGTCAGCTATGAGTCAGTCCCAACACAGCAGCACGAAACAACAACAATGTGTCCATTACATCAATTGATCTATCAACCCACTGAACACATAGTCCCTTTTTCCCCAATATGAGGTAGCTGATGAAAGAGAACTGATGGAAATACTCAGGCAGGGCCATGCTTTTGTGGGCACTTTACATTTCACCTAAATTAGACTTTCATTTCATTTGGCTAATTATTTAAATATTAAGAGTGGAGACTGAGAAATATAGTGACTGTACATTTAACTTTATGAACACACACACACACACACACACACACACACACACACACACACTCTTTCTGAAGTGTGCCATTTTGCATTCCCATCGGCAATATATAAGAATTTCCATCCACCTTCTTGTCAGCATTTGGTATTGTATGTTTATTTAGATAGAGAAATTCAGATTCAGACTAGCTTTTGTAGATACACAACCCATTCCTAGGTGACCCTCCCTCGAATTTTCTGGGGCCGCGAATTGCACAGAGGTGGTTCAGTTTCCTCCTCACGAGCAGCTCTTGCATTCGAACCAGCTGCCTTTGGCTTAGCAGTGCAACTCCTTACCTACTAGACCTCCAGAGCTCCTTCATGGATATATCTATATTGTGTTTGACATTTTCCTTCATAAATATGTCAATGTATTCTTGTTGTTGTTGTTGTTGTTGTTATGTGCCATCGAGTCGTTTGCAACTCATAACGACCCTATGTACAACAGCCCTAACCCTGCTCTATCCTGTGCCAATTGCATTGCCTCTGACACACCCATCCCGATTACCCCAGTCACTGAATCAATCCACCTCATAGAGGGCCTTCCCCTCCTGCGCTGTCCCTCCACCCTCCCAAGCATGATGTCCCTCTCCAAGGACCTGTCCCTCCTTGCAACATGCCCAAAGTATGTCAGACTTTGAATCCTTGACTCCAAGGACTCTAGGATGAATCTGTTTGTTTTCTTGGCAGTCCATGGTACATTCAATACTCTTCTCCAGCACCACAGCTCAAAGGGACCAATTCTTCTTCTATCTTTCCTAGTCATTGTCCAGCTCTCTGATGCATAACAAGTGATTGCAAAGACCATGGCCTGTATCAGGCGCACCTTAGTCTCCAGAGACACACCGTTGCTCTTGAGTACTTTAGAAAGGTCCCTAACAGCAGACTTTCCTATCACAATACATTTTTTGATTTCCTGGCTGCTGGTGCCAAGAGTGTTGACCGTGGAGCCAAGCAAACTAAAGCTATGAACAATCTCAATCTCTTTGCCATCCATCCTGTTGCTACCAATTGGTCCAGTGCTGAGAATCTTTGTCTTCTTGACATTGAGCCTCAGTCCATACTGAAGCCTGCAGTCCTTGACCCTCTGCAGCAAGTGCATGAGGTCCTCCTCAGTTTCGGCAAGCAGGGTTGTGTCATCTGCATAACGCAGATTGTTAATAGATCTTCCACCAATCCTGACGCCACACTTCTCCTCATAGAGCCCGGCCTCTTAGAAAATCTGCTTTGCATACAGGTTGAAAACATATGGAGATAGGACACATCCCTGGTGTACACCCTTCCCAATTTTGAACCATGTGGTGTTACCTTGCTCTGTTCTAACAACTGCCTCTTGGTCCAAGTATAGGTTTTGCATTAGCAGCTTCCATTTATTTATATACTGTTGCAGCTCAGGCTGAGACAGCCAACTCAAAGACTCTTTCAAATTTGCCAGCTGCTCCACAGAAGATTGATGGACAGTGTCCTCGTCTGTGATTAACTGCCTCCAAACACCTCCCTCCCCAAGGTCAGCTCTGAATGGGCTCCTACTAGGAAGCATAGCACCACAGCATACCTTAGATAAAGGCTGGGAGAGAGAAGGAGCGGGGAGTGGGAGAGACAGAGAGAGAAAGAGATGGAGAGATAATCTTTTGGGAAAATATGCTGTCAAGGACCTCTCCAAAAGATATCATTTGAAAAGCTCAGGAATGCCTGATCCAAGTAATGGTATTTTCAATTGTTTCCTTAGGCATCTCAGAGTTGGACAAGGATTAAGGGAGTTTAAAGAAGACTTAATGCCTTTGCCTTGCACTGGTGTTGGAGAAAAGTATTAAGTATCTCATGAACTGTCAAAAGAATAAACGAGTCTGTCTTGGAGAAAGTGCAACCAGGGTGCTTCTTAGAGGTAAGGATGGTAAAACTCTTTCTCACATACTTTTGGGCATGTTTCCCAGAGAGACCAGTCCTTTGGAAAAGGCATCATGCCGGAAGGGTCAGAGGAAGAGAAAAAGACTCAACAAGATGGACCAACACAGTGACTGTTACAATGGGCTCGAGTCTATCAGAGACTGTGACGGAGGGCGTAGGGAAAACAAAGTTCAAGGCTTTTGTTCTTAGGTTTATTGTGAATCACTGTCAACTTGGTGGCAGTCCTGCTACTCAGGGTATGTTGGCAACAAAATATTTTAAAATAGTCTTTTTGACAATATTTTAATTCGTAAGCAATGTCAGCCTTGAGTATTGTGCTCTTTTAGAGAATTCAAATTGACAATAGTAACTCCAAAGGTCAGACAGGAACCTTATGGGGTGGCACGCTGAAGTTACTGAGAAGGGACGATTGGGGGGAAAGAAGGTTAAGGTCAGTTGCATAGTCTGACCATTTGTAATCAATGTTACTCAACTGTACATAAAGAAGTTTTTTTGGGAAAAGGGTTCTGAATTAATTCTATATTCTCAACAACAAAAGAAGTTGGTGGGTTTTTTTTTTCTCTTTTAGTCTCTAGTCCATACTTTTACTAAAAGTTGTTTGTTTGTTTTTTAATTTTCACCTACTTTATTTTTTTTAAAGAAACAAAGGTGGGGTTTTGTCAGCATTAGAATTTCAGAGCTAGAAGTTTGGGCTTGCTTATCCACCATCATCTCAATGTGTATACACCATTAGATTTAATCAAAAAAACACAGAACTACTCTAGGAATTCCAAGATGGAAAGGATATAATTCAGAACAAATTAAGGTGTGCTGGAGGAGCAAACATTAAGAAAAGTACAATGATAATTTGTTGCACATAGTGCTTAAAGAATTTACTTAACGTCTCTGTTAATCTAAGATTTTCACAGAGACTACCGACAACAACCTCAAATACCTACTGGAAACTAGTGTACAAAAATGTACTTTAAAAAAAAACACCCAACAACAACAAAACCAAACAAGTGTGTTGTAAGACTTTTACTAAAAGTTTTATCTTCCAACTCCCTAGTTTGCCCCCTGTGTTTGAGAGCATATGCCCTCAGATCCTGCTCATCCCTTTAGCATCTTTCTTTCTCCTAAATTCTGAGTATTTCTGAGGTAATTGTAGACATGTGTATGCCCAGATATGCTGTCTAAGGGAGGGTTCTGATAAACATAGTGCAGACCTATATATATTTTTTTTTCATCTCAAAATATGTTGACCATCCACACTAAGTGGATTTAACACATCCCCACATATGTTGACAATCTATACTAAAAGGGGTTATACAAGGGGCGAAGCACTCTAAACCAAACCCACCTTTGCATATTTAATTCTTGGGCTCAATCTTCTGAAATTTAAGGAATGATATTAACAAAGAAAAGGCGTAATGTGTGTTTAGGTCCTAGAATTACTTCTGAAAACTTCTAAGGCAGAGAGGCTAACGAGAAGAATGGGGAAGGGATGGTGGAAAGAGGAGATCAGCTCTGGTTCAGTTTCTTGGTTGTCCGCTCTCCTGAAGGGGACCTGGGAATAGCATCCAAGTGGATATAAAGGGGAAGGAATGAGCTTTGCAGAAATGTAAATGTGAGATGGAAGAATTGAGGTGATATGAGATTGTGCAAGGAATGTTGTAAACAAAGTAGTATGTGCATTTAAAATAAAACAGTAATTGTTAGGAAGGATAACTTGATAGCATTCTCTAGGATACATTATACATTGGAGAGGATAGAACAGAAAGTAGGGAAGCTAGTTGAGTGCCTCTGGGGAAAATCTTAGTGTAGAGTGTTTGTTCTGCTTTCTGTGTTTTCTCCCATGCCCAGTCACAGACTCTTCTTTACTTGGTTCCCTGTACATTCTTTCCTAGGAAGCTCTGGTGGTCTAGTGGTAAGAAGTTGTGCTACCATCCTGAAGGCATGAAGTTCAAATCCACCAGCAGCTTCTTGGGGGAAAGATGGGCAATCGCCTCCCATCTTTTTCTCTTCTAGAGCAGTCAGTGGCTTTGGATCATATGCTTTCAGTATTATCATTCAGAATGATGGTATAAAGAAATAATAATAAATTTTTAAAAATCATTTAATGGTGATCAATTTTCTAAAACATGAGTGAGATGTTGTATGAAACACAATGTGAATGAAGGATAGTGTGGAACACAATGTATACAAACTTTGTAAGCAAACCAATAAAAAAGAAAAATTTAAAAAATAAAAAGAGAGCATGAAGTCCACAGATGATGGAAATTATTAACATGTTAGACTAATAACCAAAAGTTTGGAAGATCAAGTCCACTCAGAGGCATATCAAGGGACAAAGCATGATGTCTCTCTCTAAAGAGTAACTTCGTTAGCGTTATGTCCAAAGTATGTGAGACAAAACTTTATCATCTTTGCCTTCAAGGAGCACTCTGGCTGCACCTTCTCCAAGACATCTCTTTATGTTCTTCTTCCAGTCCGTGGGATATTCAGCACTCTTCTCCAATACATTTCAAAGGCATCGATTCCATAAAATGCACTTAAGTTGAATTGGATTTTGTCATTATATCTTACATAATGTTTTTCCCTCCACGTCCTTCCTTGTTTGAAAGACAAGTAAAACCAAGCAGTTAGGTAGAGAAAAAAAAAAAAAAGAAAGAGACTAAAACTAACAAAGTAGGTATGAAAAGTTGAACTGCCAGCAGCTTCTCAGGAGAAAAATGGACATAGTTTCTTCCTTTTAAGATTTTCAGCCTTGGGAGCCGAGTGGAGGTTTGCTGTGAGCTGTAACGGAATCAATGGCTACAAGTGCAAGTTTCTTAAGATCCTTGGCTTGTCACAGGAGACACATTTGTCACAGAATCACATAATGACACAGGCATGATATACTCATAAAGCCCTGTGGGTGGTAAGTTTGCTGATACACAATTTAACCGTGATCTAAAATTTGGAAATTTTCCATCAGAATGTCTTCTAATTGACTATCAAGACCGATATTTCATTTGCTCCTGTTTTCTAGTTCCAAGTAGTTAGAATTCCTTATGAATAGAAGCATATGGGGACACAATTTTGAACCACTGTAAACTAAAATACAAACCAGCTGTCACGGAGTCATTTCCAACCCACTGTGTCCTCATGATGTCAGAGTAGAAATGTGTTGATTTTTCAAGAGGACTTGAATCTCCAAACTCCTAACATGGCACTGTTGTCTTCAGCAGGAACTCATGAAGCCCTGCTTAATTACTTACACTGGGTCAACAAATTATCAAATAAAACCACCAAAAGTCAGTTAACATTAATGCGATATTTAACACATGACGTGGTAGTTAGTATGAAGCCTCCGCCTTTCAGTAACCGCAATGAACAGCTTCTCAATAACTGTAAGTTCTCTAAATCTTTCTGACTAATTGATTTAAAGGCAAGAAACCAAAATCAATATAATAGCATCTGAAAAGAAATGAGTTAACATTATCTTTTTAAAATATCAAAAGATAAAATGAATCTCAACATTGTGGGGATAGGATGGCAGGCTTTTGATTTTTTTTTTTAACACAAAATGATGTGAGATAAGCTAGCAAGATATTCCAGTAACGGGTACACAGTATACATCTTTCTATCTAGGGTGGATATTACATGAGTAACCCCCTATAAGATAATCTAACCAGCACCAGATTGACTTAGCCAGTGCATGTTGCTAATGACATCTAGGAAGCATGTTTCTAATTGGCCACATCTTTAAAAGCTTCTATAGAATTATTTCCAAAATTTTTAGTGTTATCATTACAATGTTAAAAGAAGAATAAAAAAGACTCCTTTTCAGAAAAATCTCAATATTTCTTGGCCTCCTATTGGAAAAATACGAGTTTGAATTTTCAGAAAAACTTACATTCTACAAATCCTATGCATTTTCCCTCTTTAAATTAGTTCACCATATAGTCCTATATCTGTACCATTTGAAAGATTACTGAAATGAATGCCAGAGAGAATCAAGTGTGAACACACCTTCACAAATATTCCAAGCTTTATGTCCACAGCTCTGAGTACAAACATCTACATTTCTCATTTTTGCCAACCTTTAGCATTTCCTGATTCTGAGATTCTCAGAGTTAAATAAATAGGAGTACCAACTGAGTTGACTACTCTCGGAACATTTCTCCTGGAATCTCAGTTTCTACACCCACAAGTGTTAGGATGACAGGGTGGCGCTCTACTAAGTAATCTTCAGTGCTCCTCAACCAGTCTGTTGTTGGTAGATGCAATCAAATTGAATATGACTCATCCCAACCCTATGAAGAACAGATCTAAACCCTGCCCTGTCCTGTACCAACCTCAAAATCTCTGACCCACTATAGCCAAATGCGGCAGTCATGCTGTCAATACACCTAGTTGAGGGTCTTCCTCTCTTTCACTGACCCTCCACCTTTCCAACCATAAAGTCCTCTGGAAGGAATAGCCTCTCCTAGCAACATGTCCAAAGTATGTGAGACAAAGCTTCATCATCTTTGCTTCCAAGAAGCACTCTGCCTTCACCTTGTCCAAGGCACATCTGTTTGTTCTTTTGTCAGTCCATGAGATATTCAATATTCTCCTCCAACACCAAATGCATCAATTTTTCTTCATCATTCTTATTCCTTGTCCAACTCTCAGATGCATATCAAGTGATTGAAAAGACCATGATCTGAATCAGGCGCACTTTAGTCCTCTTCAATAATTTGAAGAGGTCTCTAACTATAGGCATTCCCACTGAAATACATCTCTTGATCTTCTGACTGCTGGTAGCAAGTGTACTGATTGTGGATCCAGTCAGATGAAGTCAATGACACTTTCAATCTTTTCTGCACCCATCATCATGTTGCCTATTGGTCCAGTAGTGAGAAGTTTTGTTTTCTTGACATTGGGATGCAATCCATATTGAAGGCTGTAGAGTTTGATCTTTTACAGCAAATGTTTCAAGTCTACTTTACTTTCAGCAATCAAGGTGGTGTCATCTGTGTAAGGAAGGTTATTGATGTGTCCTCCTCCAATCCTGATTCTACATTCCTCTTCAAAGAAACTAACTTCTCAAATAATTTGCTGAGCATATAGATTGAACAGGTATGGAGAGAGAATACAACCTTGACACACCTCTTAGTTTTCCCTCTCTTAGTTTTAAATCATGCGGGGTTCCCCTGCTCTGTTCACACAACAACTTCTTGGTCTAGGCTTCGGTTTCATATGAGCACAACCAAGTATTCTGGAACTACCATTTTTTCCAATGTTAACTGTAATTTGTTATAATCCACACAGTCAAATGCCTTTACATAGTAAACACAAAGAGACACTCTTCTGGTATTCTCTGCTCTCAGCCAGGATTCATCTTACATTGACAATGATATCTCTAGTAAAATGAACTCTACTGAGTCCAATGACTTTTTTCAAATAACAGATGCAGCCCTACCATAGCCTGAGATCTTAAATAGAACAATCTTATCGTCATCACCAATTGTTCCTTACTTACTGGCATGATAAGCAAACAATCTGAATGAGCTGTAAGCACAGCAAGTTACACTCTCCCTAGAGTGTCAGCTTCTGGTATCTCTGTAAAATTTCCAAGGAGGGTTTATCAGCCATATAATGGTTCTTAATACTAACTTGCTCACATACTTCCATCTTTGAGAGGTGTAGAAATCATTCTTTTATTTTCACTTTGACTCCATTTCACAACCTCGAAAATAGCCAGGTGGCCTACATTCAACTACTCAAAGTTAATTAGTCACTGCTTATGTGTAAGCTTCAATCTTTTTTTTTTAACATCTGCTTCTTGCACTTAGTGTTTCTTTCCCATCCATCACTGCTCATCGTTACCTCTGATGAAGGTGGTCAGTGGCCAGGGCAAGGTTTCAGCCAAGTTTTAAATATGTTTCCTTCATATTGTTGTTGTTGTCGTTAGGTGCCATTGAGTAGAATATGACTTATAGAGACCTTATGAACAACAGATCTGAAACCTGTCCTATCTTTCTCATCATCTCTGATAGTTCTTTCCTATAGGGGTGTGTGTGTGTGTGTGTGTGCGCGCGCGTGTATTTGTTGGAAAAATGAATCAACTGAGCAAGAAGTTTTAAAATTATGTGAAGTTTATGCTTCTTCTAAGTCTGGTCTAAATTTTGCAGATCATCAACTGCCATTGTAATGAAAGAATAACTATAAAGAAAGAGCTATTTTGTTGTTATTAGGTGTCATCAGTAGACTAAGACTCATAGCAAACCTATGAATAGTGGATCTGAGCTCTCTCGATCCTGTGTCGTGCTCAAGTTCACTTCCTGTCAGTTGAGACGAATGACTACCTTGCACTTAGGCTTAACTGTCACCTTCTCATCTCCAACAAGTCTTTGCAAATTTGAGGGAAAACTGTAAAAATGTCCCTCAACAAACTTCTATCTTGAAATAATATTCCAATCCCAATACAATGGATCTTAGCTGAAGACAGAGAGTGCCATAGGAATACCTATCTGTGTTTCACTGACTCTGCAAAGGCATCTGACTGTGTGGATCACAACAAATTGTGACTAACCTTGAGAAGAATACCAGAACACTTGTGAGTCCTCATGCAAAACCTATTCTGGAACCAGGAAGCTATCATCAGAAGAGAGCAAGGAAATAGTGCATAATACAAAATCAGGAAAGGAGTGTGTCAGGGGTGCATTCTGTCTCCATACCTTTTCAATCTATATGTGGAACAGATCATTCAAGAAGCTGAATTTTATGACAATGAATGTGGCATCAGGATTGGATGAAGACTCATCAACAACCTGCTTTATGCAGACACAACCTTACTTGCCGAAACTGAGGAGGGCCTGAAGAGGGTCAAGGACTGTAGTTGTCAATATGGATTGAGGCTCAACATAAAAAAAAAACAACAAGATTCCCATCACTAGGCCAATTAATAGCACCATGCTCGACGGAAACGAGAGATTGTTAACAATTTCAGCTTGTTTCACAAACAACACTCTTGGCACCAGCAGTCAGGAATTCAAAAGATGAATTGTATTGGGAAAATCTGCTGTTAGGAACCTCTCCAGAGCACTAAAGAGTAACAGTGTCAGTCTAGAGACTAATATGTGCCAGATCCAAGCCAAGGTCTTCGCAATTACATGCTATGCATCAGAGAGCTGGACAATGACTATGGATGACAGAAGAAGAATCCATGCCTTTGAGCTGTGGTGCTGGAAAAGAGCAATGAACATACCATGGACTGCCAAGAGGAACAAACAGGTCTGTTCTGGAGAGGGTGAAACCAAGTTTCTCCTTGGAGACAAGGATTGTGAAGCTCCTTCTCACAAACTTGGGCATGTTTCAAGGAGAGACTAAACCTTGGAGAAGCACATCATGCTTGGAAGGGTGCAGGGACAGACAGTGCAGGAGAGGAAGACCCTCAATAAGATGGATTGACACAGTAACTAGGACAATAGGGGTAGGTGTGTCTGAGACAGTGAAATTGGCTCAGAACAGAGCAGGGTTCAGAGGTGTTGTACACAAGGTCACTATGAGTCCTAGCCAAGTCAGCGGTACAGAACAAAAACAACAACAGAATAATACACATACACATACCACCCTTCCACACAAATCTTGACCAGTTTCCCATGAGTAATTTAGGTAAGATGCACTCTAAAAAGGCACAAGGAGGGCTAATCATCAGGAAATGTCAGATGCTTTCCTCACAAATGGCTGAAGGTGAGAATTTCAAAGGACTTGAGTCCTCTACTCTCAAGAAACATGACACCAGCGTTCCATCAAGGGAAGCATGAGAAAAATAAGAACTGCAAACATTTCTAACACTATAAACATGTATACATTTTTTTAAAAAATGAAAACTACCCTCATCCACAACTCCCAGGATTATAAAAATCCCTTTGCCAGAAATTGAAAGACGATTTGCACAGACTTTATGGCACAAACATGACATCCTGGTGACACCATGTGTAGCATGGCAGCCCACTAGGCAAAAGCGAGGCTGTGTAATCCATTAACTGTTCTGTGACCGATAGAAGGTCTCCATGAGTCAGAACTGAGTGGGTGCAAACCCACCCAGCACTGCCATGGAGGAAGGGAGGGGCCTTGCCGCCAGCTCCACCTGTGGCAGGAGTTGATTCCTGCACCACTCAGCTTGCCGTGAGTGGGAGTCAACTCCACAACACAGTTTGGAGATTACTGCCGGATGGCTTCAGGGATAACACGTCTTCACACCAAAGCATAAGCAGGCGACAAGGACTCCATGCTTCCTCTTAAAGAGGGTCAACCTGCAGCCAGGAAGTCAAACCAAGTGAAGCAGGACCTCAGTTTGTCTCCACATCAATAAACTGTTCCTTAAGGAAAGGGAACACTGCTCACCAAGACTGTAAGAAAAACCTGTCTGCTCTGTGTACTACTAAAAAGCAGCCCATGAACGGTGTTGTCAAGAGGCCAGAGGGCCTTTCATGCCACAAAGAAAGGCTTCATGAGAAACAAGGAAGGCTGCCAGGCGTGGAAGGGGCGCCGGTCTTGACCAAAGGTTCGCAGATGCTGCCCTCACGAATGAGCCGTCTCTTCTCCACTGCTGGTTGTCCTGTCTCAGCCGGTCCTGAAACCAATCCAGCATTAACTTCGCTGCTCGCATTTCTGGGGATTGGTATAAAATCTGCCCTGATTGAGGCTGATTTGGGGTTTATACAAAGCAGGGGGAGTACGTAAGCTTTCCGTCTGATTTTTTTACAGGAATGCATCTGACCCTGGATATGTTCACTTAGAAGTGAAATCTTGAGGCTTATTTATTTATGTTTGTCAGTTCCTTAAAGCGAAAGCCAGAGGCAGAGCAGGGGATGGGGGAAACGAGGGAGAGAATGTGATTGCCTTTGCAGCTTGAGGTTGGTTAAACCGCTCCAAAATGGAGCAAAATAAGTTGTTTCAAAAAACCAAAATGTCTATGTCCCTGCACTATCACGGTAAGCTTAGTTGGCGGGTATAAGAGGGAAAAAATTTAATTAGGAAAAGGAACTAGGAAATTGCATTAATTTAGGGACTTAAGTATGAAGATTAAACGAAAAAACAAATGTGCATCAGCCAGATGCGTTTTTCCTCTTACGAACTTGAGCATTTTCTCGTTTTCCCTTTTGGCACGCAAGTGAGCTTGCAGGAGCCAAGAAGGCAGGCCTGATCCTGCCGGAAAACAGAGCCCAAGTCAGCAAAGCGCACTCCTCGCCTTCCCTGCGTCCTCCTGCTTTCCATGGTTTGAAAGGAAACTCTGCTGCATCGAACGCTCCTTATCTGAGGCCTGCAAAGCAGAAACCAGACTCCTGATCTTAAGAACAGAGTCTCTTTCAATGATCCCTCTACCTTTCCAAGCGCCATGTCCCTTTCCACAGATTAGCCTCTTGTGGCGACGTGCCCAAAATACGTGAGATAATGTTTTAACTTATTTACCTCCAAGGAGCACTCTGGCAGCACTTTTCCCAACTTGTTATCCCTATTAGAGGCTTGAAAAGCAAACAACAGATCCCTGACCTTAAGAAAGGAGTCACTTTTGTGCCATCTTATGAAATGAGGTGCTGCTGTGTGGTAGGGCAATGGTTAGTGGGTAGAGCTTAAAGGTACAACATTGGACTTTAAATTCTGGTTCAGTTATTCTATTGGGTTCAAAAATGATTTATACTCATTGCTGCTAAACCCATTCTAGCAAACCCCACATGTTACAGGGTAGAACTGCTCCAGAATGGTGGTATTTTGGGGCGTGGTGGTGGGGTGTTCCTTTATGAAAGCACATTGCTATGTCTTTCTTCTGTAGCATTGCCGAGTGGATTCAAACTGCCAACTTTTTAGTTAAAAGCCAAGAACAAACTATATAACTCAAGGCCCTTACTGTATGGTTAATTGGAGGATATGTTTTTTAGTTTCAAAATAAGAATGGCACCCCCATTTCAGAAGGCCATTGATGAGACCATGTAAAGCTTGATCAGTCATTGATTAGTTCAGTTATATGGTACTTAGCTATGGCTTCCTTTCCTAGCCTCTGACTCTAGAGAAAGGATGGTGTTCTTTACGTTATTTGTTGTTATGATTTGATTAAAAGTTTACAAAAAGATTGGGTTTTCATTTCCTCCTTGATACACATTTTCCTCCCTCTCCTTTTCTCCTGCCTCAATTCACTTTGTGATGTATGTCTTCTTCCAGATTGTTAACTGTCATACATATGAAGCCTCTTCATCCAGTTTTTTCTGATAGCCCTTCCCTCCACTCATTCCAGTGATACATTATCTCTTGACTCTCTTCCTGTCCTCTCCCTCCCCTGTTCACCCTACTTTTATAACAGCAATCTTATGCAGTATTTGTCCTCTTGTGACTGAGACATTTTACTCAGTGTAATGTCTTCTAGACTCACCATGCTGGGTTGTTTTTTAAAAATTCATTGTTTTCACACAAAAAAAAAGCAAACAAACAAGCAAAACCCCAAACCAAAAAAATAGCTTGTCTATATTCCCAAAGCCCAACAACTACTGGTACCATCTAGATCTAGTTCCTTCAACTTGTTTGGCCATACGCCAGGCTGTGGTCATTACCCATTACCGTGTGTGTGTGTGTGTGTGAGAGAGAGAGAGAGAGAGAGAGAGAGAGAGCGAGAGAGAGAGAAGGAAGTATGGAGAGGAAAGTATGGGAAGAAATCTAGAAAATGTGTTTAAAAAAAAAAAAAGACTTGTGTAGTAGTTGTGGGATTTGAGGGTAAATATCTTGTCTCATTCCTTTAAGCGATCTTTGGTGTTTTGGTGACCCAGTCTTGTTAGAAGTATTTTCAAAGCTAACAGGCATGACACATTCAGTCTAGAAATCTCGACGCCACAGAAATGTAGAAGAGAAACACGCCTCTAGTTTTTCCATCTGTCGACTGTGGGTCACCTCTCAGTATATTTTTGTGTGTGAGGGGGTTTATTTGTTTCTTACTCTGATTATGGTCCTTCTGTCTCTATCTGTAATTATGCTAGCAATAAAAGCAAATTTAAAAATAAAATAAATTTTTTTAAAAGTTCATTGTTTTCTATATTGTGTAATATTCCATTGTGTTTACATACCAGAGTAATGGACGCTTGGGCTGCTCCTATCTCTTCGCTATTATGAATAATGTGACAATGACTCAATATAGTGAAAATGGCTCAGTAACATAAAAAATAACAAGTATACCAAAAGCAATCTACAATGCAATGCAGCCCCAGTACAGATACCAGTGCCATTCTTCAAAGAGTTGGAAAAGGCAACTTCCAGTTTCACCTGGAAGAGAAAGTACCCTGAATAAGCAAAGAACTACTGAAAAGGAAAAGTATGGTAGGAGACACCACACTCCCTGAGCTCAAGTCTTACTCTGTAGCTATACAGTAACCAAGACAGCATGGTACTAGTACAGCGACAGACACATAGATCAATGGGTAGGAAAGAGCATGAAGAAGTATAGGACAGGACAAGGTGCAGATCTGTTGTCCACGTGATAGCTGAGTGGTGGTTGACTTGATGCATTCAACAACAACCACCTGTGGATCAAGTGCTACTTAGGTGCTGCATCTAACTACACAGGTGTTGTTTAGATGCAGGCCAAGGGAGTTGTCTCCTCTGTTGTCCTTAAGTGCTGTCGAGATAGATGACTGACTCATAGTGATGCTATGAACAGGCTGTCTGAACCCTTTCTATCCTGCGCCATCATCACCATCTCCAACCCACTGCTGTCGTCACTGTCATCTCACCAATCCATCTTGTTGAAGATCTTCCTCTCATCTCGACTCTGTCCCATTCCAAGCATGTCCTTCCTGATGACCAGCGCCTCTGAACAATTTACCCAAAGACTGTGAGATAGTGCTTCACCATGCTTGCCTCCAAGGAGCACTCTGGTCTCCATTTCTCCAGGAGAGACCTGTTTCTTGGAATTCCATTGTGGGGGGTGGGGGATAAGAACTGACATTGGAAGTGTCATTGAACAAAAACTCATAGGAAATATAGTACTGATTCAAATAGGAGGGATCAATTTAAATTAATGAAAAATAAATATCAGAGGTAGATAAGATGCTGGAGTTTTCAAATTTTCACTCACCTAGACATCTTCTAAATTGATACTTACTTTTAATTTTTGTGTTTTTTTTCTTACTAAAGTTCCTCTGGCTTAAGGGGTTTGTGGGGTTTTTTTTTGTTTTTTGGTGTGTGTGTGTTTCAAATGAGCATAAGTTTTAAGCCACAAAACACCCTGTTTTACGTCTGCTCTAATGTCTCTAGCTTTCTTTGTATTGTTTCTTTTTCATATTGGACTTTTGCATAAACTTTGCGTATGGAACCTGGTATGTGATGTATAAACCAAGGTGTGAGGGAGGGGGGTCGGCAAAAATGATCATTTGATCAATTGCTGAAACCCTTCCCATCCTCTAAAATTCTGACCAATAGCATATCCTACAACATCCTAATATTGAGTCAAATGTGTATGCAAACATCACTGAAAACATTTTCATTTATAAATAGCATTTACCGGGTCATAGGGTTGTTATGAGTCATAGTGGGCTTGACGCATCTAATGACAGCAACCTGTATACAAAAAAAAAGGATCAAACAGCTGAATGGATCACTAGAAAGTAAAGATACTTGTTGTCCGCACTCAAGTCAAAATACAGTCTAGGTCCATCATGCCAAAAAGCCCCTTACATCTCCAGCACTTGTTGAATTTTCTCTTGAAATTTTAACTTGAGAAATTTTGAAAAACATAGACTACAGCAATCACCTGCACATCTTTCAGCTGGATTATCAGTTATCAGTCTGTGTCTCTCTCCTCTTTAACCATATAAGAGGCACCATGATATCTCACCCTCCGATAGCATCTATTTCTCCTAAGAGGGGTGTATACCTGTAATACTATTACCTCAGAGAATAATGTAAGTCATCTTCCTTCAGAGGAAACATATATTATCCTCCCCTTGAATCCAAGAAGAATCCTTACTATACGTCCATGCATAACTGTTGTTATGTGCCATTGAGTCACTTCCAACTCATAACCACCCTATGTACAATAGCTCTGAACTCTGCTCTATCTTGTACCAACCTTATTGTCTCTATCACAACAACCCCATTACCCAAGCCATCTCATCAAGGGCCTTCCTCTCTTGCAATGGCCCTCCACCCTCCCAAGCATGACGTCCCTCTCCAAGGACTGGTCCCTCCTTGCAACATGCCCAAAGTATGTCAGATGGTGCTTCAGAATCCTTGCCTGCAAGGGAAATCCTGGATACCTTGAGATTGAAAGTCAAGATCAAAGGAAAGTACACCTCCCTAACAGGTAAATGAATGCTCCATGAGGAGGAACCAGGTAGGTTCTATGAACCCAAACAGAGCTATGCTGTTTTGGCCTCATTTCCATGGGAAACGCAAAGGCCTTACCTCTTATCCAGTCACTGCTCTTCAGCACCCTCGTCCTTTCTTCCAATCCCCGTGCTCCCCATTATCACAAATACTGCACGATTGGTTGGGAAACTCCAGTCTTCGATGACTCTAATTAGGAGACGGAGAGAAAAATGAAGGCACGTCTTTCATAAAGTGAAAAACCGCAGATGAATTCATTTTACTTAGCAGCAATTAAAACACATTTGTGAATTTATAAATATTTTGTAGCTTGGTTCTGCAAGTGTTGCTATTTTGAGCAATGACAGGTGTTTGTTGTTTAAAATAAATAGCGATCCTGGGGTATTTTACTTAGGATTCAAAATATGTCACTGGGGAAGAATGCAACGGAATGCCTGTTAGGTTTTTCTTCGGGAACAAGTTCAGAAACGCCCTGCCTCACGGGCCTTGACGTCTGTGTGACAGGAGGAGTACCTACTGTGTGTGCTGAGTGCACTACCTACTGTGTGTGCTCAGTGCTATTTTACCCATTTATATTTCGCCTGCAGAAAATTCTGAGCTGTCAATCTTAGTAGGCCCATTGTATGGATAAGAAAACAACTCAAAAAGGTGAAATGATGTATCCTAACCATTCAGCAAAAATGTAGCAGAGATGGGGTTGAAAGACAAAGCCTGAATCTCCCCTATTTGGGTGACTACTAGGGCCAGAGGATAAAATCCTCATTGCTAGATCGAGCTTGTCCTGCTCCGCACACACACCTCCCACCCATCTCAGGTTTCAATGCCCACCAACTCCTGGAAAGCCTGTCTCACAGGTTCTCCTGTGTGCCCAGGTATGAGGGCACCTGGAGTTCTTACGTCTTAAGCTCAAGCTGGTTTGTAACCCTTGGCCACGTATGTTGTGGTTTTTCTTGTGGACTATGGAGTTGGAACTGACATGTAGCTGACCTCTGGTTTTCAGAGCCAGTTAATCACATGGGAGGAAACTGCCCATCTCTCTCCTATGAAACTGCTGGTAGATTCAAACTATTTACCTACGGGATTGCACCATAAGTCCTTATCATTAGGCCACCAGAGTTCCCTAGATAAAAAGTTAGTTCCACATTTAAAAAGACTCAATAAACATCAAATGAATAGACAAAAGAATGCAATGCATGAAGTTAAACCACACACACAATTAAGATTGGGTTTTTTGAAAAAATATCCTGCTCCTCTGAAGACAATTCTAACTCAGGATGTCCCCACACTATGTAGGGTAGAAGTTCTCTGTGGGGCTTTCTCGCTGTTCTTTACAGAAACAAACCTCTGGGCATTTCTTTCGAAGTGCTTCAGGGTGGGTTCAAACCACCAGCTTTGAGGTTTAGTAGTTACAGCAAACTGTTGGCACCACCAGAGCCCAGGCGCTCCTAGTCAATCACCACCACTTCCTTCTTGGCTGAAGGGAGCAGGGAAGGGAGGTTGGGTGGGTGGCAGAGCTGAGGCTGGCTTGGCTGTGTTGGTGCCCCAGGAATGGGGGTGGAGGGCTCAGCTCACTTCTCAGCCTGAGTTGGGTCCTGTTTCAGGCACTGCTCAGCCAAGTACGGGAGTTGAGCAACAGGAAGAATCCCTTTATCGTTCCGTTTCTGTTTCCATAGCACTTTGGGTTTCATGCTTTGCAACCATTAATTATTGATTCTGCAAGGCACTCTGGCGAGATCTTACAGGGGAAGCAGCACGCAGAGCCAGCGCTGTGCCTTTCCAAGCCCCGGAGCACTTGGGTGAGAGTGAGACTGGCCTCAGAGTTTCCACTCTGGCGTTCAGGTCCCCAGGGCCCCTGCATCAGCCCTCCCTGCTAGAGGTGAAGAGGCTCTGACTGGCTTCCAGAAAGCCATCAAAGACTTGAATCCGTTCATTTGTGCCTAATCATAATTGAAGACTTTCAGGAAAAATGATTTTACCCTTCTGAAATGAATGGAAGGTGAGAAAAGGAAAAAAGGAGCCGTTAAGTATAAAATGCTGCATCTTGACTCAATTTTCCTTTCCGTATGAAGTGGTGGCCAGGGGTGATGCAAAATTTTTATTGGGTCCACCATTTTGAACCCCGTGGATATTGTGTGCTTTGATCTATCAATGAGGCAGAGTTCTGTTCAGACTGCCTGTGGAGGGCCTCCCTGTTGCTGGGGATGTGGCACTACCCATTGGCTCACGGTCCCTCCTGCAATCCTGACGCCACCCTCAGAAGGATCGAGGATGGCCTGTGAAGGCGCAGGGAGCACTAACTAGTTTGCAGACCCCTCCAATGAGAAGGACTGACACAGTGACGTCAGCAATGGGCTCTAGTGTCTCAGAGATAATGAGGACGGCACAGGATAGGACAGGGGGCAGGTTAGCAGTTCGTAGGGTCACCGGGAGTCAGACTCAACAGTGTCTAACAGCATTAACTTAAGAGGGAGCTCCGGTGGCCTCATGATAAGGAGCTTCAAAGCCAATCCAAAGGCACGTGGTTCCATTTAATGCTTCTGAAAACCTCACTCAAGGAGTCAGCTAGGAGTCAATTTTGACTCAACAGCAATGAACACATCAGAACAGCTAAGTATTCAAACCATTCACTTAGTGGGAATGCAGGAGAGAGAGGCCTAGAAATCCGTTTGCAATGAGATTGCAGCCAAGAAAAGCCCACGGAGCAGTTCTGCTCTGTTAACGTCACGGATCAGTACGTGTCAGAATTGATGGGCGATGAAGGGCAGAGGTATAAACTTCCCTGTGCTCCTAGTAAGGGCATCTCCTCTGCAGACCCACCCACACCCACCTCACTCTAACCAGTCTTGAACAAACCCCCAAAATCCATAATCAGAACCTCTTACATCCCTTCAGCTAAACGCACTTTTTGAAATATTATACGAAATGGGTGACCCTGGAGGACATTATTCGGAGTGAATTATCTCAGTCACAAAAGGACTAATAGTGCATAGTGCCACTGTGGTAAAACAGGACTGACACTGGGGTTGTGGGGAGACTGAGAAAGATGGGATAAATTATGTATACTGCATTGAAACAGATGAGGGAGAGAACTGTTTATAAGGGATATATGATTAGGTATTATTGTCATGACAGGAGTCCAGAATGAAGGCTGCACAGTGAAGTGGACTTGGGGAGAGGGATTGTATAACAATGAAAGAATTTTTCTTTTGCTTTTCAAAACAAAGTCTGCATAGTGGAATGGACTTGGGGGGGTGGGTGATTGTATAAAAAAAGGAAATAATTTTTCTTTTACTTTTCAAAGAGAAGAGTGAATTGGGGGTGAAGTTGGGCAGGGAGTAAAGTGCAACAATGAATGAATGGAAATCCAAAGTCTCTGTAAACTTTCATTAAAATTAATAATAATTTAAAAAATACAAAAAAAAGCATGTTCTGACTAATCTGATTAACCTTTACTATCCCTATCTATGAACTTTGACAAATGTCGAGAGTTGTAAAGGGGCTTGGTCTTTTGTTCATAGGGTTGCTATGAGTCGTGCTCGACTCGAAGGCAATCAACAACATCCCTGTTTACCTCTGTCAGTTCAAGTACTCTATGACGAAGGGGGCCTGATGGACTGATGCCTTTGAACCGTGGTGTTGGCGGCTGTCCCAACCATGGACCATCACACCCCCCACTTCTTCTGTTTCCATTTCCCATTCCTCCATTTTTCCTAACTCTCCTTGACCTATGAACTTTGTCCTTGAGCAAATGCTGCTCCTTTGATCTTCAGTGTTGGTTGCTCTCAGGAGTGCAGACCCCTAGGAATGTTGGTCTATTTATGTTGTTGTTATAGACCTTTGAATCGGAAACCATTTGTAGCTGACCTTCAAGTAGATTTTCAGAAGCTATAAATTGCATCGGCGGAGATGGGCCCTCTTCCTCCAGCAGAGCAACTAGTGGAGTCAGACTGCACACCTTTGGGGTTGCCACACACGTCCTTACCTTAAGCCACAAGAGCTCTCCTGTGCCCCTTACACACCTGTCTGTCGCTGGGCTGAGCAACAGGAACAATGCAATGCCAGGCTTGATGGGTGACTAAGGACCATAGTCTCGAGCTTCACCAGTCTCTGTCTAACCAGTAAGCCTGGTATTTTTTAGGATTTTTTTGTTCTACTTTTTATCTCCCATTTCATCCAGGACCTTCTGATGTCATCACTTCAGAGGGCTCAGTAGTGGTAGCAGGGTACGACTTAGTCCTTCTGGTCTCCAGGTCGTGAAGGCTGACGTTCATGTGGTTCGTTAGTTCTTCGGTATGTCTGGTTTCCTTCACTCTTTCTTCCTCTGGACAAGGAGATACCACAGCTGAACCTTAGATGACCACTCATAAGCTTTTTAAGAGACTGGGATAAATAGTCATTAAAAGTAGGATGAGTAACATTCTCTTTGTGGACTATGTTTTGTCAATTGGCCTTGATGTCCCCAGAGACTTTGATCCTGAGCTCCAGGTCCAAGAGCATTTTAATGCCCTGGCATAATTTCTTAGAACTTACATAATAATACAATACAGGTATGACTAAGGATGACAGAAGAACAGTTGTGGTGTTGGAGAAGAGTCTTGAACATACCATGGGCCACCAGGAGAACAAATATGTCTGTCTTAAAGAGGGTGAAACCAAGTTTCTCCTTGGAGGTTAGGATTTTGAAGCTCTGTCTCATATACTTTGGTTATGTGGCCAAGAGAGACCAGTCCTTGGAGAAGGATATCACGCTTGGAAGGGTGGAGGGACAGCGCAGGAGAAGACAACCTCACATGAGATGGATTGATATGGTAACTGGGGCAATAGCATTAGGTGTGTTGAACTCAGTGAGAGACCAGCTCAGGATAGAGCAGGCTTCAGAGTTATTGGGCATAGAGTCCCTATGAGTCGCAGGTGACTCGACAGCACATAACAACAACAGGTACAGCTTTAAAGAACAAGAAAATCTTTTCTCCCAGTTCTGGAGGACAGACATCCAAATCACTGTCTTGGCCAGGCTGATACCTTCTAAGGATCCTGTGACTCTCTGAGTCTGTACTGTGTGACCATCTTTGACACTTAACTGCTGTTTACACATGGATACACACATGCTGTTAATATATACCCTTGCAAATCTTGTTTGTGGTTCTAAGAAACTGTCTTCTACTTTCTAAGTTACTGAGAAGACTATATTGTTGTTGTTATGTACTGTTGAGTTGCCTGCGACTCATAGTGACCCTATGTACAACAGCTCTGAAGCCTGCCCTGTCCTGAGACAGTCTCAATGACTCTGACACACCTATCCCCATTATCCTAGTTACTGTCTCAATCCATCTCACCTGGGGACTTCCTCTCCAGCACTGTCCCTCTACCCTTCCAAGCATCATGTCCTTTAACAAGGTCTGTCCCTTCTGGCCACGTGCTCAAAGCATGTGAGACAGAACTTCAAAATCCTAGCCTCCAAGGAGAAACTTGTTTTCACCCTCTCCAGACAGACCTATTTGTTTTCTTGGTGGTCCATGGTATGTTCAAGACTCTTCTTCAGCACCACAACTCAAAAGCATCAATTCTTCTGTCATTCTTAGTCATCGTCCAACCCTCTGATGCATAGCAAGTAACTGCAAAGACCATGACCTGTATGAGGTCCACCTTAGTCTCTAAACAGACATTGTTGTTTTTCAGTGCTTAACAGAGGTCCCCAACAGACTACTTTCCTAATGCAAATCATCTTTGGATTTCCTGACTGCTGGTTCCAAGAATGTTGATTGTGGAGTCAAGCAAGTTGTAACTGTTAACAACCTCAATCTCTTCTCCATCCATCATGGTGCTGTCAATTGACCTGGTGGTGAGAATTTTTGCTTGATGTTGAGCTTCAATCCATATTGAAGACTATGTCTTCATGACATGAAGCAAGCGCTTCATGTCCTCCTCAGGTTCAGCAAGCAAGGTTGTGTCATCTGCATAACGTGGGTTGTTGAGGAGTCCTCCTCTAACTGGAGGAAGAAGACTTTATTAAGTATCATTAATTAAGACCCTGCCTCATATAACTCGGAACTTGTTCAGATTTTTTGTTTACACGTTTTCTTCCCATTTGTTGTCACTGGAGGTAATGTTCATGTATTTTGCCTTATCCATCCTTGATTGTTGCACTGTTTTTGTGTTCTTGTTGACTAAACCTCCCACTGGATATACAGTATGTCTAAAAAGAAATTATCTAGGCAGATTTCAAATCCTTTATTATAAGCATGTAGTTGTAAGGCAAAAAAATTTATCCCTGCAAGACAAGATGTATCTTAAGACATGCTTGGAGGATTTATTTAGAATCACATGGAAAATGGATCCAATTACCAACTTTGTGAAACCCAATGTCCCAAGTCCACTGGCTACAAATGAATCTGTACCAATTCTATTTGTTAGGAACTGTGCATCACTTAAAGATTCTCCGCGTTATTTCTTCTTCTCCTCAGGTTTAGGAGCACCTGAGGTATGTCCAGGAAACCACACACCTATTCCGCCATTCCAGAATTCCACCAACACATCTGGTCGCTGACCATAGTACAAGAGACTTCTGAGGAAAATTCGTCTTCGTACGTGTCAGCCTTCTCCTTACGGCTACTCTAAATTTAGCATGGTAGGGCCAAAGCTTTCGTCTCTGGCACTGTTTGAGCTCCAAAACTTTTGAAGTATCTCATAAACATATTTCTTTTACTTTCTGGCTTTATCCTATGTGGTAGATTTGTCAGGAAATATTTCCTTCTTTCTCCAACCCTCATGAGAGACAAATCCCTTCACCATTGGTGCCGTCTTAGCCATGTGCTTTATTTTGACCTCGTGGTGGATAGAATGTATTTCTCTGCCCTTTGACCTTCAGCTTGGCCATGTAACTTATTTTCCTCACAGTATATTATTGTGTATGACATGCACAGATGTTGGCAAGGTGCTTGCATTGTTCAGTTTTGTGTATTTCTGCCTTACTTTGCCATCAGAAGAACACGCTGCATATAATGTCTGATTAAAGAGGAGACACCTGGTTCACACATGGACCTAACCTGCAACTTGGGGCTCCGCCAGACAAGCCCAGCCTTCGTCTTTTGAACACCAGCTTTCCCACCTGGGTTTGAGCAAGAAAGAAATGCTTAGTGGTGTTCACTATCCATTTGAGAACATTTTATGTTTGTGTGCAATTTTTATGTAGTAACCACTGACATACTCTTCTCTGATCTCAAAAATCAGTCCTCCAGGCTAGATCAGGAGCTGACACCTATCTACCCATTCCAGTGACTGGCCATTCCCCTCCACACCAACACCTCACTCCTCCTCCCACAACCCAGCACCAATCAAAGTGAAGCCAGACCCGAGGAGGCCAGTTGGAGACTCCACAGAGCCGCTTGGGTACATTTGAGTAAGAGTGACTTGTCTCTGCTTTTCGTGAGTCAGCTTATGCACTTTCTTAAAAATGGCCATTGGACAAAAAGCTGCAAGGCAAGGTTTTTGAACTACCACCGTAACAATGCAAGCCTAACATTCCCTTGCTGCGAAGTTGACTAAAGTATTTTTGCTGTTTAATTGACCTCTCATGAATCACAGGGCCGTTCACCTAAGTGAACTCAGACTGCAGGGCTAGTGGGATCTTGGTTGGCAAACACTTTACAAAGAAGGCATTTGTTTCAGAAATAAACATTTAATTTGGGGGAATTTTAATAGCTGCAGTGCTTGATTCTGATGAAAATGTTTACCAGCAGCATTTCTGCCTTGGAACCATTTGTTTCTATTATTTTGACAGAAACCAACTTTCGCTGGTTGTTGTTTGGGATGTGAAATGGTTTTGTAAGCATTTCAACTTGATGCTCAGGCAGGCAGTCACAATAACTCTTTTTCAAATAAATGAGGCCACCATCTTTCTATTCATTACTTCAATGAGAAAAATTTAACCAGCAAAAGGATTTGAAAAATACATTGCATTACAGAATCCCTACAGAAAATGGCAACACAAGTTAGTACACTGTAAACATTTTTTGCAAAGGACAATCTTTTCTTTTCCTAAATATTTTGTCCAAGTCACTAAAGGATATGGAAAGTCAAAAGAGGAAAATTATGTTGTCTCATTTATTGTTTAAAACAATAACTATTACTTAGTTCAATAGAATTTTATTGTACCTTCTAAGTTCTCCCTAAGACAGAAGAGAGGAGTAAAATTTTATGCAAACATATTAAGCAGCATAGGAGTGATTTCTATAATTAAATCATTTTTTTTAATCATAAAAATTGAAAATAAGAGAAAACACCTTCTGAAGAAGTCCAGGGTCAATCAACTAAATAAACTCAAGTCATTCCGTCAATGAGCATTGATTGGATTTCAGCAGATAGAATTGACTTTGCTCCAACTCCACCCACTTCACAAACTAATTAAAAAAGCCCATCAGTGACATCTTCAATCAGCTCAAGAAGATAAGTGGGCTTCAAAGCAATCAGCTACAAAAACTCTATCAAGAATAGCAATAGATCCTCAAAGAACTTCAGAGAGCTTTTGGGAAGTTACTCGTGTCAATCAGAAGAATAAAAAGCATGTGCCTGTAACCTGAGGGGTTTTCTCCTTGCCGTGGCTCATGTGAAACTCAGTCACACATCAACAGAGTATCTTTTAACTTCCTGGATCTCACTCTACTTGAGTCCACTTAATTTCTATTAAGCAAGAGTAATAATAGTACTAGGATCAGAAAGGCTTGGCAGGTCACTGGGCAACTTATTTAGAATGTCTGGAAATGTTCAAGCTGCTAGAGTCCCTGAATAGAAGAGGGCTTTTTAGATTATATCTTGATGGGGCACTGTCTGCAGATCCATGAAAGACCTACCTTCTGAGGATCCCATCTCTTCACTTTCCAAAACGCTGCAGAACATTCTGTTCATCGTTTTGAATGGAGGGGTGGATTTCAAAAGCACTTTGAGTTGAATTGCTGGCACAATAATGTTTTTCCCCCTTCCCTCCATCTGTTTTCATTTCCAAAGTATTGGAGATCTCATTTCTTAACAAATGTCATCTGTCTATTAAAAGCCCTTTTCTGTTCACAGATTAAAAGATTCAAGGAAAATCTGAAAACAGGAATTTCTTTTCTGTAATTCTTGGATGAAAAAGACAAACCAAAGGACATAGAAGGCAGAGCAGAAGGATGAGAGACCAGAGACACAGCGTCAGGCGAGAAGGTGGTCTTCGTCCTTAGCTTTCAAGTCAACCTTACTGCTCTTCAGTGACAGCTGCTGCTGCTTTTCCCGTTTCATCCCTTCTTTCTTTTCCTCGCTCTTCAGAGGTTCTTTATGGCCTGAATCTCTCCTGGGAATTTTCTAGTGTAAATGCTCCTTGAAAACAAGCATGATGAGACTTCGTCTCACGTACTTTGGACGCATTATCAAGAGGGGGCCAGTCTCCAGAAAAAGACAACATGCTTAGAAAAGTAGAGGGTCAAGAAAAGAGAGAAAGACCTATGTGAAGATTAATTGACACAGTGACTGGGACACAGAGGCAATTGCAAGAGTTGGGCAGGATCTCCATCTATTATACATAAGATCGCTATAAGTCAGAGCCCACTTGATGGCAACTAACAACAAAGGTTCTGAAGAATCCCTGGTGCTGCAGTGCTTTATGCAGCTTGGCTGCCAACCTAGAGGTCTGTAGTTTGAACCCACTGGTGGCTCTATGGGAAGAAGATAGGGCAATCTATTTCCATAAAGATTACAGCCTTGAAAATCCTACAGGGCACTTCTACCCTCTCCTATGGAGTCACTGTGAGTCAGAACCGACTTAATGGCAATGCATTTGGGGCCAATACATATGTTACTTTATATGTGTGGAATGACTTTGAAGCTCTTCAAAGAATAATAAACTTCTGTTAAATATCTTAGTTGTATGATCATAATGAAGCATGGGAGGATAGTTAGGACAACTAGGGTAAAGGGAGTTACTGGTAATAACACTTGAAGATAACTGCCAGTTACTGATTTGTATTTCAGGTGAGCTCCAGTTGATTTCAACTCATGGAAGAAACCCAACGGATGTCAAAGCACTTGAGGCTCCAAGGGACAGTCAATGGGTGATATTTGGAAGTAAAATCACCAAGATATTCCTACTCAGGCACCTCTGGGTGGACTCCAACCTTCCGCTTTTCAATGACCAGCCAAACATGTTCATCTTAACCATTTTCAGCACCCAGGGACTTAGCAACTAGCATGGGGGTAGCCAAATACTGTTAATAACTGCTACAGTCTAGGAACAACAGTCCATACATCCCAGTGTTTGCTTCTTCACATGTATGCATAAACATACTTGCATTCAGAAATTCAGACCTCGGAGCCAAGAAATCAAAGTATATATTGAGTTTTACAGCTGAAAGATATTAGAGATTATGAAGTCAAAGCATTGGCGTTAGCATGAGTAGCCAGGACAGGCATGTGCCAGCTTATGAAGGTCTTTGTGGCTGAGTTTGGGGCTATATCCAGTATCTTCTAAACTCCACAATATTCTTTTTCAACAATATACAACAGAGGGTGCCTATTACACTAAGTAGATTTTCTATCCCATTAGTCTACAGCAAGGGAAAAATCAATTTCAGGCTATCCACCAGGGAATGAAAAGTCGTACTTAAGATGTGAAATGTTACTGGTTCATATGGAAAAAAAAAACACACACACAACCAACTCCCTCCCCATGGGCCCCCCACATGTGTGCTTGTCCTCTACCAGGACATTTGGAGAGATGACAATGCTAACTCTTTCCAAAGAAGGGCTTAAAAATTATTTACACTTTTCTTTTGCTTTTCAAGGAGAGGAGCAAACGGGGGGGGGGGGCGGGGGGGCAGGGAGAAAAGTGCAACAATGAATGAATGGAATTAAAAAAAATTATTTACACAATCCCAAAGGAACACAGTTCAAATCCACCAGATACTCTGCTGGAGAAGGAGGGGCAATCTCCTCCTGTACCAGTCGGATCAGATTTGACAGTAAAAAATAATAAAAATGTCAAAATAAGAAAAAATATTTACATAGATCTGCTTTGGAGGGGGGGGAAAGAGGTGTCAATGGCTAAATGGTTAGCACTCAAATGCTAATGAAAGAAAGAGGAACTTTGAAAGAAAAAATGTGGGGTTTGTTCCCATTGAGCTTTGGGTCTAGGAATACATATGGGGCAATGCACCCCGCCCTACTGGCCCACTGTGGTCCCCAGTCAACTCTGCACACACAACAACAAAGCTTGTAGAAAGGCCCTAGGACATGAAGCAGAGGACCACATTTCCTCTTGGTTAGTTTTTAATGTAAGAACTAGGGTGGGAGTCCTTGGATGGTGGAAATGCTCTGGAATACAAACCTGGAGGTACATAGTTCAAATCCACCTAGAGAGAGGTGTCTGGGAAGTCCCGGCCTGCCTGGCAACCATCTTCTAAGAGGTCACAGCCTTGAAAACACAAAAGAGAAAATCTGCTCTGTGCACATTGAGTTACTAGGAGTTGGATTTAACTCAACAGCAATTAACAACGACAACAAAAGATATGGAAACAGAAAGAGTACCATCTTTTTTTAAAAAAATATATTTCATACTGATTTATTTAAAAGTTTGAATACATTGTTTTTCACAAAAGATCCTATTTCCTTCACCCCCCACCTATCGAATTGTACAACTCTATGAACACACCCTCTTCCCTGCCCCTCCTCACCCCTCTGTGTTCCCACCCTACCCAGCCTTGGATCCTCATACTCATTCTACAATCACGGTTTTATACAGTATTTGTTCTTATGAAACTGAGTTAGTTCACCCAGCATCATGCTCTCCAGTCCCTCCCAAGTTAGGTAGTAACTGAAAAAAATCATTGCTCCTGTGTGCTGCATAGTATTCCATTGTTATGAATGCACCACAGTTTTTTTAACAACACATACATTTTAAATATTTTTAACAATATATACATTCTCTCCAATATTTATTACTTGCTGTCCTGCTAAGCTTTGAGAGTGTCATCTTTGATGGCAGGTCCCAGCACAGTCAACTTCTAGCAGTTAAAATGTCTCAAGTGTAAATCCATCTCATTCTCAGTTTCTATGAAATCTGTAAAATGGAATCAGTAATACCTGGAACTGGTATTGTTATGAGAATATGGTTGATTTGAGAATTAAATTAGAAATCTGGAGGGTGGAAATAGAGGGGTGAGAATTGGAGGGTAGGGTGTTAATCATAGGCTTATGCAATTCAGTGGGTTAGTGGGTGAAGGAAATGGGAAGGATCTTTTGTGAAAAACAAAGTATTCAAACTTTGTGAATAAATCAGAGTAACAGCCCTGGTGTGTACACTTGCCTCACAGAGGTAACCTGTGGTTGTGGTGAAGCTGAACACTGACACTGATGTGTCAGATGTGATAATGGTTACCCATGGTCCGCAGTGTTTGGTGGAGCTCCCTGATTAAAACAAGCTTGGAAGCAGGAGTGGCATCCACTTCCATAAATACCTTGCCTCCGGAAACCCTATGAGCCTGGAGAAAGGATGAAAGTCACACCAGTGTTGAGGACTTTCCTTCATAAGGTTGCTGTGAGTTGCCTATAACTTGACAGCACTTAACAAAGTCAACAGCAATATAAAAAAACCTTAAAAATTTAAAAAAGATAAAAGAAATCTTCATGTAACTCCTAAGTCATCAACCTCACCAACCTGCAGTTACAAAATAAGGCCAGAGATTATTTTCATGTTGTCTATTGCAGCCTGGACTCTGGCCAATCATATGTTAACAAATACTTTTGAAGTTTTCCATCATCCAGTCTCTCACATAATCGAGAACATATTGGCCAAGGTGGTCTTCCCTGTGACTCTTCTGTGTTGCTGGCCATCTTTGAGTTTCCATTAGTCCCACCGACACCCAGCATTTACTCTAGGCCTTTACTACTTCTGATCTGCTTTTGCTGTGAGCTTACTTCTCAACCTAATTCCTCAAAGCCCAACTGGGAAAGAACTAGGGAGGTTACATATTATCCTAAATTCAATGGACGTTCAGGAATACAGAGAACAACTGACAAACAAAACCATCATTAATGCCCAAATTCTCTTTTCAGGTCAATGCCTCCCCCTACTTCCCAGTCTATTTCATCTTGCAGGGACTCACTCACTTGACTATTTCCACTGGAAAGACTTCCAGCATCACCATATCTACAGAGTCTAGGACCAACTTCACTCACCAGCAATGGCCCTTAGACAAAGAATGCCCTCCTCCCCACCAACCCAAGGTCAAATTCAAGTCCAGCCCAAGACCTTCCTCTTTTCAAGATAATTGACCATGGTTGTTTACCTTCTATCCATGCTGAAGTCACCACCCATAGAGTAAAATCTGGGCTTGTGGCTCAATCATCATATTCACATGAGTCAGCAGGGTTATTTCCCCAAAGTCTAGCTTGTTGTTGTTATGTGCCGTCAAGTTGCTCGTGACTCATAGCAATCCTATGTACAACTTCCCTAAATCCTGCTCTATCCTGTGCCAATTGCTCTGTCTCTGATATACCCACCCCGATTACCCCAGTCACTGAATCAATCCACCTCATAGAGGGCCTTCCCCACCTGAGCTGTCCCTCCACCCTCCCAAGCATAATGTCCCTCTCCAAGGACATGTCCCTCCTTACAACATGTCCAAAGCATGTTAGAGGGAGCCTCAGAATCCTTGGCTCCAAGGAGCACCCTGGTTTAACCCTCTCTAGGATGAATCTGTTTGCTTTCCTAGCAGTCCATGGTACCCTCAATACTCTTCTCCAGCACCACAGCTCAAAGGCATCAATTCTCCTTCTATCCTCCTTAGTCATAGTCCAACTCTCTGATGCATAACAAGTGATTGCAAAGACCATGGCCTGTATCAGATGCACCTTAATCTCCAGAGTGACACCATTGCTCTTCAGTACACTGGAGAGGTCCCTAACAGCAGACTTTCCCATTGCAATACTTTTTTTTTAAATTTTTTTTTTTTTTAATTTCCTGGCCACTGGTGCCAAGAGCATTGACCATGGAGCCAAGCAAATTAAAGTTGTGAACAATCTCAATCTCTTCACCATCCATTCTGATGTTGCTAATTGGTCCAGTGGTGAGAATCTTTGTCTTCTTGACATTGAGCCTCATTCCATGCTGAAGGCTGCAGCTTATTCATTTTTAAATAACACCCTACGGAGGACAACAGCAGTCTACTCCAGGTTGCTAAAACCAGCCCAGCCCCTTTTCAAAATGAAAGTACAAAATCAGCATAAAGTACACCTTTCCTCTGTCTCCATTTTGGCCTAATGTTGTGATGCCTTGTGGCCAAAGGTAAAGGGTGGGTTGCTGGTGTCACTAAGCTGGCTCTGAGTCCTAGCAACCCTATGCAGAGCAGAACAGGAGCCTACCAGATCCCGTGCCACCCTCACAAGCTCTTCTGTGCATCAGCGCATCGCTGCAGGCCCAAGCTGAACCTCTTTGGGGGTCGTCTTTTTTTCCCCCCTTACTAAGCATGATGTCCAGAGTATTTGAGATGTAGTTATACTATCCTTGGTATTCTATCTTTAATTCTTCCAAGACGGAGTTGTTTGGACTTCTGGCAGTTCATAGTATAGTCACTAGTCTTCTTCAACATCGCAGAGTGAAGGCTTCAATTCTCCTCTGGTCTTCCTTATTCAGTGTTCAACTTTCACATGCTGAGCGAGCAACTGAAAAGACTATGTCTTGGGTCAGGCACACCTTAATCTTAAGAGTGACACTTTTACTCTTTTGCACTTTAGAGAGGTTGCTTAGGGGCAAAACTCTGAACCAGTAATTTGAACTTTGCCTTACAGCACCAGGAGATCAAGGAAGGAAGCTGTTGAAGATAGAAGTTTATTAAGGGATTACTTATGGAGGGGAGGCGATGCACAGCAGGAGGGGGTGGCTTGAGTCTCCTTGTCCTCTACAGGAGGCAGAGATTTTTATATTTTTGGTGAACAAAGATGCCATGTTGTCAGAGCCCCAGGCCTCCAAAGCCACACTGGCAAGAACAACGTAACAGTGAGACAGCAGCAGTCAGGAACAGAACTATATTCAGCCTCACAAAAACGTGTTCATCTAGAAAGGTCCTTGACAGCAGATTTGCCCAAGGCAATATGTCAAATGATTTCTTGACTGCTGCTTCCAATGGGTGTTGATTTTGGATTCAAGAAAAAGAAAAAAAAAATCTTTGACTACTTCCATCTTTTCTCCATTTATCAAGATAGTGTTTTTGAGGTCTTTGTGAAGATTTTCTGTGATTGCCTAGTCAGTAGGGAGCCCTGCTGCCCACCAGAAGGCAAGCAATATGAAGCCACCATCTGCTCCTAGGGAGAAAGACAGACAGTCCCCTGCTGGGCAGTTGCCAGCCCTGAAAACCTGCTGAAGGGCCAGCTGTGAGTTGGTTCTGACTCAACAGCAATGAGTTTGAGGGCTGTTGCATTGTGTTTTGTTTGTTTTTTATACTGAGGTAGAGTTCATACAGAAGGCTGTCATCTCTGAGTTCCACCAATAAGTGCTTCACATTTTCTCCAAAGCAAGGAAGGATGGGTTAGTTCCACCCAAATTTCAGAAAGAGAGAAGGTAAGAAAGGAGAGCATGGCAGGATGAATGGAAACACGAACCATATTCTGGTGGCTTGTTCTCTTTATACCCGCTATTTAAAGAGTGGATTAGCCTTACACCAATGCATGGAGGGAAATCATGGTTTCTTAAAGAAGCGTGAATGTTGGCTGAGATGCCAATGAGTGTCCAAGAGACAGGCTAGAGAGTTTGTATCTTATTGTGAAGATGATGGCAAGATAATAGAGAGGCATGTTGTTATTATGTGCTGTCAATCCCTGTGACTCATAGCGACCCTATGTACAACAGCCCTGAACCCTGCTCTGTCCTGAGCCTACCTTACTATCTCTGACACACCTATCCCCTTTACCCTGTCACTAAATTAATCTCTTCGAGGGTCTTCCTCTCTTGCGTTGTCCCTCCACCCTCCCAAGCACAATATCCCTCCTTACAAGATGCCCAAAGTATGTCAGACAGAGCTTCAGAATCCTTGACTCCAAGGAGCACCCTAGTTTCACCCTCTCCAGGTTGAACCTGTTTGTTCTCTTAGCAGTCCATGGTAAATTCAATAATCTTCTCCAGCACCACAGTTTAAAGGCATCAATTCTTTTTCTATCATCCCTAGTCATTATCCAGCTTTCTGATGCATAGCATGTAATTGTGAAGACCTTGGCCTGGATCAGGCACACCTTAGTCTCCAGACTGACATCATTGCTCTTTGGTACTCTGGAGATGTCTCTGACAGCAGACTTTCCCGTTTCAAACTGGAAAATTCCTCTCTCAATGTCAGATGGCAAGACTTATTTAAAAAGCAAGCATTATATCCAGAGTTTATATCCACTTAGTAGATTACATCAAGGAAAACTATTTCTTATAATAGCCCAGGCTTTAACTGCACATATATATGTTATGTACTATGGTGCACAAACTGACCTTCTAGGGGGTTTTCAGAGGCAGTAAATCATGTGGGGGTAGAATGCCCATCTTTCTTCCATAAAGTAAGTGGTGGGTTCAAACCGTGTACCTTTGAGTTGGCAGCAAAGCTCCTTTTCATTAAGCTCCCAGAACTCCCCAATATCAGGGTCAAGACTTAAATTATAAAGGGACAATTTTTTAGTATATGCTCATCTTACATTTCTCCAAATTAGTTTTTGTTCTGTAAGATCCTTGCCATTCTGGGGAGTGCTGTTGGCGAGTGAGATGAACTCAATTAAAGCTTAACTGAATGGTAAACAAGATAGTGCTTCCATGATGCTGTTCACCAGCTAATGCACAAACAAGAAGAACCGACAGGGCAATTAGCCCCCTGAGAGAATCTAATATTTCAGTAAGCCACAGAAATAAATTCTAAACAATTTAAAGGAAAGGGACTCTATTAATTGCAACGTCCTCACACCCATTTAAAAAAATGTCGCGCGTGTGTGTCTTCTGGCCTTTTGCGATCAGTTATTTCTTGAACTTCTTTGCAACTTCCAGTCCCTCACATTTGCCTCCGGCTGATTTTAAATTATGCTAATTGGGAGAGGGAAAAATGCTGGTAATGGAATAAAATAGAACGCTATTTCTTATAGCATCTGGTGCAATCTGAGTCATTTAAAAGTGCATCTTATGAAATAGAGTTCTGCATAAGCAATGCCAGTCTGATTACAAACAACATGGGTCTCATTAGAATATGTCAATCTGATTGCTAGGTAGTGATACACTGCAGATTACGGGGCCATAATTGCCTCTTACATATTATGTGGATAATATATAGTTTGTCTGGGTCTACGTTCAAACCACTTTCTCTCATGGCTATCTTTTCCAGCTTTATACAAAGCAATGTCTATATTCTACTAAGTTGATTTTAGCTGGGTTCTTGGGTTCTAATTCTATTTTCTTCTAAGTATTCATCAAGTTTTTTGCAACAGCGCTGTAAACAAAGAATTATGTCCAGGGCAATTGCCAGAAATAAGATATGTCAGAGGTCTATTACCCATTCAACTGGGAGCAGTCAACGGCCCCAGGCACTTCCTCCAAAGGAAAAGGGTAAAATAACTGAGGCCTGAGCCCACAACGTAACTACAAGTTTTAATTAGGTTGTTGATTTAAGTGTGTTGGGCATTTTTTCATTGTCAAAATCCATTTGGGTCTTGACTGTGACTAGAAGAATGCAGACATCTCTAAAACCTCCTAATACAAGCTTGGAAACCAGGACTTAAACGATTACAGTTTTTGGTAGCACTGCCCTAGTCCCTGCTCCCCACACCTTGGATCTCCTCAATTCCTGGAAATTCCCAGACAGCACTGAAGCTACTAGACCACCCACCAATGGGCAGAAAGCTACTCTCCATGCAGCTGCAAAACTAGATGAATTCATGAAATATGCTTTAGGGGTGGAGGTAGGAAGCATCCTGAGTTAGGGATCGGGAGTGAAGCTCCTTGCTGTCCTTATGAAGATGCCATGATGGTGCAGTCCTTAACAACTCAACTGTTGATCAGCTGCGGGAGTAAGGACCAGTCAACTTGCTCCTGTAAGGATTGTTGCTGTTATGTGCCATCGAGTTGCTTACGACCCTTTGTACAACAGCCCTAAACTCTGCTCTATCCTGTGCCAATAGTACTGTCTCTGACACACCCATCCCGATTATCCCAGTCACTGAATCAATCCACCTCATAGAGGGTCTTCCCCTCCTGCGCTGTCCCTCCACCCTCCCAAGCATGATGTCCTTCTCCAAGGACCGGTCTCTCCTTACAACATGTCCAAAGTATGCTAGATGGAACCTCAGAATCCTTGCCTCCAAGTAGCCACCCAGTTTAACCCTTTCCAGGATGAATCTGTTTGTTTTCCTAGCAGTCCATGGTGCTCTCGATACTCTTCTCCAGCACCACAGCTCAAAGGCATCAGTTCTCCTTCTGTCCTCCTTGGTCATTGTCCAACTCTCTGATGCATAACAAGTGATTGCGAAGACCATGGCCTGTATCAGACGCACCTTAGTCTCCAGAGTGACTCCATTGCTCTTCAGTACTTTGGAGAGGTCCCTAACAGCAGACTTTCCCATGGCAATGCACCTTTTAATTTCCTGGCTGCTGGTGCCAAGAGTGTTGACTGTGGAGCCAAACTAAAGCTGTGTACAATCTCAATCTCTTCACCATCCATCCTGATGCTGCCAATTGGTCCAGTGGTGAGAATCTTTGTCTTCTTGACATTGAGCCTCAATCCATATTGTAGGCTGCAGTCCTTGACACCCTGCAGCAGGTGCTTCAGGTCCTCCTCAGTTTCAGCAAGCAGGGTTGTGTCATCTGCATAACGCAGATTGTTGATAGATCGTCCACCAATCTTGACCCCACATTTCTCCCCATAGAGCCCTGACTCCCGAATAATCTGTTCTGCATATAGGTTGAAAAAGGTATGGAGATAGGATGCATCCCTGGCGTACGCCCTTCCCAATTTTGAACCATGCAGTGTTCCCTTGCTGTTTTGACAACTGCCTCCTGGTCCAAGTATAGGTTTCACATTAGAAAGAAGCTGAAGAGGCCATTCTACTCTGCCCTGTAGGGTCTATATGAGTCACAATCAACTCACCCAACAACACTAACCAGCACCAAATGATAATTTCTCACCCCACCTACTGCCCTCCAGTAGATTCTGACTCATCGGGATGCTCTGTCAGGTTTTCAAAGCTACAAATATTTATGGGAGGAGACAGTCTATCTGTTGCAGTCAGAGCTGCTGGCGGATTTTAACTCCCAGATGTATGGCTAGCAGCCCTCACCTTATACAACATGTCACCAAGGCTCTAAAACCCCTCAAGAGCTACCCTGAAATCTGTGCAACATGGGCACATCTGTTTGCTCATTGTTCTTCGCTTTCCTTCTCTGAAACTCCCAGGATAGAATAAATCAGCAATCACTAACATGTATTTCAAAGAAACTTTGTTCAATAGAGATGCTAAAGTGTTTTCATTTTCAAATAAATGTGGAAGATGATAGGGAAAATGGAAAATTTTGTTTCTTGACAACAGACCTTCTCAGTGTCTTTAATATAAAGACGTTGTAGTTATATGCTGTTGAGATGACTCCCACTCACCGTGACCCCATGAACAATAGCTCTAAATGCTGCTTTTTGCTGAGCCAGTCTCACTGTCCCGGCACACCTTCCCTCATTACCACAGTTACTGTATCAATCCATCTCATCCGGGGTCTCCCTCTCCTGCACTGCACCTCTACTCTTCGAAGAATGTCCTTCCTGGCCCCTCCTGGCAACATGCTCAAAGCATGTGAGCTGGAGCTTCCAAATCCTTGCCTCCAACGAGAAGAGCAGTTTGGTTTCACCTTTTCTAGGACAGACTTGTTTTGTTCTGTTGGCAGTCCATAGTCTGCTGTTAGGGACCTCTCCAAAGTACTGAAGAGCAATGGTGTCTCTCTGGAGACTAAGGTGCATCTGATACAGGCCATGGTCTTTGCAATCACTTGTTATGCATCAGAGAGTTGGGCAGTGACTAAGGAGGATAGAAGGAGAATTGATGCCTCTGAGCTGTGGTGCTGGAGAAGAGTATTGAATGTACCATGGACTGCCAAGAAAACAAACAGATTCAACCTGGAGAGGTTTAAACCAGGCTGCTCCTTGGAGGCAAGGATTCTGAGGCTTCGTCTGACACACTTTGGACATGTTGTAAGGAGGGAGAGGTCCTTGGAGAGGGACATCATGCCTGGGAGGGTGGAGGGATGACGCAGGAGGGGAAGGCCCTCTATGGGGTGGATTGATTCAGTAACTGGGGTAATCAGGATGGATGTGTCAGAGGCAGTGAAATTGGCACAGGATAGAGCAGGGTTTAGGGCTGTTGGACATAATGTCGCTATGAGTCGCAAGCAACTCGACGGCACATAACAACAACAACAAGTTGCATTTCAGGAGGCTAATCAAGTTTGCCTGAGATCACATGGATAGTTAAGGAGGAGACACAAAGTTTATGCTCAGCCTGTGCTGTGTATGTGCCACATCTTGGGGAACCTCTCCACCTCTTTGAATTTCCCCCTAGACTTTAGATTTGTGTTCAGTTTCTATTTGGTAGTGATAAGCCTCTCTTTTGTAAGAGGTGATCATTAACGTGAGGAACAGTGTTTGAGAAGGGCTGTCTGAGGCTTTTCTGCTTAGAACGTGGAAATGATAATGAAATCATTACCTCCTCCTGGACTGTATTTCAGATGACTGCACCTTAATGATAATAGATTACATACGGCTTTTAGTGAAATGTAGAATGTGGAGATTAATTCTTAGAAAGCACAGTGTGTTAGACAAATACGGCACTTAAAGTTATAGCTTGTTCCACAGAAGTTTACAAGAAGTAATCAATACGACAAATCAACCAAAACGAAGCCCTTTGACAACCAAATGGCCAAGCAATGTTTCAGGAAGATTGCAACAACATATTCAGCTGCTAAAAATGACATAACTTCATCTCCAGATCAAAACTAGTCCACCTGGAAACTGGTTTGACCAGAAAGAATAAAGCCACCTGCATCATCCTGCAGCATGGTGGGCTGGTACGTAGTGGTTATGAGCCAATCACTGGAGTTTGACGTAGTGGTGGTGGTGTTAGACGCCCTTGAGCTATTTCTGACTCATGGCAACATGTGTACAGCCCATAAGACTTGCACAGAACAAAACACTGCACGGTCCCACACCATTCTCACAGCCACTTCCACGTTCAAGTTCACCTCTACAGCCTTGTATCTCTCTACCCCACTGAAGGTCTTCCTCTTCTTTCCTTTTATTGTTACGCAAATGAATGTTTACATAGCAAAATGGTTCCCCTCTCAAGCATTCACTCACTTTGTTTTGTGACATTAATTACAATCCCCATATTTTAATCACATGCTCTCCAACCCCCTCCTATAGTTCTTGTTTGCATTCATCCTGTTATACTCCTTCCTGCCTTCTGCACAAATGCTACCCCTTTCATCTTGCCAGTTTGTTCTAAGCTGTTATTACCACCCTGGTTTTAATCGTCACCATGCTGGCCTCGTTATTGTTGGCTGCAAGTTGAGCCATTGGGGTACATTTTGTTCCATGGTCAATGAGTGATTCAGGATCATAATCTAAAAGGTTTCACCACTCTCCATCTAACATGCATACCTGGCTGTTTCTGAGTTTTGCTCCACATTTTGCACTCACTCTGTCGAGGACCTTTTTGTCTTCTCCATTAGAGCAGTCAGTATTGATAGTGGGGCACCACTTAGTTCTTCAGGGTCTCAGACTCATAGAGGTTGAGGTTTGTATGATCCATTGTCCTTCGGACTAGTTGTTAATGTGGATCTTTGTCTTTGTTCTCTTATTTGTCCCAGACAGAAGGAGAGTAATCTTTGCACCTTACATGGACACTCTCAAACTTTTAAAGCGTTTTCCTCTTTTTCACTTATTTCTACCTTGCTAAACAATGTTCTTCAGGGAGTGGCTCCTGTTGACAACAGGTCTAAAATGCATGAGACTAAATCTCAGTGCTTTTACTTCTAAAGAGTATTTTCACTGTCCTCCTTACACAAGTTTTATATGTTCTGCTCGTTGTTATTAGTGTTGAGTACCATCACGTCAGAACTGACCCTCCAGTGAGTTTTCAGAGACAGTAAATCACATGGGAGGAGATTCCTCATACTTCTGCCCCAGGGTGGCTGGTGGGTTTGAACTGCATGCCTTTGTGCTGGCAAATTCCTTATCTATACACCACCAGAAGTTAATGGTATATTCAGTGATTTTGACCAACACCATAATTCAAGGGCATCAATTCTTCTTTTCTTTCTTTATTAAAAGCTTTCTTTGTGAAAGCCAGGCTTTCATGTTCCTATGAGACAACACATACTATGGCTTTGCTCAGGTATTCATTGGTTCTTAAGGTAACACTGTTTTTTTCTTTATTTTATTTTAGTATTATTTGCGCGCGCGCGCGTGTGTGTGTGTGTGTGTGTGTGTGTGTATGTGTGTGTGTACCGTCAAATCAGATCTGACAGGTACAGGAGGAGATTGTCCCTCCTTCTCCAGCAGAGCATCTGGTGGATTCAAACTACGCACCTCTGGAATTGCAGTGCAACTTTTTGCTACTAAGTCACCAGAGCTCACCAACACTGTAGCTTTTCAAGTCTTAAATGGGGGGGGGGGGGTTGGTGACAGATTTGCCCAATGCAATATACTGTTTTACTGTCTTTACAGCAGCTTCCATGGGCATTGGCTGTGGACCTAAGGAAATGAAAAGCCTTCACAATTTCCATCTTTTTCCCATTTATCAGTATTGTTTATTGGTCTTCCCAAATGGGAGGAAAATTTTGGGTTTTTTGGATTGAGGAGTCGTCAGCACTAACGGCTTTGACTTCCACCAGTAATTCTCTCAAGTTCTCTTCACAAATTAGTACCATTTGTATACTGCAGAGCACTAATGAGTCTACAATTTTAAATATCATAGTCTTCTTCATATAATACTTCTCGTATTTACTCAGCATTCATAATGAATAAATATGTGAAAAGAAATAAACCTAACAGATACCCTTTCTGACCATAAAATCCTGATTCTTATGATGCTTCAGAACCAAGTTCTTGCCCAGCTGACAGATGCCAAGGGGTTCGGGTGCTGTTGATTTGCTCATTATGGTTGAATCATTAATGGGGGGGAAATGCTTCAAATGCTTTGGCCTGGGGTTAAGGTTCATTCTGTGTCCCCCTCCTGTGATAAGAGGACTGAGTCATTACAACATTTAGACCCTAAAAGCCAACCACATTCTGACTAGAATCCGCTTGTAGAAAAGCTGCGGAGAAAAAGTGCAACAGTGAATGAATGGAAACCCTAAGTCTCTGTGAACTTTCATTAAAATGAATTTATAAAAAAGAAAAAGAAAAGCGACGGAGTTGTGGGATGCAGAAGGAAGGCAGCATCCCCAAAGCATTATGTTAGACGATCTAGGTCATAGCAAACCTGAGTGTGAGCTCAGGAAAATGACACTGGAAGAGATCAAATGCTGAGCTTCCGGAAGCACTTACCTTCTCTCGAAAGCTCTCCCAGCCCTGGCTTCCCTTAGGAACATAATCCACTTCTGTACTTGTGGAAGAGACAAAGAATCACCGCTCCACAGCGTCCTTTGCTTATTCTGCACACACAGAAAAAATTGTTTCCCAGCCTCTCAGAGGTTCCGTCCGGCCCATGCAGCTGGGTTCTGGCCAATGAGCTACGTTGTAGCTGTTAGGCCCCAGTTCCCACTTAATGCAAACCCAGGTTTTATGGATTGAAACCGGCCTCACCCTGCCCCTTCTCACAGCTGCTGCTGTGCTCGAGTGCATGGTTCCATCAGTCTTTCTCATGGAAGCTCTCTTTTCCTTCTTTTCTGACCCTCCGAGGCATTATGTCTTTCTCCCGACTGACACTCTATCCAAAGTGTGAGAGATGAAGTCTCACTGTTCTAAATTGTAAGGACCATTCTGAGATATGAGGGGTATTTGTTGTCATGTACCATCGAGTTAGAACCAACTCATAGCTGACCTTTCAGTTGGCTTTTAGACTCAGTAAACTGCCTGGGAGGAGACAGGCCATCGTCCTCCTGAAGGGTAGTTGGAGGATTCAAACTGCACACCTTTGGCTTGGCAGTGCAATTCTTTACCACTAAGCCACCAGAGCTCCTTATGGGAGGAAGCAATAGAAGCCATTTCTCAGTTCAGAGTTCTTAAGGAAAAGCCTTTGGAGTGTCCTTTGGGCTGTACTGTTAGAACTAACCTTTCATTGTGTGGAGACAGCTCTTGCCCATCTGACAGATGCCAAAGGGTTCAGGTGTGGCTGATTTGCTCATTATGGTTGAATCATTAATTGGAGGGGGGAGAATGCTTCAAATGCTTTGGCCTGGGGTTAAGGTTCATTGACTTAAATTTCATAAGATTATATGAAACACAGTGTAAATGAAAGATGGTATAAAACAATGTGTATGAACGAAGCATAATGTAATGATGGAAACTGATAAATATGTTGTTGTTGTTATGTGCTGTCCAGTCGCTTGTGACTCATAGTGACCCTATGTACAACAGCCCTAAACAGTGCTCTGTGCTGTGCTGTGCCCATCCCGATTACCCCAGTCACTGAATCAATTCACCTCATAGAGGGTCTTCCCCTCCTACGCCATCCCTCCACCCTTCCAAGCACGATGTCCCTCTCCAAGGACCTATCCCTCCTTACAACATGTCCAAAGTATGTTAGACGAAGCTCCAGAATCCTTGCCTCCAAGGAGCAGCCTGGTTTAACCCTCTCCAGGATGAATCTGTTCATTTTCTTGGCAGTCCATGGTACGTTCAATACTCTTCTCCAGCACCACAGCTCAAAGGCATCAAGTCTCCTTCTATCCTCCCTAGTCATTGTCCAACTCTCTGATGCATAACGATTGCAAAGACCATATAATAATGCATATTTTTTTAAAAAAATATGGAGTTATTTATTACAGCGTTAGCATTTATTACTCCTAACCACGCATAACTTTCAGGTTACAGCTTTAAACCCATCTCAGAAATATTGCTAATATTTCGAATCTACCTAGAAGACCTTCGGAAGAAATGCCTGGTGAACAGCTTCTGAAAAGAAGCCGACTTGCAAAGGCGCTGGAGCAATGCTCCTCTGCACACAGGGTGTCTCCGTGAGTTGGAAGGTTGGGCAGTAACAACAAGAACAAACAAGTCAGGGGGAGGGAGCAGAATTTTTCTAAAACACTGTGCTTAATTCTCCTTAAACAACAAACACGCTGCTGACTACTCTAGGATTAGTTGTGTTGGTTCTGGAGAGAAGCTTCAGTAAATGATCCCAGAACAGTCAGAGGGAACCCAGCTACTAAGCTGCTTTGTATTTCAAAGTCCAAGTTTTAAAATGTTCCAGAAACACTGAATTGCATGATCATGACCCCCTCCGTCCTCCCCACAGCCGGGCACCCTTAGGGCCTTTGGTAAATACGTGTAGCAAGTTCAGAGCCTACTTCACAATTGAGCTCAGTTGCAATTTTTGATGAAATAGCATCCAGCTGAGATAGAACATCCATCCTTAAAATTGAGACCCTTAGTATTTTTGTACCCCACACCAATTTAGAATGAGAGCGGTTCATCTTTTCATCAAAACGTACCTCTCAAGTGTAAACACTGACATTTGCATAAAATTTCAGGGAAACGTTTGGACCCCTCAGCGCTAATCAAAGACCCATGAACATCAGGTTATAAATGAAAACAAGCACCTTTTAGTAAGGACTGATGAGACACCAGAAGTTCAGTGGTAGAATTCTGACTTTCTGTGCAGGAGACTCAGGTTAAGATTCTGGAAGCAACTTATTGAGCATACTATCTGGGCCAGGGCTGGCTTATCTGTTGCTATGATGCTGAACTGTTTTCCACAGAGCTTTTCATTGCTCTTGTGCGCTGTATAGTGTCCCATTTTGTGAATGTGCCATAATTTCTCAATCTATTACATTGTGGCTGGACATTTGGGCTATTTACATGTTCTTGCTATGGTGAATAATACTGCTATGAACATTGGTGTACACATGAAATTCAATTTGATTCAACTTAGACCTTCCCGTAATAAAAGTTATAACAACAACAAAATAGATTTGGTAATAATACGGGATGAAGGAGTGTATCATTCCATTAGGCAAGGAGATTCCGTTAGTGGGAGATGGGTTCGTAGTTCACCAGCAAAAGTATCTGATAGGGTGAAGCATTGGGGATGTGAGAGAAGATACGGTGGACCATCCAAAAGGCTGTTTGTTTGTGGGGAATAGCAACCTTCGTTGGGTGTTGTCTAGGTGCAACATAATGTGCTTAACTGTGTCATACCTTTAATCTTCAATAAAGCTTTTGGGATTGTAATCACCATTGTCCAGACAAGGAAGTGAAGAAACAGTCTAGATGACCTAATTGTCAAGGGATAGAGCCTGCATTCCAAGCAACGTCCATGTTTTGCTAAACTCCAAAGTTCAAACTTAAATTATGGTTGGATAGAGGGTCTTTTTAAACATGAACTAGATTTTTTAATGGCATTATTCTCAAGGGTGAGGACCATCTAGAAAGTATTTTTTTAATCTAAATAAGTACACTCAGTAATGTTTTGTGTTTTAATCATCTGACAACAATTAATTCCGTTAGAAACATTGTACAAAAAGCAAAACAGACTGAAGAGACAATTAAACTTCAGGTTTGTATATGGCAACTACTTTATTATTTTCAAATGCAAACTCTTTGCATTTAGTTTGCTATTTTACAATTTTACAAACTAGGTATAAAAGACCATAAATAAATGACATAAGTTATGTGTACCTAAAGTTCATGGCGGGAAGAAAAAAAATACCTTGACAAATTAAAACAAAATAGAAAAATCTATGTCTAACTCAAGATTGTTCAAATTTTGGAACATATAAGAACCAAGCAATGTTAATTTCTTTTTTGTTTTTCAGCATGAACTAAATTATAATATGCCTTATACATTCTAATTTTAACCACAGTCCTTGCATATTCCAACATCTGTGGAGTGATACAAAAAAATAAATGTACTCTTCAGTGTGTATCAATACTTGCTATTGTTTGGAGAATGTTACATAAGTGAAAATATTGCTTCTAGAACTTCCCCTTACTGGTCAGAATTTTAAGTGTCTTCAGACAAATATGGAGGCTCTAAGTGTGTATGGATTAATACACATATCCTTCACAGATTGTAAACAAGAGGTCTCAAAGCACACACACCAGCAGAGCAGTGAGCACAACCTTTCTTTAAAAATAATTATTGTTTTAAAACACGCAGGTACATTTTATCCATAAGATTGTTAAAAACTATTTGGGGCCAGAGAATAGACACACGGTGAATCTAATTTGGTGCAGGCAGGACAGCCTGATGCTGCCTAATGGAATATCGGGGGCAGGTTTTAGCATCTGAGCTCACTGGGGCAGCGTTTGCTCATGGGTTTGACATAGTCCCTGAACTCGGCTTCTTCCTTCTACCTCTGTGGAAAAGATGAGCTGCTCAGAGATTCAACTTCATTTCTTTATACATACTGTTCAGGCATCAATGCATAGGCACATCCCTTTAAATATATACTAAGGTTCCCCCAAAGGGGTGAATTAACTTTGTTACTCTGGCATAGTTAGAGAACACAATGCCACACACCCTGTCAGAATGTAATAAATATTTATTGGTGATTTTTCTGTACTTATTCAACAACTTACGGTTCAGATTCTACTCCCCTCTCCACCTCTTTTTCCCTGATTTGATGCTATAGCTTACATAAATGGCCACAGTTTCTGCAACCATAGTTTCGAATAAGCAAGGCAAACACTCAGAGATTACGCAACATGGCAGTATGTTGGCTGGAGTTAGGTACACATACAGAGCAATACTTAGTCTTCATACACTGGACCTTCAAGTTCTAGAAGGTTGATGCATATGTTTGAGGGCCATTAAGAGTTAGCTGCATATTAATTACTCTACCACGTTCGGGGAAAATTGGGATCCTGAAATCGCTTGAGGACATTTTCTCCTACCTATGCCAATCTCAAGAGTCACTGGTATGTATTTTTTCTGTGATTATCGGGGGACAAAGTATTAATCCAAGACACATCATCTCAAAGCTGACACACGCACCAACGTTCATCTCCAAAAGGATATTAATTGCATATATTTGTTCGCATTCAACAAGTTCATTTATGCAAGAAAACAAAGGCTACTTGAATTCCATTTGGGATTACCAGACAATTCCATCCCCTTCTTTCTTCTCCTCATTGATTGGGGAGAGGAGTTGAGTCAAAATTTGTGAGTTTGATGATGGAGCATCACCTGAATGGATTTATATTTTAAAATGACTCCACTTTGAGGTGAAAATGCCTCTGTTCAAGGCTGCAGAATTACTTATTAAGGTTTGTGTGGCAGCTACAAAATACAATTATAGATACGGGACATTGGACATTTGGGGTTTGTCTCTAAGGGGATGGGTACGGTCTAGCAGCCCACACTCGCATGTGGCTCTTTATCTTGGAACTGGTGGAAACCAGAACCTTCAGGTGTCGTGTTCCACAACATTCACAGGCAGTTCTAAGCATGAGGTTATACCACACACACACACACACACACACACGCACACACACACGCACACCTATGTACACACATCAAAAGAGATAGTCAGCTCATATTTAGTCTAGGAAAAAAATATATTTATATCACTGCAATGGCACACCCTGGGTAAAATGTTACTTCAGCAATGCATATCAGAGGCAGCTCACGGGAACTGGCTTTGTTTCGTGGGGTGGCACCTGGCCGGGCGTCCATCATAAAACCTGTAGCCTTTGGTCACTTGCTGCCATGCCAACGCAGCAGTGACGGACAGGAATGAAATATGGAAATACATATAAATAAAAGCACAAGGAGTCTGGGTCCAGGGGCTCTGCAGAGCTGGTGCTGTGAGACAGTACATTCCTCAAGTGCAGCTGAAGAACAGATGCCGGCCTGCGAGCGTTTGCGGCTGCTTCTCAGCGTGGACGCGGATCTGAGAGTCATCTGTGGATTCCTTTCAGAGATGGGTGTTGTTCCATCAACGTCTTTTGCTCCCAAACTGGCGTAGGCTGAAGCAGAAGAAACACATTTAGTAGCGACTGAGAAGGGTGTGGTCTCTCTTTATTCCATGGGCTTTGTAGTCAACAGGAAGGACTGTGCGGTCAAGATAGCAGAACCTATTCCCTGGAAAGAAAAGAACAATCCTTTAGACAAAACGCCAAGTACGATTGCTAGCCAGCTGTTGACCAATATTTCAAGAAACAGCCTGGGTGCCTAGAAGGCGGTATGGCTCAATTAAGCAGTCATTCAGGACCCAGAGTCTTTTTCGGGAAAACAGTCATTATACCAGTAACAGTAAAAACTTTATTCATAGCTTCATTACAATAGCTCTGGGATAGATATGATTCTCATGCCTGCTGTATGGATGGGAACACTGAATCCTAGAGTCTAAGAAACACCAAGGGTACACACGCTGAAATAGTGAGGCCAGAAGTGGGACCCAGCCACCTCAGCCTACAATGAGGCTGAGCAGACTCTTTTTTTGCAATAAGCATCCTGACTTGTTACGGCTCATTTGTGTGAGGGAAGATGTCTTCCCTAACAGGCTTTGCTGCCAAGTTGATTCCAATTCATACGGAGCCTACAGGACAGGCACACAGGTTTCCAAGGTGGAATCTTTAAGTCAGTAAACTGCTACAGCTTTCTCCCATGAAGCAGCTGGGGGATTTGAATCATCAACCTTCCAGTTAGTGTCCTAGCGCTTAACCACTGTCCCACTTGAGAAACAGTATGTACAAGACAACATGTACAACCTCAACGTTCTAGATCCCGACCTCCAGTCTTCCCAAGGGCAGAACCTGTGCACCTCGCCAACAAATCTGAAAACATCATGCTACCTGACGAAACTTACTGAAAAACCCAACACTTGGAAATAATGTGCTACAGATTTTACTGCTAAAGAGTAAAAGAAACACAAAGTTCTAATGAGTAAAAACCAAACCAAACCAACCCCATCCCAAAATCACCGCTACCAAGTCGGTTCCAACTCAGAGAGCCCCACCATTGGGTTTCTGAGGCCGTGAACTTCAAGGAGATGAGACCACACAGTTTTCTCTCATGGAGCCGCAGGAGACTGGCTGGCAGCCTTTGGTTAGCAGTGCAACTGACTACAGACTATGCTATCAGCCTCGCGCTTCTCATGAGCTGTTGTTGTGGCTATGTGCCATTGAGTTGACTGCAACACATAGTGACCCTCTGCACAACAGCTCTGAACCCTGCCCTCTCCTGAGCCAATCTCACCGGTCTCTGACACACCTGCCCCCATTGCCACAGTCACTGTGTCAATTCATCTCATCCAGGGTCTTCCTTTTTTTTGTGTTGACTCTCTACCTTTCCAAGCATGATGTTGTTCTCCAAGGACTGGTCCCTGCTGGCAATGTACCCAAAGTATATGAGTTGGAGCTTCACTTAACAAGTGACGATGACTAATCAGTGATCAACCTGCAGTGTTAGCATCTAAACAGAGAGGAGAGGAACATGGGGCCAAGGTGAGAAGTGTAGGGGGCTAGCAAGACTCAGAGTCTGTCTAAGCCCCTCTGGGTGATCCAAGGTCTGATAAGTGACAGGCTGCCCATCACTTGAAAGTCAAACAAATACCCACAAGGCAACATAACTATTTTGGCTTCTCTTTGCTTTTCTCTCATTAGATAATCACCTCAAGCCAAAGAAAGCCATTTTTTTCTTTAGTTTTCACAAGTGACCACTGAGACTGTTCCTTGGTCAATATCTGCAATTGTGTTTGGCAGGGGGTCATCTCAAGTGTAAAGGAGGACAGAGACCATAGTGCTCCTTCAGGGATGATTCTGCTTCCTTTATGTGTTCACTTATAGATGTGGTCTCTCTGTGTGTATTAGTTTCTAGTGAGAGCGATGAATACAATTTCATTTCTTTGGGTAAGTGATCATTAGTTTAAACCCATAGAAAACATTTCCTCTATTTAGTGAAACCAAAACCCAAATGTTTCCCAATGAATTGTTCATAAAGAAAAGGTGATTGTTGTTGTTTGCCGTCGAGTCGAGCACAACTCATAGTGACCCTATGAACAAAAGACCTGAAGCCTTTCTATAACCATCATCGTTTATCAAAGCTCTTAAGAGTTTCCAGAGGCATGTTGTTTAGGAAGTAGATGCCAATCCTGCTTCCAACATAAACTACATTTTTAAAATGTGAAAGGGTAAATGTGGACAAGGATGAAACTACCAATGTCTTCAAGAAGTCACTACTCAACTCTGTTCATTGAAAACTTGTGAAAAAATAAATAAAAGTAGAAAGACTGGATATATTTTCCAACTGTTTCTTTTCTAGAACGAGTAAATTCATCAGATAGAATTTTGCAATCTGAAAGGACAGGGATTTTATCAGGTGGAAGTGTATTTATGAATGCAGTAAGTACTCAAAAGAACGTAAGTCATGGGTTTAAGTATCTGATGGAGTACAACCAACACTATGTGAACAAGCAGATTTCTTTATGGTAATTTCCCTTCACTTAGAAATTCCAATCTTCTCAGGAGAGAGAGAGAGAGAATGGCTTCATAAATGCATTTGTCCCCTTCAGTTGGTCAATCTCCTTTCCTAAATGCCTCAATAGAAATAAATATATTTTTTTATCATGAAGTGGCCACTTTGAACACTTGGTACACATATCTATGGATGAACATGATTAGATGCTTGAAGTGAGATGAGGGGCATTGTGAAAAATTTTACCTACTTGATACCATAATAAGAGTACAGAAAAAGCAAGCTTCTTTCTTCCTGAATTCTGTTAACTCCCTTATCATAAGGACTTGCTTGGCTCATGCAATATTATTCAAAATGGGTAACCCTGGAGGACATTATGCTGAGTGAAATATCTCTGTCACGAAAGGACAAATACTATATGGTGCCACTCTTGTAGAATGAGGCTGACATTGGGGTGGGGGTAAGACTAAGAAAAAATGAATAAATTATGTTTACTTCATTGAAGCCGATGAGGGAGAGAATAGTTTAAAAGTAACATATTTTAGGGCATTATGATTATCATAAGAGTACGGAATGAGGGTTGCAGAGTGGAGTATACTTGGGGTGGGGGTGGGGTTGTGGCAGGGGAGCATGGGGAGTGGGGAGTGGATTGTGTACCAATGAAGGAGTTTTTCTTTTGCTTTTCAAGGAGAGGAGCAAACTGGGGGTAGGGGTGGGGGTGGGGAGGGTGAGGAGAAAAGTGCAACAATGAATGAATATAATTCCAAAACCTCTGTAGATGTTCATTGACATTAATAATAATTTTTAAAAAAATGGAAAAAAGGAGAAAACTCTCAAGGAGATGGATTGACACATGGGTGCAACAATCTAGAATCAATGGTACTAAGGATAGAGCATAAGGCAAACTGAAGGCATTGGGCCCAAACTAGGCTCTGGGAACTGACAGAATACCAGCTTAAAGGTTTTAATAAATAGCTGTAACTCTGCAAGCACTTACTCATCTGTGCAAAAACCTGAAAGACAGATACTGGACAGCTGACTCTAAAAGATCCATATGTGTACCTATTCCGAAGAAAAGCTGTCCAGCTCAATGCAGAAATCATTAAACAATATCATCACTATCATGAACAAGTAAAGAGAAGTTTTTAAACATGGTTGTAGTAGTCCATTGACAGCAAACTGCCAGAAATTCAAGCTGGACTCAAAAGAAGAATGAGATGGGTTGTAGCTGAAAGCTGAGGATGGCAGAACGATGTTTACTTGTGTTTCACTGACTATGTAAATACATTTGACTGTATGAATCATAAATCTACTGTGAACCACATTAAGAAGGAGAATTCCAGAATACTTAATTCATTTCATGCAGAACCTACACACAGACCAAGTAGTCTTTGGAACAGTATAAAGGGCAATGGATTGGTTTAAAAATCAGACAATAAGTGTATAAAGGTATGTAGGCTTTCACCATATGCAGTCAGTCTGTATAATGAGCAAATAACCCTTTACATGAGGAAGAAAATGGCAAAAAGATTACAGAAAGGCACATTAACAATCTGCAGTATCAGATGATATGACCTTACTTCCCGAAAGTAAAGTGGAATTGAAGTACTTAATGATGCTTTGTTATTGTTGTGAGCTGTGGAGTCAGAGCCACTGTTGACCCTTCAGCAGGTTTTCACTGACGTAAATCACAAGGGAGGATTTCAGCAGGAAGTAGCTAAGAGAATACGCCATCCCCTTTTCCTTATGAATCAGGGTGAAGTCTCTCTCAGGGAGGAGAGATAGGGAATGGCAAAGGACACACTGACAAAGGAGATTAATCAGAACTGGCTTCGACAAGCACTGTGGCAATTGGACAATTAAAACAGACATTCAGGGTGGGGGGAAGAAGATCGAACTGGGGATGAGGGTGGGGAAAACAGTGCAACAATGAATGAATGAAAACCCAAAATCTCTGTAAATGTTCACTAAAACGAATAAAATTTAATGATAATTTAAAAAATAAATCACAAGGGAGGAGATCACGCACCTTTCTCCCATGGAGTAGCCGGTGAATTAGAACCATGTACCTCTGTGTTGGCGGCACAATTCCTTACCACTAAGTCACCAGAGAATACCCAACTACAACGTCCAGTGTAGATTATGCCTGAACAGAGAGAAAGTAGAAATGCTCTCAGCTGGACCAATAAGCAGCATCATGATGAATGGAAAAAATATTGAAATTGTCAAGGATTCAATTTTATTTGGGTCCACAACCAACATCCATGAAAACAGCAGTCAAGAAAGAAAAGGATTTCTTGGACTGGGCAAATATGCTGCACAGGACCTTCTGAAATTTCTAAAAGGCAGTCACTTTGAGGACGGAAGTGTTCCTGAGCTAAGCCATGGCGGTTTTAGTGTGTCATGTGCATGGTTTCACATTGCCTGGACAACACGGAGGCAAGAAAAGAAGTGATGCATTTGAATCATGGTGCTGACAAAGGACACTGAATCTTCCATGGTCTTCCAGAAGAATGAAGAAATCTCTTTGGATAGCGAGACTCCAACTCAGGTCATCTGACACATCAACAGTGAGTATTTTATCAAGAAGGATCAATATGGAGAGAGAGATATTTCTTGGTGAAGTAAAAAGGAAGACCCTCAATGAGATGGATTAACATTGTTGAGGTTGCAACTAAGCCCACAACAAGGGGCCTAGCTGTTTCCTTCTCTGGTGTGTGGCTCATAACACACTGCCAGCTCAATAACCCCAACAACGATTTCCTTCTTGCATATGGGAACACTAGGTGACACAGCAGACTCAACGGCACCTAAAACAACAACTTACACATGGAATTATTAACAAAGTGTGGTCAGCTTCCCAGTGTCAACCTCTTGGTTGGCCTCAGAAACCACAGCTGTCTCGGGCGGTAGACTTTGTCTTCCTGCTCTGAGAACAATGCAAGCTTCCTATTGTTCCCATTTCCTGGGCTGCTGCACATTGTTTTAGATGTTTGGAAAGCTTCCTCCTGCACTGCCCACCCCCTTTTTATTTTGCCTTTTCATTGGCCTTCATTCGAACTCATGTGCTTACACTGCTGGGAGCCTGGAAAATGTAGCCTTCCAGTGAGGTAGGTAAACTTTCCAATTCCAACTCCCTCTTAGTCCTCCTATTCAATTATTTTAGATACCCGTTGAGGTACAGTAAGACACATACACACACATGCATGCACACTCCCTTCAGAGGCAATTCTGACTCAAAGCAACCTCGTAGGACAGCAAAGAATTGCCTCAAAGGGTTTTCAATGCTGTAAATCTTTACGAAAGCAGACTGGCACATCTTGTTCCACTGGGGTGGCTGGTGAGTTTGAACCACTGATCTTTCAATCAGCAGCTGAATAGTAACTGAAAGACAGCAGTAGCCACTGTGTAACAGACAGCATTAACCACTGTGTCACCCGGGCTCCTTATTTTGCTCTTGTGTACTGTGGAGTCAGAGCTGACTCATAGCTGATCCTCTAGAGGGTTTTCAGAGGCCATTAATAGCATGGCAAGAGATTGCCCACCCTTCTGTGCAGCTGATGGCAAATTCGAACTTCATGCCTTTGGGAATGCAGTGCAGCTTCTTACCACAAGGCCACTAAAGTTTCTGGGTTTATAGACAGCTTATTTTTTTTTAAAGATATTTAAGAACTGATGCACTCTCTTTTGAAACATTTGGCGTTAAGCATGCTTACTGTTTCGAAAAACACCTCAAGTCTTCAGTTCCATGGGAGAAGGATGGACAATCTCTCCCGTGCAATTAAGTGCCTCTGAAAACCCACTGGAGAGTCAGCTATGGGCTGGTTTGAACGCAACAGTACAAAATAACAACATAAATTGAGAACTCCACAGAAGCAAAACTTGTACTTATTCACTAAATGTAAAGTTGGGTATCTCTTGAGTGGAATTAAATGAGAGCACCCTGTTTTCGAAGTGTACTGTAAGGAGGACAGACTCCTCACAGCTTTGCTGAATGAAAGCAGTACAAAGTAAAATGCAAATAAAATCAAGCAAAAGAGCCACCTTTGCCTGTCAACTTTTTACTCGAATACCTTGAATCTTAGGCTGTAGCAAAACTGGCGATGAAACTAACTGTTAGAGTCGTTCTCAAAACACATTTCACATTCTTTCAAGCAGGAAAAGCTTTTACAACTAATACTGAAAGAAAGGCTTTTCCTAAATTGTCACAACTTGACAGCATCAAATTTAACATTCCTCACTCTGTAACAAATAGCTTTCAGGATAAAACCAAGAGGGGGAAAGGTCATTTAAATCAGCCAAACTTGTTTAAAAGTGATAAAAATGGCACCTTTTAAATGGTTCACATTCAAGTAAAAAAAAAAAAAGTGTACCCTTTCGAGGAATAAACACATGCCTGCAATTCATTGGATTCTTTAAGAAAACTCCAGGACACAAAATTGGTGCATCTGAGGAGGCTTGGTGGGTAAGTGCAGGCTGCCAATCACGAGGTTGGTAATGTTAGCTGCTCTAAGGGAGAAAAATGAAGCTGTCTGCTCTCGTTCCGATGTACAGCCTTGGAAACCAGATGCAGGGGAGCCCTGAGTCAGAATCAGCCGCCGGCACTCGGATGGGTTTGGTTTTAAGGATAATGGCTTTTATGGACAGAAAACATGATGCTTGGCAAATCTCCTTCTGATGACAAGGATGTTTCCTGGGTGAGTTCTACATCCCACCCCTGATACTTAAGAGTTTGGTCGATCCACCCTGGCCAATCCTATCTCAGTGCCAGGGCTGCCAGGACAAGACAAAGAGAGAAGGACTGATGATCTTCAATCAGAGCAAACTCTCCAAGGATGTAACACATGATTCCACAAGGTCTGCAAGAAATTCTCCGGAGGTGACTATCTGCAGCTACAGGAAGCTCAGTGAATGGCTGAGGCATGAAAAGATGGACAAGGGAACTTGCATGAGGACAAGCCCGGCCAGGGGCCTAGACCTTCTCCTCCTGAC
>NW_006399837.1:3506434-3600896 GCF_000299155.1 Elephantulus edwardii
GACCTTCTCCTCCTGACCATGACCTGCATGAGGACAAGCCTAGCCAGGGGCCTAGACCTTCTCCTCCTGACCATGACCTGCATGAGGACAAGCCCAGCCAGGGGCCTAGACCTTCTCCTCCTGACCATGACCTGCATGAGGACAAGCCCGGCCAGGGGCCTAGACCTTCTCCTGACCATGACCTGCATGAGGACAAGCCCAGCCAGGGTCCTAGACCTTCTCCTGACCATGACCTGCATGAGGACAAACCCAGCCAGGGTCCTAACCTTCTCCTCCTGACCGTGACCTGCATGAGGACCAGGCCGGCCAGGGGCCTAGACCTTCTTCTCCTGACCGTGATCTGCTTGAGGACAAGCCCAGCCAGGGTTCTAGACCTTCTCCTCCTGACTGTGACCTTCATGAGGACAAGCCCAGCCAGGGTTCTAGACCTTCTCCTCCTGACTATAACCTGCATGAGGACAAGCCCGGCCAGGGGCCTAACCTTCTCCTCCTGACTGTGACCTGCATGAGGACAAGCCCAGCCAGGGGCCTAGACCTTCTTCTCCTGACCGTGACCTGCATGAGGACAAGCCCAGCCAGGGTCCTAGACCTTCTCCTCCTGACCGTGACCTGCATGAGGACAAGCCCAGCCAGGGTCCTAGACCTTCTCCTCCTGACCGTGACCTTCATGAGGACAAGCCCAGCCAGGGTCCTAGACCTTCTCCTCCTGACCGTGACCTTCATGAGGACAAGCCCAGCCAGGGTTCTAGACCTTCTCCTCCTGACTGTGACTTGATAAAGTTCACATTTCCCTTCTTTCCAGAAAAACAGCTGATAAGTCAAAGTAGGCTTTGGTCTATTTTGTACACGTCAAAAGAAGACTGAAATCCCGAGAGAGCTTCAAATCACCCTCCTCTCCATCACAGCGTAAGAGTTAGACATTTCTCAGTGCCCCTACAGAGATAAGGTATGGCATGAGGCATTGTTTAGCGGGAATTCCACAACTCTAAGAACAGTGTTACTAGCCCCAATTTACAGGTGAAAAAGCAAAGTGGTGTTGGACTAGGCCCAGGCTAGGAAATCCACTTCTGCCCACAGACCCCACTGCCAAGTAGCACCATACAAAGATCATTGGTACACAAGAATTTCTAGTCGCCTAGTGGCAAGGCGTTATGCTGCCACCCCAAAGGCAGGAGGTTTGAATCCACTAGCTTCTCCAAGAGAAAAAGATAGTGAATCTCTTCTCATGCAATTTACAACCTCTGAAAAGCCACTGGAGGGTTAAGTAGGAGTAAATTCTGACTCAAGGGTACATAACAACACTGGCAAACACAAGGAGCCAAGACGGTTTGGTGTACAGTGTATCCAGTTGCTAACCAAAAGATCTAACTTCAAATCCTCCAGCCACTCCAAGGAAGAAAGAGGGTCAGCCTTCTGCGTTGATCTAGAGCCCTGGAACTTGATGGAGGGTGAATGTGAGTTAAAACAAACTACAAGGAGGTGTGTTTGGTTCTAGGAAAAATCAGTAACACAGAAAGTGTGTACTGAAAAAAAAAGGGGGGGGGGACACAACAGAAGGGTAGGTAGTGAGACCGTGCAAATGCAGCGTCCACAGTGGCTTTCGGCAGGGGACCGTCTTTATAAACACTTGCTCCTGCCACCACCCCCTTCGCATCCTTCCTCTGCACACCAAGTGCAATCCTACTTCTTCCCGACAGCAGCAAATCAGAAGGATCCCTTCAGTATGTTTCTTTCCTAAATAGAGAGAAAACCTTAACATCAAAGTGATACACATTTTCCAGTTTTGTGGGGTTTGTTCTTTTTTTTTTTTTTTTTAATCAATGGTGGCTATAAAACTCTTTTGTAGGTTAGAGACTCTGGGTGCTGCCAGTGGTAGTACCAAAAATGGTTAACATCCTTGGCTGCTAACCAGACAGTCAGATGTTGAGGGCTGGAGATTTTAAGGCTTCCTAGGGGTGCCTCAGAAGAAATGTCTGCCACACTATTAAAAAAAAATTATATATATATATATATTTTTTTTTTAAAGAGCCAAAGAAAACTCTATGGAGAATCTACACGGGATCAAGTGGATCACACAACTTGAACAGTTAGCTAGGAAGCTGGGAGGAGGGGAGTGCAGTGAATTTGTGATTAAGTGAAATAACATCTTAGAAAAGGAGGACAGAAACAGTTCTACAGCTTAAAAAATGCCACGAATATCATTGGCTGATAGATGAAGACATAACAGAACTGGTGTATAATCTCAACAACAACAACAACAACAACGGATTATTTTAGAAAGTAAAAACTCTCAAACTACACCTGTTACGTTTGAAATATAAAGAATTACACGTTAATCTCAGATGTAAAGCATTTGGATTTTATTGAGCAAAAATAGTTACTATTTTCTTTAAACCCACAGCCATTGAGTCAAGTCTGCCTGGCAGTGACCCTTCAGGCTGTGAGGCTGGGCACCTGAGGAAGCCGCCAGCCACATCCTGTTCCTGCAGAGCCCTAGTGGGCCTGAACAACTGATCACTGTGAAAGCAGCTCAATGTTTTAACCACTGTGCCACCAGGATACCTTTACTGCATCCCCGGGTCTCCATTATTGTATATAGATATCAAAACCAAACAAATAATAACAACAACTACAAAATCTTCTGAACCACAGATACACTCTAACACACACTGGCCACCATGCATCCAAATCAACAAGAGGCCGACTGGTTGATTTTCATGTTTTTTAAAAATAGTTATGTCTAGCGTTCCTCCAAAAGACATGGAAATAGGACACGTGATCCAATGTCAGTATGGTATCGCTCCTCAGATGATGTTCATACCTAGTCAGGGTTGCTTGTATTCAACATAAAGGTGGCTATTTCCTGATGAACATGCATGCCGGTAAAAGGGGCAAGAGAGATTGTATCAGCCCCAACTGGGGCTCAGGTAGTGCCCACTCTGGGGCTGAGGAAGAATTTTGACTTTGACCCTCTATCTATGTTCTAGCAGAGATGAAAGAACATTTCCTGCTCAGGACTTCAAATCAGGTCAAATGAAAAACAAAACAATGAACAAGAACGTTTCTACTGGAGAGAGATTCACTGCTGTGTGTGTTGTTTTTTTTAACTTACCTTTTGATTAGGGGCTGCTCCTATAATGGGGAGATGAATAAAAGCTCCCCATTCAACCAGTCACAGCCCATGTCCACAAGGTAGTTAACAAGACGTTTGTAGAGTCCCCAAATAAGACTTTATATGGCACAGCCTCAGGCCCAGAGAAACAGACCTTGTTTGTCCAGGTCCGGGAGCCGGTGCTGGAGGCGGGAGAGTATGTGTAATGGTCCAGGTTCCTCTCCTGTCCTCACAGTGACGGTGACGCCCAGGCAGCATGAGCCCCGCTGCTCCCAGCGGGCGAGGACGCCACTGCCCAGCCCTGTGGCTTCTGCGTGGGTTTGCTCCAGGGTGTGACCCAAACCCCAAAAGCCACAAGGGAGTCCTTCAAAATCGATCCTGGGCTTCGTTCCAGTGAGAGATGACAGCCAGTTATTCCGCAAACAAAATGCTACGGTCGGTTGGAATTCAAAAGAGAAAGACGAGCAAGGGTGACACAGGGCGGCTCGGTGGCCGGCAGCAAGCACGGCATCGTCGCTCGGAGGACACGTTCTATCTACACAGGTACAGGGATCTCGCTCCCGAGAGGCCACCTGCTCGAGGCCCCACTCCCACGGCGGGCTGCCATCTCCTCCCTAAACCCCACAAGGTTCTGCTATCTGTACACCAAGCAACACTGCAGATTATTTCCTCTCGGTTTTGTTTTCCCTTAATTTCAGAGGGCGGAGACGAAGTAAAAAAAGTGCAGTTCTTCAATTAAAGTGCATGGATGAGGTAAACTAATTTCAAGAGTTTTGAGTTTGTTCAGTAACTGGCTCAGACAGGAACCATCCGGCCGTGTATCTGCTGCATTTGGGTCCGCATGGCCTGGACGCTGCTCAAAATCTTATTCTGGTGGGTGAGGGCCGTGATGCCGATCCTGGCCAGGTCCCTGCATGGGGAGGCAGAAGGGGGGCAGAGTCAGAGAAGTGAGGGGATCTCGGCTGGGTTTCATGCAGACACACATTTGAATCAGCCACAAGGCAGACAGCACAGGAAGGCAGGCAAATCAGGATGTTGAGGGAGGCAATCGAATGCAGCGATGTGGAAAATTATACTCAATCAAAATGAGAGGCATTCCGCTTTCTGTTTTATCACTATTGTTATTTTTAATGAGTAGGATGATTATGCAGCTCAAAGCAAAAAAGAAAGGAAAATACTATTAAATCCAGATTTACCCTTTGGTGTTACATCGCTGGGTACTTACTCCTGGTTCATGTGCACCACTGCCTCTAGGGTGGTGTAACCAGCAGCTGTGAAGTTATCCTTATACCGGTCCATTTTAATGGCCTGCAGCCAATCGCCCACCGATACCACGGCAGAGAACTCAGGAGAACTTGGGTCCAACAAGGCGGTGTTGGGTCTGGAGAAGAGATGAGCAAGAAAAGGCAGGAGGTATCAGTGGGACAGCAAAACTCAGAACTCAGATTCTCCAAGTTAGACAAGAAAAGGAAAACACCAACGACAGCTTTGGGAGCAGTTATAGTCTATGATGCAGGGAACTGTGTGGATAACTCCAAGGCCTCGCCTCTCCGGTGGTTCAAATCCACCAGAAGCTCCAAAGGAGAAAGAAGGGCAAGCTTCTCTTATGTCATTTACTGCCTCAGAAACCCATCAGAAGGTCAGTTTCAATTTGAAGGCAATTAATTTGAGAGCCACTGGTCAAAGGTCATTGTACAAAGTTGCCAAATGATGGATGGCTCAATCGCACTGTTATAAGCTGCCTTCTGGTTGGCCTTCAACTCATAAAGACCTCCCTACACAATCGACATGCTATGACCAGCTGTGGAGTGCAGTAAGGTCCAGAGAGTTTTCACAAGTAGAGCCTGTCACTAATGAGAATTTCGGAAGGCAATGTCATTAAATCCTACTCCGCATTATAGTAACAACATCTGGTTCAATACTGACAGATGTGTGGTGGCTACCTATAAAGTACACTAGCTGAGCTTCCATCCCAAAGACATGCAGTTCAAATCCACCAGCTGCTCCAAGGGAGAAAGATGGGCAATGTCCTCCACGTGATTTGCTGCCTCTAAAAACTTGCTGGAGGGTCAGCTATGGGTTGGTTCTAACTCAACAGTATTTAACTACTAATCTAACCACGAGGAAGAGGGGAAGGGAATTCTAGTGACCTAGTGGTAAGAAGCTGTGCTGCCATCCCAAAGGCACGTGGTTCGAATCCATCAGCTGTTCCATGAGAGAAGAAGGATAGGCAGTCTCCTCCTGTGTGATTTACTGCCTCTGAAAACCTGCTGGAGGGTCAGCTACGGGTTGATTCTGACTCCACAGAATATAACAACAATTACCAGGTATAGAATCCAGGTTTCTCCAAGGAAGTGAGATTCTTACCATCAACCTATTTATGCTTAATTCCATTTTCCACTTTTGTGTAGCTGTCTTAAGCGTATTAATGCTGAATCAAAGCAGATCTTGTAACATCTTGTTGTTGTGCTTGTCAGTTGTCATCAAGCTGACTGTGACTCATGGCACCCCCGTGAATCCATGAAAACTGCTCTATGCTGCACCACCCACACCATCCCAGCCATGTCCAAACCCACTGTTGCAATCTCTGCGTCCTTTATTTTGCTAAATCTCTGCTTTTCCACGCATGAGTTATTTATAGCATCTGGGCTTGGGGTAAAGACCGAGGAGTTCTTGTGGTTGAAACCTCCTTGGTGTCTGCAGAAGGACAGGTTCCCTGCCAACGCTGCATGTTCCAGCTGCTAGTCTGGCAACTATAGAAACCCAAGTGAAGTGTGAGTAAGGGGAACCGGGAGCCTGCACCCACCAGGACTTGATGGCGGCGAGAGTTCAAGGCCAGCACTGATGCAGCCTGGGCTGCAGGCAGGCTCAGTGCACTGAAGCAAACGTGGCCAGCAGGGAGTTAATCCCCTCTTTAATCACCCCATGCCTGACCAGCACGTGTGCCAAGGCAGGAAGAATGGGCACTTTGATCACCGCTCAGGCTGTGGAATGCGCGGCTCATATTCCTCGCTGGAGCTCCTAAATAATCATTTCAACAAATTCAAAGTGCTTCTTATTAACTTATTTATTAAGTTTATGCATTTCTTGGGCCAGGTGTTTTTTATTAGGTCACTGTCAAGTGCTACTACAGTTCAAGGCAGGAGGCTTGCCATTGCTTGGGATATTGGTGTAGCATAAATCACTTCTTTATGAATAGCCTTTCTTAAGAGAATTCCAATCATCTTCCTCATTAGAGGATGCCACGAGGCAGACCCTCATAGCATTATTTCATGTACTGTCTTTACTGTAATTACCTATGCACCACTGCCATTGTCAGGTTGTATTTTCTTAAACTGACTCATTCTCTAGTCATTACAGATTTTTTTTTTAATCTTTGCATGTTAAATCAGATTTTCGTTCTGAGATTGGGCTTATGCACACAATTATTTTAATCAGAATTATTTCATCACTACTGAATTTTCCGCTTGGAAAAGTAGAGGGTCTGAGAAAGAAAGACCATCAGCAAGATGGACTGACAGAGTGCTTGCAACCAGGGCCTTGAGTATGGTGGAGATTGTGAGGATTGTACAAGATAGTGTAAGGTCCCCATGTACTATTTATAAAGTTGCTAGGAGTCATAGTGGGCTCTGTAGCAGTTAATGACAATGACAATAACAACAACAACTGAATTTTAATACAGCAATTATTTCCTAGTGAAACAAAATTAAGTCAATATAATGCCTGCTTTCCTACAGAACTAATTCTTTTTCATGTTAGTAAGTGATTTTTATTTGAATTACTATCTTTACGTAACTATCTTAATGAAAATTCACTTTATCAATTCTTTGTCCAATAATGGCTTGCACTTGTCTATTTCATGTCTATTAGTTCAACTAACACCCAATTTTCTGAATAAAATTCTGCAGATTGTTGTCAGAAGAATAACTAAGATTTATTTCTTGCAATTTTCAGGTGGCATCAAATGATACCACTTAAAATTTTGCATATTTAAATAAACTAGTGAAGAAAAAATAAGGGAAGAGAAAGAAATTTTACATATGTAATCTACTATTGAATGCTTGTCAACAATATTCACACTTAATGAAGACCAGTTGTGCATATTTCTTTCTAAATATAAGCAAATTTTAAAACAACAACAACAAAAATCACACACAAACCCCGCAAAACAACCCATTGTTGTTGAGTCATGTATTGGAATGCCAGGAAGGACTGTCAACCACGAGAAAAGTGTCCAACTTTGACAGTCAGAGCAGCTGGTGGATTTGAACTGCCAAAGTTTGAATAAGCAGCACGACTCTCTGCAGAGTTAAGCCAAAAGCTTAAGTGATAGGGCAAAGCTGTGGCCTCCAGACACCTAGAAGGTCAAAAGGACTTTGCTGTTGCTTGGCTCTAATCTTGAGTTGAATCTGACTCACAGTGACGCCAAGACCAATAGAACACAATCCTCCCTGATGTGGTACCATCCTCCTCACAATTGAGGCTGCACTTAAGCCCACTGTTGTATCCCATTCACTGGCAATGAACATGAAGGGTCATTCATTTCCCAGCTCTCTCCGCAAGCCTTTGCGCTCTTTGTGGAATACCAAGCTATTTGCCTAATTTTGTGCTGAATCACATAGCATGTTAGACTACATCCATTATCAGCAAAGCAGTAATAAGCATCAAAGCTCTTCAAGTTCTATCAGTGAGGAAAATTGAGAATTGAGCAAAGTGTATCCAATAACTCAATTTGTTCTGCATGTTGGCATAAAGTAGTCATCATGCAGTATTAGGAGCTGAACAACTTAACATTAGCAGAAGTACAAATTGCCAAAGAATTGGCTTTAGAACCTTTGTGTAAAAAGATATGGAACCTGGAGCTAAAGATCTGTAAGCTGGAGGAGTTTTCCCTTGGAGTTGAAGGAGGCAACTGGACTTGGAAAGGGCATCCATTTTCACCTTCTTGGAAATAGGAAGAACAAGACAGAGCCCATAATATAATGTGGGGTTTCGTTTTGGTTGGGTGGGTTTGTTTTTTTTTGGGGGGGGGATGGGTGGCTTGTTTATTTTCTAGTCTAAGATCAAACAGCTAAGTAAGTGGCAGAGGTAAAATGCAAATTCAATTCCAGAAGCACCTGAACACTGAGCTCTTGGTCAAGTGCCCAATGTGAAGAGAGTTGAAAGCCCGGAGAACAGGCGGAATCTCCAATATTCATCCACATTCTCTTTCTCATGTGGTATAAAAAGAAGTATGCTTCTTCTCTTATAAGATCTTAAGGCTAAATTTTTAGGAGAAAGCCTAGAGACCACAGAGTCTGCCAAGACTCCTTGGAAGGGCCAGGTTAAGTCTTCCTATTTCATAGAGATTGTGAGAGTGGTACAGAATTGAGCAATGTTTCCATCGGTTGTACCCAGCATGACTATGACTTGGCAGTTGACTCAGTGGCATCTAACAGCAACTAAAAGCATTCTGAAGTTAGGGTCCTGAGAAGCGAGAAATCTTCTAGATGCCTGGAGCTGGCTATGAGTATGCCCCGCATGCAGGAGCCCTGGTGGCACAGTTTTTAAGTGTGTGGCTACTAACAGAAAGGTTAGCATTTCAAACCAGCCAGGGGTGGTGGTGTAATTCCCTAAGGATTAAGGGTGTGGAAATCCTATGGGGTCGTTCTACTTGGTCCTTCAGGATTCCTATGAGGTATACTTAAATCTATGGCAACCTGAGGCATCTGGTTTTTTGTGCCCCTCTTCTTAAATGACATATCTGGGAAGGCTGGCTTATACTATTGCAGCTGAGATGACCGCTGCGGAGGTATCCCGAGTCCCTACCAGGTAAACCAGGTGTCCCTGGAGGAAAGTTTCTTTTGAACCATAAGGGGTGCCCAACAATGCATTGCCAGGATATTGGCTTCACTGGTAAAGGCCTTCTGTGGGGTTTCTGATGCTATAAAACTTGCAGCTACATCTTCCTCCCAAGATAAGCAGTACACTGACATACAGTGTCATGCTTTAGAACTTGGATACTTCCTTGAGCCCATTTCCTTTGACTCATGAAAACTTCAGAAAAGAGAAACCATGAGAACTGAAGACAAGCGAATCTCTTGCTAAAACTAACACCTTTTTTTTAATTAATTTCAACGAAGATCTACAGAGATTTTGGATTTTCATTTATTCATTGTTGCACTTTTCCCCCTGCCCACCCCACTCCCACACAGTTTGCTCTTCTCCTTGAAAAGCAAAAGAAATACTCCTTCATTGGTATACAATCCCCCTGCACACCCCCACCCCCACCTCACGTATACTCCACTCTGCAACCCTCATTCCAGACTCTTATGATAATCATAATGTCCTAAAATACATAAAACTAATATCTTACAAATCAACTTAATGCCACAGCGCTTTGAGAGCTAGCCTCTTAACCTTTCTTAGTAAGGCCTCTTTTTCCATTTCAAAATATGGCATCTGAGCTGAACTCCATCCAAATATGCATTTCATCTTTTCCCCCTTAAATTTTCAGATCGAACTAAGGTAATAAAAGAAATAGTTCTTCCTATGCAGTTGTTACAGTTGTTATTTTTACTTCTTTTTCTCTTACTACTGTTTGAGGTCTTGCACATTATTACGGCCTGTCAAGCAAGCAGGACTACCGTAAATGCTCTATTAATCAATAAAGAGGCACCAGGCTGCAGAGAGCCACGAAGGAGCTTCTGATGAGAAGGCAGGGATTAAGGCGCCTCGCTGCTTGCCTGCCACCTCGGATGCATCCTTTCCTATATCATCTTTAAGCTGTATGACTTACCTGGAGTTCTCTGTGCCCGTTCTCTTCAAGCTGTTGGGATTGCGGATGAGTTTGTCCAACATGTTGACAATCTGCCCAAATTTAGGCCTGTCACTTCTCTCCTTCTGCCAGCAATCTAGCATGAGCTGGTGGAGTGCGATGGGGCAGTCCATGGGAGGTGGGAGCCGATAGCCTTCCTCAATGGCTTTAATCACCTAGCGGAAGACACAGAACGGTACGTTAAGCTGCCAGGCAAACTGTTTTCGGAGGTCTGTCCTACCCAGCAGGCATGTTCCAGCAGGCCTGACCATGGGAACAGCTCCAGCTCCTTCGCAGAAGCCAAAGCTGGATCTGAGCTGTCCTGGCAAAAGGCAAGAGAAGCCAGCCACTTAGGACAGTCTCTCAAAGGACAGGGGAGGCCTGTCTGAAACTCTGCAGGGAAGGTGTATTCATATTCCAGAATGGTTAGAACCCAATCAGATGAGCTACATGGTGTCAGAACTTTGGTAACAGCCCATTCCCGTTCTCCTGTGTAGCTAAAGCACCTCTAAATACTCCTAGTGCAAGTTGCTTCCCAAAATGGAATTCCCTTTGCATCATTTAAAGCCTGAAGTGATTAGTGGGCCAACACCAAGAACCACCTTCCAGACCTCCTGACACTGCTCTTCTCTGAAAGAGCCTCCTTCTCATGCCTCTCTCAGAACTCAGCCATGTGTCTTTTTTTGCAGGGTGATCCCCTCAGGAACCAATTTTGTATTCCTTTCTTGATCTCAGCTGGCTGTCAGCTAATCTAGTTAAAGGTCTTCATCTGGGACATTTCCATTTTATAAGAGACCCTCATGTGTCTAAGGAAGGCCACAACGGGAGGTGTTCTTTGCCTGAGAGATATTACAAGTCATTTCATAGTCTTTCTTTTCATGCTGATCTCTCTGATCTGTTTCCATCCATATTCTTTTTCCCTTCGTTTTTTCTTTGCCCACCTCCATCAAGATGTGAATCCCAGTGAACACAAGACAGTCTGACTGCTGCCAAATTTGCAGAGAATCACTACCCAGTTTCCTGGCTACTCAAAAGCTTTGCTTACAGCTATCATGTGACACTCTGGAGAGTTCTTTGTTTGGGGTTTGATAAAGTTTTGTTTGTTTTAAATCTTTTCTTCGCCACCTCACTCCCCATAGCCACCAAGGTGATAGCAAATCAGTGGCTGTGGCCACTATAATGAGTACGAGGTCAACGAATATGTTGGATTAAAAACGTCAAAAGAAAATGATCAATTCAGTTGGGTCCAGTTTCTATGGACAAATCGCTTGTTATCTTTTTAAACCAATTCACTGCTTCAGATAAACAATCACCTTGGGAATCATTATGCTCCCTGAGACTTTTTCCCATGCCTCTGCCACTATCTTGCTGGATTGGGACTATTTGCATCTCTAAGTTAGATTCCTCTATGCTATTTCATACCACCTCATCTGATTTCTTTCTCTCCATGATGTGGCTCAAGCTTTCCTTTATCTTCTCAGGCTGATGGTTTGGACCCAACAGTTGATGAAAACATTTTACATTAAATTGATAAGACTGAAAAGAACATGGGGCTGGTGCTAGGATCATAGCTTGCTGACACCCTCCAACTGAGTCATTCGTTTGCTAAGCTCCCTATCTACCACCAGCTTCAGGGAAGACCTGATTGAAGCATATTTTCTCAGTTTACTGCTGTGTGCGCACGCGTGTGTGTGTGTGTGTGTGTGTGTGTGTGTGTGTGTTTAGGGGAGGGTGGACAGACAATTAAAACAAACAAAACACTTGATAAATCTGACATATTTTCAACAGTTCCTTTCCCACCATTCACCATATGCCAAATAAATGCAAGCCACGAAAATAGTTCTCCAGTTACACTTTCTATTAATTCCTGCTCTGCACAGAATCCAGCCGAGATTCAAAGACACAGCGGATCAATATCATCTTGGAGACATGGCTTAGGATACTGGCTTATGGGTAAAACCAGACGACTGGAAAGTTTAAAATAACAGTGATTATTTTAATATCTAAACTGTTGAAATTACAGGTCTGAAGACATTCTGCACAGGGCAACTGACAGCATCTTTAAAGCGTCTGCCCTCACGAGCACTAGCCTATGACCTTCACATGAAATAAAGGAAAAACCTTACATTTCAAATAATTAATGAAAGACATGATGTACTCTTGCTCCTTTAAGGTGGCCTACCTCTGTCCCTCTGAGTATTTCTAACCTAAATTCAACATATCATCACATCAAACAACAGACTGCATACTCTTCATTCTTACAGTCTTTTTTTCTAGCCTGGAATTAACAGTTATGTTAGCTCATGTCTTTCTTCCATCTGCTAGGAATCTTCTTTTATAATTTACAGATAACACAATGTCAACATGCCCTTCCTCTTAATCTAGTTAGAATAGAGAAGTCTTGTTAGCCCACTAGACAAGGAGTACATTAACTTCTCTGTGCCTCTCAACATTCTTTCACCGATATGGGTGCTGCATCGTATTTCTTAAGAGCACCTGGTTCTTGGTTTAACTGTCAAGACTTGGCAACTTCCTGTTGACTCGAGCAAGGCAGATGGTCAGGTGGCATTCCACAGAAATTATAAGATTGTTTCTAAAAGATCAATTTAATTTGCTAACCATTCACTTGTAAATTCTCTGTTAAGATCCAACCTTATGCAAAAAAAAAAAATAGGAAATTTTGAAAAGTACAGGTGAGCGTCTTATTTTGATCTGATATACAACCTTTTCCAAACTAACTCAAACCTTGCCAGAGTTAGTTTAAAAAAATGTTCAAGGAAGACCTCCTAGTAGAGACTACCTCCCCCTTGCCTTCTCACTGGAGATGTTTGTAATTAAATTCTATTACTCTGGAATCTTATTAGTGTCATTATTGAATGCTGTTCAGAAATTGCAGGCATTGTGAATACTCCCTTCCGAAGCAGTCCAGATGGTACATTTAAAGGGATGTGCATAATTTACAAAGGGTCATTTAGTGAAGCTTTATTTTAGAGTTCTCCAGGGACCAGCTCTAATTACAACTATGCCGCCCTTAAAATATTTACTAGTTTTCTCCCAATAAACCTTTCGTGTCAATTTTATCACATGTGAAATTTGGTTTTCTCTGCTTATCCTTTTATTTCCTTCCACCTTAAAGGTGTGGCTTGTGTCAGTCTGGTTTCCAAAGTTAACCAAGTAAAAGTACTGTTCCAAACCAGCTTTCTCCCCACCTGGGCTTCTAACTCCCATAAAATCCTACTTAGGCCCTCTAATGTCTGTCCTTGAAATCTAATGACCATCATTGTGAAATAGATAACTAGATATCTTTTATTAAAAATCTCGAGTTTAATGCGTCATTTCAACCCCAGCGCTCATTTCATTTTAAAGTGCAACTTCCTGAATCTCAATGGAAGGGCATATATCTCGGACGGCAGAGACTCACGTCTTGATTGGACATATCCCAGTAGGGTCTCTCTCCGTACGACATCACTTCCCACATAACGATTCCGTAGCTCCATACATCACTTGCCGATGTGAATTTCCGATAGGCAATTGCTTCTGGCGCAGTCCACCGGATAGGAATCTTGCCACCCTGAGAACATTGGAGTCATAAGTTATTCTCTTAAGTACATCACTGACGTGCCGTTTTAGCTTCTGGAGGCTGTCACTGCTTGCCAAGCAGGACAACAGCTGCATTCCTGAGATAGGGTTCCAAACAATAATAAGACACTTGTTTATTCTAACTAAAGTCTTCCAGGTTGAGATGCTGCCCCTCACATGTTTCCTTTAGTCACAGTAAAGTGAACAAATAATCTGTTTCATGCTCTCTGAAAGGTCTACCTATTATCTGTCTCTGCCTCAGGCAAGGTTGCAGAAGAGAGGGAATCTCAGGTTTTACAAAATGTGTTAGTGATCTGTGGAGCATCAGTGTGGTGTATCAATGGATATACGGCCAACATTCATTCTGACGACCAGGGTTCTCTCTCTCGCCCATGAGCATAAAGTCAATATTTAATGCTGCTTTGAAAATGATGAACTAAAACATGAGCTAAAGGACTTAAGCATGAAAGGTCCCATTCATCACAGTACCATCCACTATAGCAAAGAAATCTACCCCACACGGCAGACACAAAAAAAATAAAAAAGGGGAACCTACGTAACACAAGATGCTTGTTATTTAATATTGACTTGAAGGGAAACCAAAAGCATCATCATTATCTATTTTTTAAAATAGTAAATGGTAAAGAGAATGAATATTATCAATGACAAATTTGTTTTCCTGTTTGATCGGATTATCTTCTTTCCACACGCCCCAAATGTCTCTCACTTGTTTATGATTTTAGGGAAGGCATTTCCGCTTTCTGGGGCTCACTCAACTTAAAGCCAGTTCTACAAACTGTTTCGGGAGAGTTGTTGTTGACTGCCTTCGAGTCGAGCATGACTCACGCATAGCAACCCTATGAACCAAAGGCCTGAAGCCCCTCTACAACTACAGACATTTAAAATCAAAAGTCAGAGTTTCTGGAAGCATGTTATTTAGGAAGTGGATGACACTCCTGCTTCTAAGTTTGGAGGGAGAACCTTTGAAAGTTTTCTTTGCTCTCCTAGAACTACTAAGCAGGACAGAAGGAGTCATGGTGGTGCAGCAGCAAAGCACTTGGATGCTAACTGAAAGATTATGGTTGAACCCATGACCACTCCAAGGGAGACCTGTGAAGAAGCTGGACAGCGTCTCCCCAAAAAATACTGCTTTTGAAGCTCTCTGGGACAATGCTATTCCACCCTACAGAGCTGTTCTAATTGGGAATCAAATAGAAATTTATTTTAGGTTTAAACAGGACAATTAATTATAGTGGAAATTCCATAGATTTTTAACAGTTTGAAATTCTAGTTCATCCATTGTCTTTCTATACAGAAGGACACTGGAGTACCTTCTGCCTTCCTCAAATATTTGGCCAAGGTTTATCTATGCAAATGCATCATTCTAGAAGTCTCCTTTAACTTTCCTCCTTTCAGCTCACGGGAGGAAAAAAATAAAAGCTCTTCAGCATTCACAAAGAGTCATTATGTCCTTAAATAAACAGCCTTGGAATTCAACAGATAATATACATTAGCAACAAAATAAGAGCCAAAAATTTTTTAAAAGGAATATGACACCCCCCCCCCCAAAAAAAAAGCACAAAACCACAAAACCCTTATACTTAAGACTGGTGAAATGGTAATCATTAAAAGCAGAAGATGGCTTGTAATTGTCTGCCTCATGTTGATTTTAGCAGGGTCAACCTTAACGGCCAATAACAGTTTCATGGCTGTGCTTATTCCATTAGTATGTTATATTCAGATTGCCAAGCTAAGATAGGATAGCCATTAACTGTACACTGATACAACTCTTAAACTCTTAACTGTGCTCCAAGCCCTGCTTATCTACCCCTAGTAAAACGAAAGCCATTAGATACTAGGAAACCTCACATACTGTAAGAGTTTTATATACATTTCCCAAGTTCTTTATATACACTCTCAGATTCAGTAGCCAATCAGCTAGAAACATTGTTTTATGTTGTTTAGAATAAGACTTTTTTTAGATTAAGCAACTTGCTTTTTTAAAGTAAGTGGCAAAATACATATAAATAAAAATTCGTGTGTCTAACTACTTTTAAGCGTATAATTTCAAGTCATTCATTACACTCTCAATGCTTTCCAAACATTACCACTCTCCATATCCATCATTTCTAAAAGAAGAATTACTTAAAGACTAGGAAAGAAGCAAAAAGAAATCCGAAGAGAATGAGTGGAGAAATGAACAAATTAAAGCAAAGGGAATACAAGATTAAGTGTGGAAAAGTACAACAGCAAAGGAAGATACTTGCTACTCTTCCAAGGTCTGTATTTTTGAAAGATACTAGCTCATTATTTATTAATATTTGGTCTAAAAATGGATAATGAAAACAAATTCCTTTTGTTTCAAATCTGCAGGAAGCTCTGGTGCCCTTGCTCACAGAAGTGTGATGTTAACCCAAAGGCCAGGCCTCTCCAAGATGCACAATCTCCTCCTATGCAATTTACAGCCTCAGAAACCCAAAGGAGGGTGGCTACGAGCTGGTTCTGACTCAAAGGCAAGCAATGAGCTTTTCCGAGTTCAGGCTTGTCTCTTTGACATGTAGGTGATCACACGTCTTAAACACTTTGCTTCAGAATCCCTAATACTTCTCCCATACTTGCTGTACTTGTATGGATATGAAGAGGCTCTGAAAGATGCAGATACTCAAAGACCTAGAGGTGAACACAAAGCTGAGAACAGCTGTACCTGAACAAAAGCCCACAGGGCACAATTTCTTCCTTACCCTGGTGGTATAAGCGGCTTCCGGATCATCTTCCAGGACTCGGGACATGCCAAAGTCGGACACTTTGCAGACCAAGTTGCTGTTTACCAGGATATTCCTCGCAGCCAGATCTCGATGCACATAGCTCATATCAGATAGATACTTCATCCCAGACCCGATGCCTCGAAGCATGCCCACCAGCTGAATGACTGTAAATCTGCCGTCATTCTTCTGCACAGGAAAAGCAATGAAGACCGTCTCATTAGCATTAGGCCAAATGAGTTATCACCAAGCATTTAGAGCTTGAATCTCTCTTACTATTTTTATCCGGTATGCAATGACATTCAACATTTTATCCGGGCCTTTCTGATCGAAGCCACTAATTCACTCAGACTATACTCACTGGAGCTCGGTTTTGTCCTTTGATAGATGGAAATTCTCTAATTCTAATGAGTCTTTGGCTCAAACAGTTCTACTATACAGGGATAAATCAAATACTGTGCTCATTGGACATAGATTATTTAATAGACTTAAAAATTACATTGTTCTCTATTTCAACACTTTCTCCTGTGCCTCATTTGAATAGTCCAGGAAGGCAGTCAGACAGACCTGACTCAAGGAATCGGTTAGATTGTTCTAAATCTCTACATGCTTGGGGTTAGTATAAAGTAGACACGTACCCTGAGGAATGCATCCAAGGACCCATTCTCCATGTATTCTGTTATGATCATTACTGGTTTACCTGGAGTTTGCAGAAAGAAAAACACAGAGCCTTGATGAGCATGGCAGTTAATGAGATAAAAATGGGCTGTGCACAATTCCACCGCCAAGACACCTGTCTGGTGCGATCTAATTTAATTAAAGCAAGCCAAGCTTATGCCTCAGCTGTGGGGAGCTAGGGATGAAATATTAAAAGGACGAGGAGGTTTAAATTCCATCTGGAAGGTTAACCCTTTGGGTAGCTTGTTGACAAGGTCTTTAACTGAAGTGGCCTCCAGTGTCAGGGGAGCCCAGGAGGGATAATTGCTCTCTGAAGCAAAAGGGGAGGAAGGCAAATGGGCCGGCCTGTTTAAACATGAAAAGATCTTTAGGATAATTAATTTATCGTGTCCCCGGAAGAGCCACTTGTGTGATGTTAAAAGAATCAATGGACAGAGAAACTTCTCCCTTTATTTTGAGAAATCGAAGCCCTGGGGAATCAGTAGCTATGTTGAATTTATCATTGTTTAGATATATAGCAAAACCCAAGTTGTGTCTATTATAAACATCTTTCCACCCAAATCTTTCTTTTCAAAGAAGAGAGCGAGTGAGTGAGAGAGGGAGAGAGAGAATCTCTGAAAGAAACTTTCAATGATTTCATCCATGACAGAAACTTAATTCTGTACTAGACTATTTCTTGCCTCTACAGTCTACAGAGTTGGATTTTGTTTGTTTTTGTTTTTTTGGTAAGCAGATAAAACAAAATGATTTTAATTAACGACTGAGGAATGGGAGGAAAGACCACTTTGCTGAAACTCCAACTTGCCTTCTGAGCATCCTAAGAAATAAACTCCATCGTCTTTATTATTTGATTACTAGTGATCAAGTTAAGGCCTAAAATTCTTTCTAACTAAAATTTCTTGTATAGGGAGAGGCACTCAGATTTTATTTTTCACTTTTTTTTTTTTAAAGAGTTCATAAAAGCTGTCCTTGCAGGAAAGGCAACAGTAGGTGATTAATCAAAACTGCCCTTCCTGTTGCTCCTGCCCTCTGCTGACTTCCCACTGGAGACAAGAGACTGGCATCTTCCTCCCCTGAGAAGCACCCTTAGCTCATCCAAACTAGTGACATTTCCACCCAGGGCTCTCTCGTCTGCTTATAGTCCCTGGAGTCGAGAAAAGGGAAATGTCTTCATTTTAGAGGCAAAGGCAAACATACTGAAAGAACATTAGTTTTTAGTTTTCTTGAGGTCCAATTTATCCCATTATGCTTTTATTGATCAAATTTTTTCCAGTGTTGAACCTAAGAAACATTTTGAAATCTTAGGAATAATTAATTGAACTAAAGAGATGAACACTTTCTTCTCAAGTGAACCACTAAAACTGGCAGGAATCCTGGTGGAAAGTGGTAAGCCTTTCAAGTCACCTCACCTCTCCATCCTCCTTCGGCAGAAGCAAGAATCCCTCTTGGTTCTAGGCATCAGCCTCACATTCATTTACCTTCTCCATCTGTGACCAGACTTCTGACGGGCCAAATGCTGCTCAATGTGCTTTAATTAACTTGCCTCAATCAAAAGATACTTTGTTAACTAATAAGTAAAGGAAACTCTCTTGGTGAGGAATTAACACCTACTTCCATTTCTCCAGGCCCCTCTTGAGTCGTGGAGAAGAGGGCTGAAGATCCAAAAGCCAAGGGGTGGCTGAGAGAATTTAGGGTTCCCCTGTGATTTTCAGAAGTTACTTGAATAACTGCTGGGGATGAATTCACACCTCCTTCTTCTACCTTTTCACCCTACTGGCACCATCTTCACCATTTTCCTACATTCCTTTGTTCGTTTATTAAAAGTATCCAATTGTCTAAGATGAATGTGACCAGAAGCACAGGGGCTTGTTAAAAAAAAAATGAAAGAAAGAAAGAAAAAAAGGAAAAGACTGGGTGTCTGCCCTGGACCAGGCAGGGGAGCAGTGAAGAGGGGACCCAGTAGGGGAAAGGGGCAGCTTCATCCATCCCTGGAAATTTTAAATCATTTTCATTCAGTGACAACTGCATTATGCAAATGTATCCAGTCGTTTATAACAGTTACAGCTGTAATAGCTTTGGGTTTTAGAGGTGTGGTGGGATTTTAGCACAAAGATCTCCTGTTTCTTCACTCTTCGAAATGCAGAGGTGCTATGAAAATCACTGTCTGTTGCAGGAAAAACACCCCAAGCTGAACAGAGACTCCTTTTTAGAAAATGGACCTGCAGAAGTATTTAAAGTGAATGTTATCTTTTAATTAAAGTAGTCAGGACTCTTGAGCAGCCCTGAAGGCCACCGCCAACAGAAAAATATCCTGTCTGTGAAACTAATCCGAAAAAGCAAATAGAGCTATTCTATGCTAATTATAGCCTTCATGTTGGGGGGAGGGGGGCTGCATCAGACATCTTGGGCACCAAGGATACACTTTTGGAGAATTCTAAAGATGTACTTTCTAAGACATAAGAATAAGAATAGATAACTTGGGAGTTTTTTAATTTGTCAGACGTTGTGCTAAGCATTCTGAATATTTTATTTTGTTCAAAATGAACTCATAAGGCAAGTTCTATTTTTATCACGATTTTACAGATTGGTAAACTGAAACCGAAGCGGGTTGGGTGGGACCAGTCAAAGTCATACGGCTTCACTAGCAAAAGAGAGGAGACACTAATTAGTGGCCCCCAGATAGTGGTTCCCCCAGGGTGGCCCTGGCTTTGGAGTTTGGGAAGCTGTGCTGCTGAAGACCCACTTCTCCAGGGCTTCACGTCAACCAGTCCCTTGACCTGAAACCAGCAGCACCTGCAAGGGGTCCCTGGTGAGCTGGAACTGATTTGCAGGCCATGAGTTCGGATGGTTTTTTATGGTCTTACTGGAAATGTACACTCACTGGTCCCACCTCCAACCATCAGAGCACCAAAGGCATGACCGCTTTGGTTGGGAACTGTATGCCAAACCATGTGGCCTCCCAAGGACTTTGGATGAGGCTACAGAACTGTGTTTGAACAAGTTTTCAAGGAGATTCTGATTCAGAACCTCAAGAGACACAACCAAAACACAAGCCGACATAGTTGCTGTGGGATCATGCTGTTTCGCGATAGTCTATGTATTTTAGGATTGCACGTCCTCCCTCCAGTGGAATCAATGGCTGCTCCCTTTCAGAAGTATGCCGCCAAGGCTTTGTTGCTAGGGACCTCTCAGAAAGCTCCTGGCTGTTACCTAGAAACTGACTCACAGCTGACCCTCCAGTGGGTTCCCAAGGCTGTAAACCACATGCGAGGAGACTGCCTGGCTTTCTCCTTCGCAGTGGCTACTAGAGAACTGCAGTTTTGGGGCTGAGCCATCTGGCTACCCAGGGATTTGGGATGAGGATAGGGGATTGTTGGGTTTGAACAAGGTCTCTTTGGGATTCTGATATTTACTTTTGAGAACCTTTTTACTGGGGACATCATGCTTGGAAAGGTGGAGAGTCAGCAAAAGAAAGGAAGACTCTCGATGAGATGGGTTGACACTGACCTCAGCAATGGGCTCAAGTGTGTCCAAGATGATGATGATGATGGTGACATAAGGTGAGACAGGATCCCTATGTTCATAGGGTCACTATGGGTCATACTCGACTCAAAGGCACCAAACACCACCACCACCATTCTGTTAATAAACTTCTTACTTTTCTCCACCAAAGATGCACTGTCCTTGTCATATGTCCTTGTCATAGTGCCAGACCCACTGTCTCAATGTTACTCTTTAACCTGTTTTCATACCTGCCTGTGTGACCACAGTACCCAGTGATCCTTTTCCTGGAGACCTGGCCCCAACCCGACAGCATCTATGACTCGTAGCAGCTCGAGTAGCTCCTGGGTCTCCTGGAATGTGTCCACCTTAAACAATCAGCATTTCTGCTGTGCTGTCCACATGACTTGTTAGAAGGTGATCCACACCCAACCCTACAGATGCATTCGGGTTTGCTTCACCAAACGTGCCCGTTGAGCTGTGTCGGATTTTAACTGAAGCGTGGCTCCCAGGCATGGAGAATGCTAATGGGCTACAGAGGTGTGTGGGGGGGGGCGGGGGGTTCAACCAGGTGTTACTGTAGCTAGGTGCTGAACTGCAAGTGCCATAAATCAGGGCCCACAGACAAGCAAATCCCTCAACAGCCTGGAGAGGCCCCGGATTCCCTCCCCGTGCATCTGGATCCCCAGCTTCCAGCACAAGGTGGGGCGAGGATTTGTTGGGTTTTAGATGAAAAGTGCTTCAACATATTTCGCATCCCATCTGCTTGAGCCTACCCTGTGACAATCAGCGTTGGGCTGGCAGAGATTTGAAAGATGGCGTGGCAGGCCCCCGAATCTGCAATAGTAACTTCTCTTAAAGCTCACCCAAGGTGCCTTGGACAGAGGGTATCAGCTGAAACCATAGACCCATTTAGAGCTGCCTACAAGATTAATGACTCGTCTTGCACTGATTTCCTCCTATTAGCAATCAGTGGGTCTGTTCCATCTGTCATTTCTCTGGAAAGAAAATGTGTGTTTAATTTCCCGGGAACTTCTAACTTGGCTTGGTGGAGGGAACGACCTGCTTACATTTGGTCACAACGCCTTCTAAGTGAATGATGTTAGGATGGTCAAACTGTCCCATGATGCTGGCCTCACTCAGGAAGTCCCTCCTCTGCTTGTCTGTATAACCGGCTTTCAGCGTCTTGATGGCCACACAGATTTCTCTCTTGCCAGGCACTTTAAGCCGTCCACTGCATACTTCACCAAATTCACCTTTGGGAGAGAGGAGGAAAAAAGAAAGCTAAGGACCAGAAGTACATTAAAGAGGAAGGAGTCCTGGCTAATGCTGGCTGTGGAGTGCTTCCCATCTGCCAGGCACTGTGCTGGGGCTTCTCTGCAGCCCGTGAGATAGATGCTGTGGTGCGATCCACTTCCCTGGCAGGGCCTGCAGCTTAAGGAAGTTACAGAACTTCCTCAAAGGCCTATGAGCTAAAAGTGCAGTGTGAATTTGAATGGAGTGTCTCTTTCTCATGCTAACTTGTCCTGAGATCCAAACTATGTTCATCACTGTTTTTTTTACAGAAGCACACCACTTTTGAGACTTCTAATGATGAACTAACATACACATAGACTTACAATCATGGATGTTGTTGTTGTTAAGTGCTGTCGAGATGTAGACGACTCATAGTGACCCTATGAATGAAAGACCTGAACACTGTTCGTAGAGTTTCCAGGGGCAAGCCATTTCTGAAGTGGATGCCACCCCTACTTCCAAGCTTGTTTTAGTCAGGAAGCTCCACCAAACACTGTCCACCATGGGTAGCTGTTATAGCATTTGACACATCAGTGTCACAGTGTTCAGCATCACAGCAACCACGAGTTACCTCTGTACAGCAATGCGCAATAATGTATACATGTTGTTGTTGTTGTTAGGTGCCACTGAGTCATAAACAACTCATAGCGACTCTATGAACGAAAGGCCTGAGCACTGTTCATAGAGTTTCCAGAGGCAAGTCATTTTGTAAGTGGATGCCACTCCTGCTTCCAGGCTTGTTTTAACTGGCAGGCTCCACCAAGCACTGTCCACCATGGGTAACCATTATCACATTTGGAACATCAGTGTCACAGTGTTTAGCATCATAGCAACCACGAGTTACCTCTGTACAACAATGCACAGACTAGTGTTATACCACCTAGAAGAATGTTTGACAAAAACCAATTTGAACCAGGCCTGAGAGCTGCAGATAGATTTATACACACACACACACACACACACACACACACACACACACACACAAGGAGCTCTAGTGGCCAAGTGGTAAGAAATTGAACTGCTATCCCAAAGGCACACAGTTCAAATCCACCAGCTGTTCTACAGGAGAAAGATGATCAGTCTCCTCCCACCCAATGAACTGCCTCTGAAAACCCGCTAGAGGTTCAGCTCCCATTCGATGGCACACAATAATAACAACAATAACAAGTATGTATTCAACCAAGAAGATAGACTTATTAACCCAACAGACACTTACCCACACCTATGACTTTTTCTATCTTAATGCAGGATGCATCAATTTCTTTGGCAAATTCTCGAACTGCTTGGTTGGGATCTTCGTACGTAAAGGGATCCACGTAAGTTCTGACACCTGAGGAATATTAAACAGGTGATCAGTTGGCAGAACACTTCATAGGAATGCCTGATAAACACAACGTAAGTAGTCCGGATCTAAAACTGCTCAGTGTACGAAAAGTTGGGTTAGTTGTACATTCATGAGACGTGAAAATGTTTAAACACTCACTCGGGTTTTCACCTGGGCGGTAAATAAAGACCTGTTAGCTACTTAAGAGGATACAGGTCTGCTAACTCCCAGGAATGTGTTCACACTTCAAGGATAAAATTGTAAAACAGCCCATCACATGGAGGCAAAGGATCTCTATAAAGAGATTTGGAATGCATTAGCTAAATACTCTTGCCTCAATAAATTTCTCATAACTCCCTCTCTCTGCTCCAAGTCTTACCAGGGCTTCAAGCTGAACTTTGTTAGAAGGACATTCCTCTCAGGGAAGATAATAAGACCTTTCTTTTCTCAACAGTCTGCTGTCTATTTTGCCAAATCTCCAGACCAATTTACTATGTGACCAAACTTGGGTTAAATGATCAAACTTAGATTAAATTTAGGTTGAAATATGTAAGAAGACACAGAAATGATTCTAGTTTTCTATTGCTATGCACTTTTTCTCACAATAGCTTCTGATGCTTTGAGGTATCAGAAGTAGAGGGATAAAACAATGGGATCAAGTGGGGGGGAAAAAGTAGAGGGATGCTGGCTGACTCAATTTCTTTGATTTTCAAGTTCTGTATCTTAAACATTTCCAGATAAATGTTAATGTTTGCTTATATACCTGCTTTCCAAAATAGTGAAAATGTGGACGTTCAAACCAGAGTCCTCGTTCTAAAATCAACTATGTGATAGTGCGCTTCTTCTCGGGGAACCTAGGTTTAGTATATGTTTAATAACTACTGGTCATTTATTTATTTGGATATTATTTGGATGTTGTAAGTATTTTATGAAAAGATGTATTATCACCCACATGAATGTCATTATACATGTCTAGATAACAAAACATAGCCATGACTTGAAAGATAAAATTAGTTTTTGTTTTTTGTACCTTGATTCAAATGCTTCTCTTCATCTGCCTCCTGTTTTGCTTTACTGTATTTACTCCTCCTGTTAAAATATTTTTAAAAGAAAATTAATTTTTCAACACAAAAGCAAAAACATGACCATAAGACGTGTTCTTTATGACTCTGATGTAACATAATGCTGGCAGACATACTGTACCCAACTCACAGATGAGCTAACTGAGTGACTGAGGCTTTCAAAACATGAAAGAGCTTGATGCTGTGGTGATGAGTAATCCTTTCCAGCCCAGTCAGCTAGTTTCTAGATTCCATGTTCTTCAATACAATAGCATTCAACTGAGTTGCCTTTCAGCATGAAGCTTCCAAACTAATACAGACTAGGAAGAAAGACTTGGCAATGTACTGAAAAGCAAGCATTGAAAATTGCATGGCTCACAACGGCTCAGCTGTGACCACTCATGAGATTGCAGGATGGAGCCACTGCATTTCATCCTGCATGAGGTCAGCAGCAGTCAGGGGCTGGTAACAGCAAAGCTGGGCAGGAGGTCAGGTTGGTGAATAATGTACACACACATGCTTAGGTTTCTGTCCAAGATGATGATGCAACCTGTGCATCGGGACTTCTAATCATCTTGTGTTTTCTTGGGTCTTTAAAGGCCAGGTAAAGATGGGGAAACTGAGGCTCTGAGATGAGGCTGCCATGCTAACAGTGGTGTGAACTCCATCAGAATGCACCACTCAAGCCTTTTCACTTCTGAATCTTGAACACGCAGAGAAAGGCAGGAGGATATACCCGAAACAGAAAGCAACAGAGAGCCTGAAGGAGTCACGTGGTGCAACTAGAGAGGCAGCCCAACCACGGTCAGGTTCAAGTCTTCTCACCCACATTCCTCTCCTAATTGTCAGCAATGCAGGAATCAGCTTAGCAATCAGACCCTCTGAGCCTACAGATGTTCCTCTCCGTGTATAATTCCCTTGCAAATAATAATACCTTGCACTTTAGCATTGCATTTAACTTTTCAAACTGCTCCCTGCACATATATTATCTCCTCCTCTTGACTGTTTGCAAAACAGAAACCAGCTTGGCAAACAGGGACCCTAGTTCCTACCAATAACCACTTAGTGTATAATTCAGTCCCAAATAATAGCTTGCATTTTTACTTTGCATTTAACTTTTCAAAGGGCTTCCATGTCTATTATTTCACTGCATCTTCCCCACAAGCCTATGGAACCCATTAGAGAGAAAGACACACGCTTAGCTCTACCAAACAGAAGAGGACATGGAGGCAGGTCACCCTATTTCCCTCTTTGCAAATGCAGGATTTAATGTTTGCCCTAACTGTCCCCACCACGTCACAGACCCTTTTAGGGTGGGGACGTCTCATAGCTGACCTTCCAGCAGGTTTTAGGCAGATTAGGAATCACAAGGGAGTAGATCGCTCATCTTTCCCCTTAAAGCCACTGGTAGCCCCGAACTACCAGCTAGATGCTGCTTGTGTTAACAGCACAAGTCCATAAGGACTAAACCCCCAGAGTGCCCACATGGAGATATGGCCAACAAGAACACCTGATTTGAGTTCATTGTCACTACTGTTAAATTCACTAAAAAAAAAAAAAAAAAATTCACTATCAGTAATGGAGCTACTTGTGGTTGTTAAGTGCCATCAAGTTGTAGATGACTCATAGTGACCCTATGAAGGAAAGACCCAAGCACTTGTATAACTTTCATTGTTTCTCCAAGTTCATAGAGTTTCTCCAGAGTAAAGCTATTTCAGAAGTGGATGCCATTCCTGCTTCCAAGCTTGTTTTAACCAAGGAGCTCCACCAAACACCATCCACCATGGGTAACCACTATCACATGTGATACCTCAGTGTCACAGTGTTTAGCATCACAGCAACCATGAGTTACCTCTGTACAGCAATGCACAGACCAGTGCTATAGCACCTAGAAGAATGCTTGACAAAAAACAATTAAAACTAGGCCCAAGGGCCAGAGATAGTGTGCTATCACTCTTCTCTTTGAAAAGTAAAAGAAAAATTATTTCATTGTTATACAATCCCTTCCCCTAAGTCCACTCCACTGCGCAGCCTTCGTTCTGGACTCTTGTCATGACTGTAATACCTAATCACATATCCCTTTTAAACAGTTCTGTCCCTCATCTGTTTCAATGCAGTGTATATTATTTATCCCACCTTTCTCAGTCTCCCCCCAAGTGACTAGATAGCAATGCATTTGGGTTCATTTAGAGAAACAGGTTTAAATACCCTGAAAGAACACAGCTTTCTAGGAAAGATGTAGCAGAAGTCAGTCACTACTGAGTTAGCCCTAAGTTCATGGTGACTTCATAGCAATCAGAACAAAACACTGGTGATTCCTGCAACGTCACCGTAACTGTTTATGGACGTGACCATGCGAGCCACGGGATTTTTTTCACTGGCTGAATTTCAGAAGTACATCGCCACACTTTTCCTCCTAGTCCAGAAACGCTGTCTGAAGCCTACTCAACATCACAGCAGCATATAAGGCTCCACAGAAGAGAGGGGTCACAGCTGCGCCTTAAGTCCCCATCAGAAACCAACCAAGCCTGTCACACAGAAGGCAAACATTCCAGCAATAAACCCCCTGCTAGAAGCTCTGATGGCATAGTTACTCTGTTCATCAACAGGTTGGTAGTTTTAATCCACCCAGGGCTCCACGCATAACATCTGAGAGCTGGACAATGAATAACGATGACAGAAGAAGAACTGATGTCTTTGATCTGTGTTGTTGCAGTAGAGTACCTGACTAACCCACGGACGGATGAGAGAACAGACAGGTAATTCCTGGAGAAGGTGCAGCCAGAATACATCTTGGGGGCAGGGATGGCAAAGGTTCCCTTCACATGCTTTGGGCATATTGCTAGAAGAGGTTATTTATTCCCTGGAGAAGGACATCCTGTCTGGGAAGGTAGAAGGACAGCACAGGAGAGGAAGATCCTCAACCAGGCAGACTGATAAAGTAACTCCTTCAGTGCGTTTGAGTGTGTCATGGATGGTGAGGTCGGCACAGGATAAGACACGGTTCAGATCTGCTGTTCATGGGATCGTTAGGAGTCATCTTCAACCTGAGGGCAGCTAACAATAACTACCAGATCAAAGGGTTTCATGACAGAGAGGCAGTCTCTTCCTGGAAGAACCTAGAGCCTCGGATATGTAAGGGGGACGCACTCAGCTCAACAGGAGAGGATTTCAACCTCCCTCCAGTCACTTTCCTACCCCTCCTCTTCCCATTTTTAAAGAAAACAGAACGGTGTTTGGTCAGGGCTAACACTTCTCATGCCATTTTATGTCAGGGAAACACGTGGCTGTGTCCCCAGGGTGTGATAGGATCCTGCCAGCCCAGTGTGGGATCTTATCAGATCCCCTAAAAGCATTATCTAAAATTACAAGGATATCTTTAAAACCACTTTAGATCTGGAAGACAGATTTTAACTTCTTCTGTTAAAGAAGGAAGGGGTGGGTGGAGAATGCAGAGAGCGAGAGAAGGGAGCTGTGGTGCCCATTTTCAGTGGTCAGCAAAAGCGTCCACGCTGGGCTGCAGTCATGTGGGGACCAGTGGCCTCAAGCCTCTGAGCTGGGGGGCTATCTGTTTTCCATCAAGCACATTCATTAAATGTGTGCAAACCTAGAGGAAATGCAGAATGGCAGGGCTCATTAATTATCAGGCGGGCCAGCCTGCCCAACCCTCACCCAGACTTCTAAACACAGAGGAAGGAATGGAGTCAGCGGCAAAGGTGTCCTTTCAAAGACTCCAAGAAACCCCTTGATGTGTTATTTGCAGCCAAGGAGCCTGCAAGAGTCCAGGAGGGCTGGAAAAGAAACACAAGGATTACTGTTCAGAGGCTAATTGTAGCCTCCAAGCTTTTTAATAATACCTTAAAAACAAAACAAAACAAAAAAAAAATGCCTGAGTTCAGCTATACCTTTGTCACCTGATGACCTTTACTCCTTGGCTCAGGGGAGGACAATGTGGCTCCTTATTGTCCCCAGAGAGCAAGTCCAGTGAAGCTTAGTGTTTGGCAGGGAGAACACCACTCACGCTAAAAAAACGCTATGTCTAAATTGGTGTCCAGGCAGTTAACTCACCTGAATGGAAGGAGGAAGCCTTTGTGGGTTTGGGTTTTCTAATTACAGAGACTTGGGGTGAACTGATTAACAAAGAAGAGGAGGAAGGGGGGTGGTTGGTTCTAGAAGGAAACATGGAAACTTTCAAGGAAATATAGGATCAGAGGAAAGAGCTAACTTTGCAGATGAAACTTTGAAAGAGGCGAGCCCTCCCTGTGGGCAAAGAGACAGCGGAATAAGAGCATTAACAGACTTTGTTGGGGAACGGCATGGGTCCCCAAGCCTCCCTCCCCTTCCCCCCCCCCCCCCCCCCCCCGACTCCCACGTGTTGTTGGGGCACCCTGATCAATCAACCAAACAAACAAAATAGAGGGCAGGCAGGTAGGTGGGGTTAGGAACCCAGAGTAAATCTTGCTTTAGTAAAATACAAACTTCCCTGAATGAGCTGACAGATTTGATTGATGTGGTTCACTCTTCCAAAACTAATTAGTAAAAGGTAAGTAATTTATTCAACTAAAGTGCAGATTAACAGAGATAAGGCAATGTAATAAGTAGAATGGCACCAGGAGGGCTCTGTGCAGCATTTAAAGGCATCACCCAGGAAGATTCATAAAAGCCACTCTTCTTTGTCCCCTTCCTTAAGCTGTCATTGTTTTTACACCAAGGGACGTCTAACTCAGCATTCTCCAGGAGCAACATTTTGAAATGGTTGAGAGGAACTGTGAGATTTCAGGAAAGTTGTGTAGAAATGTTCCCGAGGTACCATCTGCCCCCTAATTGTGTGAATTTACATAACTTCATTAAAGCCAATTTAGACTAACATTTTAAGTGCATTCATTCTTAGGGGATCATCATATTCCAGGGAAGAAAATTAGGGTACCAGGGAAGATAGATGGGAGCTGAACAGCAACCGTTTAAACATTATTTGAACTATTAGCTTCAAAATGGAAAAAAAATCTTAACCTTCAAGAAGATGAAGTGAACTTTCGAAGTCTGACTTTATCCCGCGCATTCGAGGAACACAGATTATAAATGTGGCCAAGGCCATCAGGAGCTTCTCAGAATGTTGGTTTTCCACAACCAAGAATGCTTATGTTTTCTCTGAAGGCCACTTTTTTACATGTATAAACTGTTCTTTGCTACTTTTGAGGACCAGAGGAGTTGGACTTCTGTCCTGGTCAGGCCACCAACTAGTTGGGTGTGCTTGGTTAAATGGTTTTACCGCTTTAGACTTTAAGCTAGTAACTAAAAAAGATGGCAGGTCAAAGATAAGCCCTCCACAAAACTCGAGCCTTTTTTGTCTTTCTTTTTAAAATCTGCCAGAGCCAATTCACGTTTCCTTAAAATCATTTTCTTACTCTCTCTTTATTTCAGGTAAAAGGCATACTTTCATCATCCCAACCTCAGTGAAATTGTAATATTACTGGCAATTATTAGAAAGCTGGTATAAGTGGCAGCCAAAACAATGAATTCAAATGTGGTCATGGTCAGGAAGATGGGGTAGGGAGGGAATAGACAGAGTGTTGTTCTGAGGAGAACACGTAGCTCTAATGACAAATTCCAGGGTAACTCTTGTGCCTGACCCCTAAATGTCCTTTAGAAAACAGGAAGTCATCTTGTATTCTAGACTTCCCACCCACCCTTTTTCCCCCCTCCTCATAATGAAACAATAAAGCACTAAGCAGGGAAGACACGCTAGCTGAAAGCAGCCTGAACTAATGTTAGTCTGCGATGTTTTTGGAGTTTTGGAGGCAAGCTGTTGGAATCCCTAATAAAAAAGGGAGGATGACAGAGAAATTTAGCAGAGATTCTATCATTAGTACAAAGGTTATGACCTTATAATTGCATTTTATGATGTCATTGTTAAGGGTCCTTTTAAAGATCAGTAGGGAAGCAATAAAGTGTTAAAATAGGCACAGTGGTGTTTCTTCCACCTCATAGACACCCCTTCTGTACAACAGCACAGAACACTACCCATCCTGCACCTGCAATGTCCTCACACAGGGGCAGGGTCACCCTGTCAGGTCATTGAGGGTCTTCCTCTCTTTCAATGACCCTCTGTTTTTCCAAACACAATGGGCTTTTCCAGAATCAGCCCATCCTCTCCGGAACACACTCTCAACATACGTGAGATGGCTCGCCATTCTTGCTCCCAGTGCAGAAATCATACATACAGCGTCCAGAGGACTGGAGAGGCAGCATCGTATTGCTAAGAGGACAGGCACTTGTGGTTTAGGATCACACTCCTAGGGACTGCATCACGCAGACTGAAGAAATCAACACCTTAAATGACTTTCATAGCAAGTACAATGATTTGCTCTGCAAAACTGGGAAAGCATCCTGACATTATAATTTGAGTGATGAGGAAGATCTTCGCCAATGCAAAAATGAAAATAACTTCTTTTCCGTAACATGAGTGGTAAAAACATCTCGCATGCTCAAATCAATGTCTTTTATATAATCTTGGCCTTTTAAACAGATGACAGTTTACACATTTGGGAACCTGAATCTTTCTTGGAGAGTCCAAATTGGCCCAGAGAAAAGAATGTGTCTTCTCACAGAAGAAATTGGAAACTGTTCTGCTCCAGCTTGCCCTGAGCTCAAGCTTACACAGTTAAGAATAAATACAATAAAATAAATGAAACAATTGTTTGGGAAGGGGTGGGTGTGTGTGTGTGTGGAATCTAGCAAGCTACCAACTGTGAACCTTGTGGCTGTTGCCTCTTTCTTGAAAGACAAATTAGCACTAAACAGACTTTCACAGTGAGGTAATCAAAAGGACTGAAATAGGCTTGGAACAGGGAAACGTTTCATACGACACGCGTTCCTATCCATCTCTTTCTTGGGGGAAAAAGTCTCACACGTCAACAGCAGCCCGGGATTCAGTACAAGGGGACCCATCCCGTACGGGGGCTACCTCTAGTATCCATTCTGGCATCAACTTTTTACAGCTCGAAGGAATACGGAGCAGCTCATCCGCCAAGGACAGAACTCAGATTTAGCCAAGTAGGTTGTTTAATCTGTTGCTTTCCAAAAGATTGCTGGCTCAAGTCTGCAAGATTATTTCAGGGGAACCAGCATCGCCTCGACTGTCAGTCTTGTCACACTGTGGCGGCTTGCATGTTGCTATGATGCTGGAAGCTACACCGTCTGTATTTGAGAGACCTGCCATGTACAGTGGATGGGTTTCGGGAGTGCTTGCAGAGCAAGGTCGATAAGGAAGGCAGGAAGGTGTGGCAGTGCGCCTTTGAAAGTAGCCAGTTATTTAAAGTAGGTCGCTGGAAGAGGAGCTTCTTACACTGGAAAGTATTCAAAACACAGAACGGCTACCAAAATAGGCTCATGCAGGCTGACAAGTGTGAAGACGGCACAGGATGATGGGGAAACGCTTCCTGCCGTCGGAGGGACACATGGTCACGGGGAGCTGGGACCCACCAGCACTCGCCATAAATATATTCAACCACCTACCACTTGTACTCGCACTAAAAGCCAGGGAGAGACTTGGATCCCCACTACCTGTCGCCCCTTCTTGTTCCATTTAAACACTCCCTGTCCAAGATAAGGGAGCAGACAGCCGAGTGGGGCGAAGAATTGGCTGAGTGTGCACCAGCCTCTGCACAGCTTGTCAGCTACCTGGCTCGGGCGCCGCTCCCCGTGACAGCTTTATGGCCGGCACTAAAGAACAATCAATACGAGGGCATGGGGTTGACATTTCATTTTCTAAAAAGTGATCCATTGAGGACCAATCACCAAGCAGTGTTTATCAGCCTTGGGAAGTGACATTTTTTTTTAATGGGGGAGAAGGGACAGGAATCATCCCCGGGTACCGTGACAAGCTCAATTCTCTAAGGCGGGACTCATAATTGAAAATCCAATGCATCCTGCTATCAATCCTGTCTTAAATAGTGAAGTGATCAATAGAAGCAGAAAGGAAATGAAGTCATCAAACTTGACGACGCTACTTTTCGATAGCCACTGCTTTTAATAAACTTGTCTTCCTGTGTTACATATTCATGTGTGGTTTTTTTCCCTCTCCCTTGCTTTTGGTCAGAGCCAAGTGTTTTAAGCAGAACATTCAAAAGATGACTTATTTCTAATTATCTCTACTTGACTGCTGTATTTAGGGCCACTTACAATTGGGAAGTAATAATAATAATAATAAAAGTAAATCTAAAGGATGTAGCACCACCAGGAAACAAATCATCTGCAACCCATATTCAAAAGACAGTCCAGAAACAAGATGCAACCTCTTCTTCCTCGCTGGCTCTTAGCATCACACACCACTGGGTTCTAGACACTTTGTGGGGAGGTGGTTGTTGTTAGGTGCCGCTGAGTTGATGACGACACACAGCCACCCTATGAACGGATGCCCTGCTCCTTGCACGATCTGAGGCCATCCTCATGATCTCTCATCTGCTCTAACCTATCATTACGATATCACTAGGCCAGTCCATCTTGTTGGATAGAGGTCTTCTTCTTTCTCTGACCCTCCTGGAGAAGTGTGTGTGGGGGTTCATTTCTCCTACTTTTAGATATTAAATTTCCTTATCGTTTGATAGGAAGCTCTGGTGGCCTAGTCTGTAGGGCACTGTGCCGCTCGCCCAGAGGCATAGCCTCTCTGGTGGTGTGCATGCAGCAGTGGTTTCTCAGGAGAAAGATGGACCACTCCTTCCACCTAATTGCAATGTACAGCCTTCCAAAAATCTGCTAGAGCCTCAGCTAGGAGTTGGCTCATCAGCAGTTATGTTTCACTTTTGTTACATTAAGGTTGTGCTTCATCAATGTAAACATTGTGCACACAGAATATCTAATCGTTACATCCTCCCCAGACCAACAGGCCACACTCTCAGATGGATATGTAGCTGCACAAGGAGTACCCGCAGACACAACTTCATCCTGATTGCCTTCTAATATCAAATGGCAGAGAAAGAATAAACATTGGAAATTCAAATTGTGTTCAGGTCCAACTGAAATTTCCAAAGGCCATGCCATATTACTGCATAAGCTGCGGAATCAGAGCTCTGGGGTGATGTAACCGAATTCATCTCGCTGAAGGTTCTAGTCCATCCAAAAGTAACGTGGAAGAAAGGCCTGGTTCTGAACTGCTGTAACAGCAGCCACTGAGAGCTTACTGAGCCCCATTCTACTCTGGCACACATGGGGTCACCACGTACCTGAGTGAACTTGATGGCAACTGTTAGCGTACAGGAGGTATGTTTATGTGTACGTATGCATGTGGTTGGAAATGTCTATTACCATCACTGGTTAAATAACCATAAGGTTATTTTTAACTTTTTTAACACAGAACTCACAGCTCATCCAACACACCTGGTTACAGACTTTCCACCAAAAAGAATGAATACCAACATACAGGTAGACAGATACCCACACAGAATGAGGACTTATTCTGTGAGTTACAGTTAGGGATCATAACTGGTCTCTGTAAAGCAAGGCATGGTGGAGAAGAAAAGGTGGGGACATGCTAGTCATAGAGACATGTGGCAACTGGGAGCCTCCAGGCAAAGACGGAGGTATGGCCACCACCTTAATGAGGACATACCACAAAGACTTGCGGGGACCTGCCGAAACAGCCAGAGGCCTCCCGGTGACATCAGGGAGATGACTGCAGGAGAGGGGACCGGGCAGCAGACACACTGGCCTGGGACCCAAAAGCAGAAGCTTTGTCACTCTGGCAATTCTGTGAACCTGCGCAAGTCACTGTGTCTTTCTGAGAATCCCTTTTTTTTTTCTTCTGTGATGTGAAAAGGCATGTATTTTAGAGAATCATCTTCTTGTTAGTCGAGTATGACTCATAGGGACCCTATGACAAAAAGCTCTGAACCCTGTTCTATCCTGATACACAAGAGCCCACTGCAGCAGTCACCGTGTCAGTCCATCTAGTCCAGGGTCTTCCTTTCCTTCGACGACCCTCCCCCTTCCCAGCATCACGTCCCTCTCCAAGGAATAGTCCCTCCTAGTAACATGCCAGAAGTATGTAAGGTGAAGGAAGTCTCAGCATTCTTGCCTCCAAAGAACACTCCAGCACCAAGACATATCCAAGAGCACCCTCTCCAAGACATATCTGTTTGTTTTAGCACCCCCAAATCCTGCCTTCATTTTTACCGCAAACTCCAGCAGATTGGCACGGACTGGAAACACAATGATATGGACAAGAAAGATGAGATTATTATCCACCCCCACCGGAGACAAAGAAGACCAGGGTGGGGACACATGGGATAAAGAAGTTACTCCCCTTAGGGTAGCTGCCCTCCTGGAGGAAAATCAGGTATACTAGAATCCACTTTCCACTCCTTCCCTCTCTCCTGTTCAGATAGTTTGTCAAGTACCTACTGTTTCTGACTCAGTGTCAGGAGCACCTCCATGCCCACAGTGTACTTGGTGGATCTTCTCTAGACAAGAAAATGCTCTTTCCCGGAGGGCAAATGAGCCTCTAAAACCCAAACCCTGCAGCCATCAAGTCAGTTCTGACACACAACCTTGTAGGATAAAGTTCAACTGCCCCATGAACTGGTTTTTATGAAAGTAAACGTCCATGTCTTTCTGCCCAGGAGTGGCAGGTGAGTTCAAACCATCAGGGTTCCTTAAAAAGGGGGGAAAGAATGCACTGCCTTCTGGACGGAAGCACCTCGTAGCTGAACATCTCCTGGGTTTGTGTAGGTTGTAAATAGTGCAGGAGGAGATTGCCCAGCTCCCTAGGAGCCATGGGTGGATTCCAAGTTCCCTACAGACTTCTTGTTGTTGTTGTGTACTGTCAAGTCATAGCCAACCCTCCAGCAGGTTCTCAGAGACAGCAAGTCAACAAAGGAGATTGTCCAGGCTTCTCCTGTAGAGCAGTTGGCAGATTTGAACTGAGTGCCTCTGGGATTACAGTGACGTTTCTTACCACTAGGCCACCAGAGCTCCCTACAGAGTAGGTCACGAGAATTCAGGGCTTCTTGGCTTGTTTTTTTAAAATTTGTTTTCGTTCCTATTATTATCCCTGAACAGCATGTTAAAAGCACTTGCTATATATTGTATACTCTACATCATTTACCAACTTCTTCTGCCAGGGACCCTGTGAGGCAGATACTAATATTCCTATTCTATAAAAGATACAAAAACCCTCCAAAGAGGTTAAATAATGCCACAACCAAATAGCAGAGCTACAAGAGGACAATGTAGCACTTTATATCTCGTGAAGACTAGAGTCTCTGGGCAAATCCCCTAGGCTAGCTTTTTCAGCTAGGTTTCCTGGCTTGGACTGAGCTGGCCTTCTCTGGGAGAGCTGCCACCAAGGTGCTCCAGGCAGTCCCAGGAGGGAACAGAAAGATCAAAGCGACAAGGAAGGCGCTTGTGATGCAAATGCAATGTTTAAGATGCTAATCAAAAGCCCCAGCTTTGTGTGAGTGAGACAAAATGCTGGCTCCTAAAAGAGGGAGGGGGGCCTTTTTCGGGTCGTGGCGAGCGCAGAGAGGTCGCAATGAAGGCTTCGGGAACACTTCGTGAGTACAAAGTGGTGGGGCGCTGCCTGCCCACCCCCAAGTGTCGGACTCCACCACTTTACCGCATGCGCATCTTTGCCCCCAATCATGTTGTTGCCAAGTCCCGCTTCTGGTACTTTGTGTCACAGCTGAAGAAGATGAAGAAGTCTTCTGGGGAAATTGTATACTGTGGACAGGTGTTTGAGAAGACCCCCTTGCGTGTGAAGAACTTTGGCATCTGGCTGCGCTACGACTCCCGCAGTGGGACCCACAACATGTACCGGGAATACCGTGACCTGACCACCGCAGGAGCTGTCACCCAGTGCTACCGCGACATGGGCGCTCGGCATCGTGCCAGGGCCCACTCTATCCAGATCATGAAGGTGGAGGAGATCGCAGCCAACAAGTGCCGCCGACCTGCAGTCAAGCAGTTCCATGACTCCAAGATCAAGTTCCCACTGCCCCACCGGGTCCTGCGTCGCCAGCACAAGCCACGGTTCACCACCAAGCGGCCCAACACCTTCTTCTAGGCACAGCCCCTCTGCCTCATCCCAGTTTGCACAATAAAACGCCTTGGGGATTGGAAAAAAAAAAAAAAAAAAAGAGGGAGGGGGAGGCCCAGGAAGGGCTCATGTGCTTACCTCCTGCTGATGACAAAGGCTGCGATGAGGATAACCACCAGCACCACACTGCCGGACACTGAGACCAGGAGCACCGTGGAGTTGGCTCCATCGCCGATAATCCGGGAAGGCACTGGGAACAAGAGGGATGAGAGGATCACTTGAGGTCTGCTGTTGTTGCTGTTGTGTGCCATCGAGTCACCTGAGACTCATAGAGACCCTATGCACATCGGCCCTAAACCCTGCTCTATCCTTTGCCAATCTCACTTTCTCTGACACACCTACCTTCATTATCCCAGTGACAGAATCAATCCAACTCATCAAGGATCTTCCTCTCCTACACTGTCCTTCCAACCTCCCAAGCATTACTTCCCTCTCCAAGGACTGGTCCCTCCTTGCAACATGTCCAAAGTATGTCAGATGAAGCTTCCAAGGAGCTGCCTGATTCTACCCTCTTCCAGGATGAACCTGTTTGTTCTCCTAGCAGTCCATGGTATATTCAGTACCCTTCTCCAGCACCATACCCCAAAGGCATCGATTCTTCTTCTATCGTCCCTGGTCATTGTCCAGCTCTCTGATATATAGCAAGTGATTGCAAAGACCATGGCCTGAATCAGGTGGACCTTAGTCTGCCAACGTCTAGACAGGTACAATTTCTCAGAGGTCACATCTGCTAACGTTCCGGAAATGTGCCCAGTTCCTTCAGCCTCTTGTATGCCCTCAACAACATTTTCTAAGACACCCTTAATGAGGGAAGATATTCCTCTTCCAGTTAAATGAGGAATCTCGGTCAGAAGAAGAGTGATTTCTTCCTCTCACCTCTTACTAAAAATGGTCAACATCGTCATTCATTGCCTTTTTTTCTTTCCTTTTTTGATCCTGGAATCTTAACCTTTACGTGTTGTCCTATTACATGATGACATATTCCTTGGTGAGAAAGAGACTTGAGATTTCAAAACCAGAAGCTGTCATGAAATGCTCTCCCTCTATACGCAAACACCATTTATGAAAAATTTGCACGTTCGTAGTTCAAAAGCCACTTCCTTTTCCCCAAAGAGCCAGGAAACATGTCTGTTCTCTTTAGAATTCCATCCTAGGGCATTTTCAAAATCTGCTCTCCAAAATTTTTATTTTACCTAATAAATTTTCAACACTATGAATTAGGAATTTGGTATTCTAGGGCAAGATGGATTGACTCAGTGACTGGGGAAATTGGGTTTGGTGTGTCATAGACAATAAGGTTGGCTCAGAATAGAGCAGAGTTCAGGGCTGTTGTTCATAGAGTCACTGTGAGTCACAGGCAAGTTGATGGCACATAAAAACAACATATTAAAAAATATCAGACCCAATTTTGCCCTTTTGGCATGGAGGCGGGAATAGCTCATATCTTACACATCCATGTGGCTGTTGCTAGGTACTATCAAGTACAACGCATGATGACCCTATGAACAAGAAACCTGAATCCTGTCCTATCCTGTGCCGTCCTCATCATCTCTTAACACACTTGAGACCACTGCTACAGTCCCTATGTCATTCTATCTTGTTGGGGAGGAAGTATTTTGTTACTGTATCTATCTATCTATCTATCTATCTATCTATCTATCTATCTATCATCTATCTCTATCTGTCTATCTATCTTTCTACCTACCTACCTATCATTTATCTATGTATATTTTACTTAATCAACCAATAGCTTCAACTTAAAAATGTGGAAAGATTTTATATATTTATACAAAGGGATTTTTAAGAAAGCAAACCAAAACAAAAAAGAAACTAAAATAGCAAAACAATTATATGACTTGATTTAGACAGATTCCTAGCAGGGGGAAAAATGTACAGCTTATTCTTTTAATCTTCACAGGAAGAAAACGCTTCATCATAATGCAGGGTGGCTAGGCAACCCTCAATTAGTCAGTTTAGTAATCCCATTTTTCATGGTTTACAGAAAGCTTAACTCAGGAGAACATTAGACAGCATTTTTTTCATTCACATGCAAAGACAGGTCTGATACTGCTGTGAAAAATCTCTTCCCTAAATAGTGAGGCATTTTCTAAGTTGCAGACACTGGCTATGCTACTGTGAGGAATGTTCATTTCAACAAAAGGTCTGCACTGTGGCATTTGGACAAGAACAAACTGGGAGGAGGGTAGAGAGAATAGTGCAACAATGAATGAGTGGCAGCCCAAAACCTCTGTAAATGTTTATGAAAATTAATAAAATATAATTATAGAAAAAAAAAAGAAAAAAAAAAAGGTCTGAATGGCCAGTATTGTCACAGGGTCTCCCAGTTCTCTGTAAGGGGTTTTTTGCTCTGTCTTGTAAGAAGAGCTGCAGAAGGAATGGGCATTACCTGTATTGGTTGTGACCTCCAGAGGCTCACTGAAGTCCCCATAGCCAGCTGCAGTCCGGGCACGGACGTGGAAAACATAAGACGTTAGAGGGTTCAGGCCTTTGATGTCCGTGTTCCTGGCCGCTGTCCGGACAATCCGATAGCTCCGTTCATTCTGATCCTACATAACAAATTGGGAAAGGAGGCGAACAGGAATCCTCTCATCAATCATGGTGTGGTATTGGAGGATCTAACTCAGAAGGTCAAGGTCAATGTGGATGATACAACTCTTTCAACCTCACGTCCTCTTCAACGCTATACATTCTATTGTTACATCTTGAGACACCCAAGGATCTGAGACTCTCGAGTACGTTTCTGCTGCCACTGACCACATCACCAACTCTTTACTCATAATCTTTTTCTGAAAAGAACATTGCCACACAGCTTTGGCAATTTTTTTCTCATTCCACCTCCCCCCCCCCCATCGGTTTAAGAGAAAGAACTGTCAGAAAGTCCTTGTCTTTTTCTATCTCCTGTCTCAATAATGTCAAATGTGTTGTAATCTAGTTTGAAAGAGAAAAAAAAAGTTCTGCCCCTTTTATGCTTTTAATGAGGAAGGCAATACGTGATTATCTTCTTGAAAGACAGAGAAGGCGATTGTTCACTATCTAGACAAACCCGATGCAAATAGCTCTCTTCAGATTTCTGTCCTTTAAGAGAGACAAGTTATTTGTAAAATAACTCTGCCACTTCAAGAAGCTGAAGAATGTAATTTGCCTTTCCTGATTTTCTATTAAAAGTCATCAAAACCCACACCTTCAATGAGAATAGATCTGATCTACTGAAACAGATAATTATTGCAGTGGTTATGAGTCATTTTCTCTGATAGGAGGTTTATAGATTAGAACTTCCAAGTTATTTCATTTCAAAAAAAGAAATTATATATATATATATGCTACATTTGAATGCAATAGGTTTTTCCTACTTTTCAAAAGATTTGCTTAACCCATAAAATTCATAAATGGATTTTATTTCATTGGGATGTAAACAGGTGTGTTGGAATTCACTGGTGTTCTAATATTTTTATTTGAGAACTAGGATTTTTAACCAGACAAACCTAAACAGAGAAGAAAGAAAGGGAGAGAGGAAAGATTTTGCTCAACCAGGAAATACCTTCTCATAGTATTTGACTTCATACTCCAAGATCACACCATTGGGTCTATCTGGTTCCAGCCAAGCCAATGCAACACTGTATCTTGTAACTTCCTTAGCCTGGACCAAAGCAATGGACGATGGTGCTGGAAAGGGAACAAAAGTGGGCAAAGATACATGAGAAGGCTTTCTTTCTGGGAGAGAAAGAACAAATCCATTTCATCTTACTTAGCAAGTATTAAGGAGCCTTGGTGGCACAGTGTGTAAATTACATGTTGGTCTGTTCACTGAAAAGACACAAGTTCAAAGTCACCAGCTATTCCATGAAAGAGAGTTGCGCAAACTCTTCCCATGAATAGCCTCCAAAATCCAACTGGGAGGGGTCACCATGAGCTAGAATGGATTTGTTAGTGATAGAATTGAAAAGTATAAAAACAAATGTAATATAGTTATCCACGTCCCAGTCTCCTTCTTGGGCTTCTCAGTTCAAAAGCACATCACATGTATCATCTTAACCAGCACATTTTAAGCAGTGATTTATCTTATAAAATGTCTTGAGTAAAAGCCAGCTCCACAGATCCCCAACCTCATTCCAGTACACTTCCAGCCAACTGTCACATAAAGTCGCAGGCTGCCAGGATTTTGACCTCGTGCAAAACATGATCATTTTTGCAAGATCGCCTTCTAAGATACTCAAGAGAACTACATCTCATTCTACTTCCAAAGTAGGATGGGTGCCGTCTTCACTGGTCTTTACACATTTTATAAACAAGTGAAATCTGCAACCCTTTCTAGAGTAGAAAAGGAGTGCCAGAGGCAAAATATTGACACACTTTCCCAAGATAAATACAAGTATTGCTGAGTTACAACAAAGCATTTTCACTTTGAATATGATGAGGTAATGAAGAAACAAACAAAACAACGGTGGTCTCTCTGGGCACAGATGGCAAATGAGACCTCATTGACAGAAGAGATGAAATAATGCTTTGGCTTATTGTGTAACAAACCTTCATCTTGACTGTTGTTGACACAGGAGCAGTCCTCTGTGTGGTGTGGCCCGGGGGGTGGGCCAGGGCAATAAGCTGGAGACCTGTAAGCTGCCTAATTCTTGCTTCTCTACCACGGTGGCCACATCCGCAGTGATCTGCTGTCAGATTTCTCTCTGACTGACAATGACTGATACAAATGTGTGTTCTCCAGGGAGCAGAAGGTCCATTCATGACAGTATTCATCTTATCTACCAAAGCTGGTCTGCAGAACCAGAGATTAGAGGGCTTCCTAAGTGGGATGCATAGCCTCCTTTTGTCCCTAAATGGTGGCAGTGAATGAGATAGTACAGATTGAGCTGAAAACAAAGCTTACAAAGCAGCCATCATGACACTCTTGGTTGGGTCATCCCTCTTGCCTTCCCCAACACACACAGGACTGTTGACTCAGAACCCACAGCAGAAAAGGGAGAATGAGACCGCCGTAAATAACAGAGGGGGAAAGATTGAAACTCGCTTGATCATATCTGACAGGTCTACAAGCAGGGCATTCCTTAGAGGCCAAGATGGCAAAACTTCATCTCACATACTTTGGCCATGTGGTCAGGAGGGACCAGGCGGTCTTTGGAAAAAGACATCACACTGGACAAGGCAGAGGGCAGAAATAAAGAGATACTGTCAACAGAGTGGACTGACACAGTGACAGTTAAAGTGGGCTCAAGAATATCAGAGGTGAGGACCGCACAGGATGGAGCAGCGTTCAGATCTGTCATTCACAGGGTCTCGACGGTCAGAGCCAACTCAATGGCACCTCACAGCGATGATAGCGAGACGCCAACCAGCACACAAACAATCACAAAACGGAGTCTGGTGGCTGAAGCCAAGCCAGCAGCAGGGAGTGCTTCCCAGGGACGACTGACAGCTGGGCATGTCCATTAGGGATGCGCGCGCGCACACACACACACAGACACACACACACACAGACACACACAAAGACACATACTTCCCCCCCCACCCCCAACTTTCCTATCTTTCTATCTTATTCCTAAAGCTATTCCAGATTGGACCTCAAACATAAACACAAGTGAAAGATACAGTGGATACACATGTCCTCCATCAAAGACAACCCCAAGGTTAGTTAGACCCAACTAGGTGAACAAAGCTGTGAGAAACAACATATGGAAGCCACTGAACATCTGAGGAAAATGGAAAACGGAAATGTGCACATTAGATGCATTAAGGGTGCCACTCCCCCCAACACACACACTCTCTCTCTCTCTCTCTCTCTCTCTCTCTCTCTCTCCCTCTGTCTCATTTTCTTTTATCCCTGGTTTGCTGCAAAGCAAAAGGCAAGGAGTGCCTTTCTGAAATATGCAGGTAGCGAGTAGGCTGCCAGGCTGTGAAAAGGCATTTCACTCCAGGTAATAAATATATTGCCTAACGGAGCACTTTAGCATAGACTCTATAAAAGGGGGCTCTTTAAACTCTGCTGTTCGGGCCTGAGAAATGAAATGGGAAAGCGAGACTGTTAGAACGCAAGCAGGAAGGAGGGAAAGAAATCATAAAAAGAATAAAATGAACCTCCTGTCAGAACTGGCCCGGGTCAGATTCTGATCATCGACAGACTCCTTGGGAGAGAACTGGCAGCCTGACCCCCAGAGGTGCTGGTTAGCTGGTTAACTGATGGCCCCCCCTCCCAGCCACGCGGGGCATAGACTCCTCTGCTGCCTGAGAAGCTGGAACAGCAGCACCTTGAGTCCATTCAAGGGGGCGTGAGCTCAGCCAGGGTGGTGCTAAGACCCAGGCAGGGAGCTAAGAGTGTAATCATGTCAGCTCATAGAACATTTCTGAATGCAGCCCCGCATAGAGAACTGATATGCAGAAAATGTGAGAAGACACCAGCGTGGAGGCTGACTCAGCTGTCAGAAAAATAAAAAAAAGAGGATGAGAAGAGGTAGCAGAGGAGGGCAAGTGGGAGACAAGGAAGGGCTCTCAAAGACCATGGAGTGGTGAGTGTGGGAGTAACCAGAAAGCAGTGCTTTGATAGCAGATTCTGGTACCCAGGTCAGAAGGACCCCTACAGGGACGTGGAGTGATGGCTCTCGCTCACACAGTGGGTACCAGCTGTCCAGTTATGAAGAGTGAGTTCTGCCTTGGACAGATCTGCTGAAGGACGGTATGATTCAGCGGGGCTGTGAGACAAGAGCAGCCCGCGACCAAGTGAGATGAAGACACCCAGCTAAGCACGCCTACTGCTTTGGAGTGTGGCTTGGTGGTCACTGTGCACCTCAAAACTCAATGGGAGAAAAGATGCAGCTTTGACACTCCTCATTATAGGCTTTGCCTTCAGTGGTTCCTCCTGCAACCTTTTCTAGCCCAATTCAGCTTATCACTCTCCATCTGGAAGCCCTCACATCGCTGTGCATGCCTGTGGCTCTATCTCTGAGCCGAGGCCCTTGGCAATGGCATTTCCCATTCTTCTCCAATCCCTGGGGTCCCCGCACCTCACTCAATCTTCTCATGCCACTCTGTAACTGATGCCACATTCCTTTTTCCCTGTACCATGGCTTTCTTGTTGTTGTTAAGTGCCGTCAAGTTGTAGATGACTCATAGAAACCCTATGAATGAAAGACCTGAACACTTGTATAACTTTCATCATTTCTCCAATTTCATAGAGTTTCTGAAGGCAAACTATTTCAGAAGTGAATGCCACTCCTGCTTCCAAGCTTGTTTTAATTGGGAAGCTCCACCAAATATGGTGACCATTATCACATTTGACACATCAGTTTCACAGTGTTTAGCATCACAGCAACCACGAGTTACTTCTGTACAGCAAATGTACAGACCAGAGCTATACCACATAGAAGAATGTTTGACCAAAAACAATTAAAAGCCGACCTGAGGGCCTCAGATTAAAATCACACATCTTTGGCTTGGTAGCATTACTTTTTATCCACTAGGCCAACAGAGCTCTCTCATTGTTGTTGTTATTGTTGTTAAGTGCTATCAAGTCGTAGACACTCATAGCAACCTAATGAATGAACGCCCTGAACACTTGTATAACTTTCATCATTTCTCCAAGTTCATAAAGTTTCCAGAGGCAAACTGTAGTGTTATAATGAAATCAACCCTCAGTCCTGACTTAAATTGTTATATTTTTTTTAAAAAATCTTTCAATTAAGGGTATAAATTAAGTCGTGTTGTTGTGTAAGCATAAAAATAAATACAGTGTAAACACAAAAATATTATCCTGTGTTTGCTGGACACCCTTGACTCTCTAAAATGTGTTGAAATAAGAGATGTTACAGAGGCATTAAAGATTTCCTGTGATATTCTGACCTTGAAGTAATCAAAAGAATGGAGAATTGAAAAGTAACTAACTTTCACACCGAGCAATTCTGTATTATATATTATTTGGTCTATGCCTTCCCTAAAATCATCTCTGAAGCCAGCACTTTGGTAAACACTACCTACCTCGACTCCATTTAGAAATGTTTTGGATCTTTCTGTCTCAATACCCTAGGGCTCTGCCCTTTGCTAACAGAAAGAGAAGAGAAGATAATAGACTAATAAAATAACACATTGAACACCTACTCCAAATAGACGGCTTAATAGGCGCTCTGGCAAACCAACGCCCCAGTTCAGAAGAGGCTGTCCAATCACAGAGGAGGTTTTCGTGAACATCGGAATTCCAGGCAGAAAAGGTCCCGTGGGTCTTTGGATCCTCTTGGCTAAGCCAAAGGGAGCACCTCTCAGGTGGTCTGATGCCACCAGCAGCTCCAGGGAAGAAAGATGGGCAATCTCCTCCCGTGTGGTTCACTGCCTCCTGAAATCCCACCAGAGTGTCAGCTACAGTACGGCTCTTCCTCAATGGAACCTCCCCATGTACCCACTGACTCAGTGCATGAAAGGAGACATGTTTGCCGAATTTAGACACCACACACACACACACACAGCCAGCCTGGCCAGTTGGTGACAGCATGGTTGGGGAGATCCAGTTTCCAGTAATCAATAAATGCCCATTTTCCTGATCTGAGGTGCACATACCTTATGTCATCTTTTTCCATGATTCAAGAGTATGTCTATTTTTATTCCCATGCAAGTCCTTCATTTTCTCCACTTTATGCTAATAGATTATGCTGACCCACCATTCAATCATTCCACCCACTGTTCTTTAAGTCTTTGTTGAAATAATTTATAACTCAGGATGGAGCTCCTTGGGCTCCGGTGTTCATGAGTTCAGTAGCATTGGGCTAAAGACGGGCAGCGGTGGGGACAAGAAACCAGAGCAGGGATGAGTTAACTGATGATGACAAAAGAGACCACAGATGGATTAGGAGGAAGACTGGTGGCTGAGGATGGCCTGGCAAGGGTCCTGGTGCCAGCAGGGGCACAAAAGACTCACTTGGGACACACAGTAATGTGAAGCTGGTCTTCATTTTACTTATTTTGACATATCAATGTCAAGAAGACAAAGATTCTCACCACTGGGCCAATTGAAATCATCAGGATGGATGGTGAAGAGATTGAGATTGTTCACAGCTTTAGTTTGCTTGGCTCCACAGTCAACACTCTTGGCACCAGCAGCCAGGAAATTAAAAGATGCATTGCCATTGGAAAGTCTGCTGTTAGGGACCTCTCCAAAGTACTGAAGAGCAATGGTGTCTCTCTGGAGACCAAGGTGCATCTGACACAGGCCATGGTCTTTGCAATCACTTGTTATGCATCAGAGAGCTGGACAATGACCAAAGAAAACAGAAGGAGAATTGGTGCCTTTGAGCTGTGGTGCTGGAGAAGAATATTGAGAATACCATGGACTGCTAGGAAAACAGATTCATCCTGGAAAGGGTTAAAACAGGTGGCTCTTTGGAGGCAAGGATTCTGAGGCTCCGTCTAACATACTTTGGACATGTTGTAAGAAGAGACCGGTCCTTGGAGAAGGACATCATGCTGGGGAGGGTGGAGGGACAGCGCAGGAGGGGAAGGCCCTCTATGAGGTGGATTGATTCAGTGACTGGGGTAATCGGGATGGGTGTGTCAGAGGCAGTGCGATTGGCACAGGACAGAGCAGAGTTTAGGGCTGTTGTAGATAGGGTCGCTATGAGTCGCAAGCGACTCGACAGCACATAACAACAACAACAAAAAGGGTTTTATTCTTTTTTAAATGCAGGAGGGGTGGTAAAAATTCTTGATCTGACATTTGTTAGTTGCCATTTTGAGCAAGATATTAAAATTTCCCAACCTTTGTGTTTCTCCATTTGTAAAATATCTGCCACCCAGATACAAACACAGAGACTATTAGAATGCGTGCACAATTCTTCAGGTCAAGCTCAACCTTGATCTTCTCCACATCCTCTGCCTACTGCCACTGAGTTGACTTCACAGTGACCTTCCCATTGGGTTTCTGAGGCTGTAATGCTTTACAGATGGAACTGCCTACTTTCCCCCCATGGTAGATTTGAACCACCAACCTTTAGGTTAGGGACCTGACATGTTATGCACTATGGTAGCAGGAATCCTGAAATTCAGGATACACAGGTCTAGTACATAGTTGTTATTGTTGTTGCTGTTTACTATTAAGTCAAGGCCAACGCACAGCTGCCCCTCCAGTAGGTTTTCAGAGCCAGTTAATCACATGGAAGGAGATTACCCATCCTTTTCCCTCAGAGCAGTTGGTGGTGGATTTGAACTGTGTACCTTTGTGTTGGCAGTGCAGTCTTTTACCACTAAGCCATTATGCTTAGTAAATACTTGATGAAATGGTATTTATCAAGACAAAGTGAAATAAGACAATAAAAAAGTGTTAAAAAAGATCAAAAACATTCTTTAAAGTAATTTTTCAAAAAAATATGGCAGGCAGGTCATATAGCCCTGGGGTGTCCACTTGCTGTATAGCAGTAACTTGTGGTTGCTGTGAGGCTGAACACTGGGACACTGATGTGTCAAATGTGATAATGGTTGACTACCCAATGCGGACAGAGAGTGGGGTGGAGCTCCCCAATTAAAACAAGCTTGGAAGGAGGAGTGGCATCCACTTCTGTAATAGCTTGCCTCCGGAAACCCTATGAACCTGGAGAGAGGGTAAAAGACACAAAATCATTGAGGATTCTCCTTCATAGGGTTGCTATGAGTCTCCTACGACTCGATGACACTTAACAACAACAACATATACATATACATTAAACAGCAGCCTTGAGACAACTTTCTCATCTGCACACATTTTAGATGATCTTTCATGGGTTTGACTTTGCTAGTAAGGTTACTGAAGATATTGGCAATAAGAGCAAATTATTATTCCAATTATAAATGGAACCTGTTTCCAAAGTGCATGGGTTGCTGCTGAACCATTTTAAAATACACAAGCTGTAAAATGTCATTCAAATATAAGTTAACATTAAAAGCAGGCTTCATTGCACCTGCTTCAGACAATGTGTTGAGGGATTGATCTTTAGGTTGAATAAACTGTTGACAATTCTGCTCAGCATCCCTTCGAGAAGTCTACTGTTAATTCCCATGTGTCAACTGCCACCCAAGCAACCCTGTGGACAACCTTGCCCTGCCCAGCGCCACACTCACAATCTGTGTCATGGCCAAGTCCACTGCTGCACCCACGGTGCCAACCCGTCTCATTGAGGGTCTTCCTTTCTCTTGCTGAGTCTCCACTGTTTCAAGCACAATGTCCTTTTCCTTTTTCCTGACCCAGTGTACATGAGATGAAGCTTCCCTATCCTTATCTCTAAGGATGTTCTCTATTGGCAATAAATGCTATGGTCCACACTCTGCAAATACCACTATTCAAATGCATCGATTCTCCTTCACTCTTCCTTATTCACTGGGCAACTTTCTCATGCGTGTGAAGTAATGGGAAAGACTATGGCTTGGGTCAGGCAAATCTCAAGTCTTTAAGATGTTATCTTTTCTCATTAGCACTTTAAAGAGGTCTTTGATAGCATGTTGCTCAATGCAATATGTCTTTTGATTTCCTGACAGCTAGATGTTGACAAATCTATCTATGTAGAGTGATACACAAATCATGTTCCTGATATTCCTGACATCCTGGCCACAAAAGGTGTTCAAGTATTCTCACCCATCTCATTATCCTAAATCCAGAAAAGGTGCTAAGCATCTTTTCAAGCTTTATTAGAACAGATTTAAGCTCCAAGGACACAGTTAAGTGAACAATGTCGGTCACAGACACAGGAAACCACTGGTTACCCTCCACGCCCTACACTTCCACCAAATCAGCTGCTGTTGAGTTCATTCGCACCCGTGGTGACCTCATTCATTGCCAGGCAGAACTGTGGTCGCTGGAGTTTTCAGAGCTTCGACCCTTTGGAGCAAATCACTAGATTTTCTCTCTAAGTCACCTCTGTGTGGATTTGAACCACCAACAATTTATATCATAAAAGAACTCCGGAAACCTTAACCTTTGGAAATAAGTTATAATAAAAAGAAGTTGAAAACAATCATTCATCAAAGACTGGTCAGTGAAAGTAACGATAAATTTCACCCTCAAGCAATTTGGAGACCTAACTGTGGAAAGTCAGTTTGTTGTACATACTTCATTTTACAGTGCTTATCTTGACTGTGAGAAAATCCCTAGGTTACAACCTACACTTCCACACCAATACCCTTTGTTGGGAGATCAGCAGCCCCTGAGAAACAGGGCTACTTTATAAATAGAATTTCTATTTGCTAAGTACCTACGGTTACATTTGGTTTGAAATCGGGTCACAAAGTATCCAGAAGGTACATGTGGGTTTTATCTCTCTATGTGCTTTTGATAAATAGAAACAGCAGAGATTAGGGGGCTCATCATATCTTGCTAACAGGGGTGCAATTCACAGGGAAGAATTACAGGAGCTGCTCTGACATCTACCAGAGGTGGCTCCTTTTAAGAAAGTGGTAAATTTAACTTTCTTTGGTTCAAAGCCCAGCATTCCTTGTTCCCCTCTGCGGAGCATGCTGCAATTTTCTTTTATTTACTTCCTCAATGACTTGCCATTAAACACTCACAAGTCATTTTTGCTGCAGTAGCGAGGTGCTTTGTGACACCCAAATGGGATGGAGATGAGGAAAGGGGATAAGGAGCAAAGAAAGTGAGAAAGGAAGACTTGCTGGCTCTCTGCAGCCTTCACTCGGAAAAGCTTCCTGGGGTCCAGCTTCACCAGCGGTGGGTTAATAACAGTTTGGGGGAACTGGGGGCAAAACAGAAAACAGCTGAATCAGACAGACTGCATTTCATTACTGGCTCAAATTAGGGGGGCGGAGGGGTGAGGCAGGAAATAAACAGATGCAATGAAAGGTTTCCAGCCTGTGGGCAACAGAGAGTGAAACCAGCCTTTTATGAAGCCAAAGAAATCTGAGCCCAGGGTGTCAGTGGCACACAATGCAGGCAGATGACTTCTTAACCACAGCCGGGTTGCCACCTTTCCCCTCCCCAGGATCAGAATTTCCATGAATCATGTTTACTCAAGGGGTCTTTCATGGGTAGGAAAAATAAACCCACAGTTGATGTATCTCTCTCTGCTTCGTGCAAATGGCATATTTAAATTGAATTACTCAGGGCTTACAGTGGTGTGGGGTTTTTGTTGTTGTTGCTCCCTTTTCCCCCTGTCTCAATTCATCACCACTGCTCTGATTGGTTCTTTATCAAAGGTTTGTGCATTTTAAAATGCCGTCAAGCATCAAAATGAAGAGCTTCAGAGCACTAATGTTATCCTTGTGATGAAAAGGCTTGGTGGCTCTGAGATGCTAAGAACTCCAGTGGTAATATTAATTGTTTTCTCCCACGTCCCGACAAAGGGAGGGAAGGTGCTCAACCCAAGAGCTGAGTGTTATCTATGGTACCAAACACCACCAAGTGACTTCTGGGGCCTTTGTTACTATTACTGCTGCAGTATCTTACAGAACTCAACAGTTGACCAAATGCTCTCACATCCACATACTCTTATTTACAGTATATCAGCTAGCTGCTATGACGCTCTTCTGTTCTGGTACTTGGGACATCAAATAAGATGGAGAAGAGAAAAGGCAACAGTAGGTCACAAGAGTTGTTAAGTGCCGGTGAGCCGGCACAGAGTCATAGCAAACCTGCACACAACACAGTGAGACACATCCCAATGCTGCAACGTCCTCCCCATTTCTGTTCTGTTCAAGCCCACTGGTGCCGTCAACCGCACCCATCCTTCCTCTTTCCTGTAGACCCTTTGTTTCCCCAAGTCCTTAAGATCAGAAAAAGACTCAATTTCATTCATCCTTGCGGGAATACATCACTGATACGGGACGAATTCATCAGGCACATTACAATGTTTTGCAGTGACAACCTCAGTCCACATTCTTCCCTAGATGAGAAGTATAACTGCTTTAAATATTTTTTAAAAAACATAGAAAAATAAAGCAAAAACATGATTCATTATTCCCAAACTGAAGAAATATTTTTCCTAGTCAATATAAAACACAGAATCAAATTCTCTGCCATAACTTTTAAAAGATTTCAAATGAAATGAAGTTCATTTATATTTAAATATGGAATTAATATTAATTAAGTTTATACTTAAAATGTATGAGGGCTGCAGGTTTTTAAATCCAGAAAGTGATTTTCAAGGTCAATACAGAGTTTATTTTAAATAAATACTATTAAGCAGAACAGTGCAGAGTAAAACTTATTGAAGGCTAAAATGGACAATGTTTGCCATGATTTACTAATTTTACTAAGAATGTTTTAACTAAATGATTCAAGAGGAAGAATTTTGTAAACATAACTCTCAAGAGTCTTCCTTAGTTAATTTTTATTTAATATGAAACCAACATTTTAAAATGTCTTCTATATTTCTTGCCCAGTGTCTTCCCTTTCTTGGGTGATATCGCGCTGCATAGAAGGCTTAGTGGAAATTAGAATTATAGGTAGGAAGTGGAAAAAGTGTGATAACCTGATAAATATGGAAATTGATGTTTCAGAAAATGAATGTAAATCAATTTGCTTTATAAACTTACACTCAAATCCTAACCAAATACACACACACACATACACACAAGTAAAACAAATTTTCTTTCCCAGATAGTTGGCTAGGTTGATATATCATTGTCTTTTCTTTTTTCCCCCTGACAGATGGACAACAGACTTAGACAAACTGAAAGGCACCAACTCACTCTTAATGAAAGGAACGTGATGTCATGTTCTGCTTTTCTTTTTGGTGTTTATTTAGAGAATAAGAAGACATTAGGCTTGGCCTCCGGGACTAACAATCCAAAGACTGCATTCACCTCCCAGCAATGGTTACTTCTGAGATGGAGCTGCGCAGCCCGGATCAACACCTCATAGAACAAATTGCATCTAGGATGGCTCGTGTGGGTTCTGAGCAGGAGCATGTGGAACGAAGAGATGATTCTATTTAACCCATAAATAGCTCCCTTGAGATCCTCAGTGGGAGATTCCTGTCTGTTCCCCCCAATCTGCCAAATGAACGTAGATGCATCTTGGAGGGTCCGCACTAACCTCCCTCTCCCTCGTCACTATCAACTGAGTATAATGAAAGCGAGAAACATTTTCCAATTGTACAATCCTACTGTGTTAACACATCCAGGTTGGTGGGAAGGAAAGGACCATTTTCATTTCACTATCTACCATTTTAGTTACATAACACACAGAGAGTGTAACTGGGGTGCTTCTGAGAGGCCATGGTGGTGGAACTTCATTTCACGTGCATTGAGAGTGTGGCCAGCAGGGGTTCATCCTTGGAAAAAGGCCTCATTCTGGAAAAGGGAGAGGGTCAGCGAAAACCGGCAAGACCCTCAATGAGATGAACAGACAAAGTGACAGCAACCTTGAGCCTGGCAGTGAGGATGAGGATGGTGCAGGACAGACCAAGGTTCCAATGCATTGTTCACAGTGAGTTATAGCTGACTCCAGGGCCCTAACAACAACAACAACTCAAGCTAATTATGTAGTGTTACGGCCTCAGAATTCTGGGCAGTCACTTGAACAGGCCTGAAGAGTCTTCCGGTTCCTTCTTGGGAACTCCAGGGCTGGGTGTGCGTCACGAGCAGACAGCACCTCCTCTGTGATAAGCGGGCGTGACCAGCAGCACCAGCCAGGGGAGCCGGCAGCCCGGGTGGAGCTCAGTCACAGTCACAGGTCTTCTGGAGGGGAGCACATTCCGGGGCCCTCTCGGAACACTTGGTCAAGAGAGTCACCTGAGCTCGCTGTCACTTTCAAGGGCAGAGAGGGTTTAAGGTGTAGTAAATCCTCTGAGTGTTTTTGTCTAGAAAAGAGTAGGTTTAATCTTTGTTGCACACTTCATGGGTGAAGATCCAGGTCACATGAATTGGCTAATCTGAGAAGAGTGAGTCAAAGGACTAAACCGTGCTCACCGTGATCCTACAGGACAGAGATGCCCCCAACTGGTATTTAGAATAATAATTGGGACAGAATACAAGACACAGGAGAGGCTCTGGCAGGCTCGTGCAGCTCGCTTCCTTGGCTTATGTGATGGTTCCACAGCTGCCTGTGTTCCAACAATTCCCTGACTGTACATTTGAGCCTTGCCCACTTTTCTGTATGTGTGTGTGTGTGTATTTGACAACAAAAAAGTTGTAAAGGGGGAAAAAGACAATCAGTAGGAAATATTGATGAAGAAGTGTTCATGCTATTATTTAAAAGGCCCATCCAAGACCTTGAATTAACTTTCTAGATAAAAGACCTAAATATGTCATGGAAGACACATTTGCTTTTGCAAATTAGGACCTGGGTAACTATTTAATCATTAAGCTTAATATCTAAGCCAAACAGCAATGCTTGCTCTCTGAAGTATGGAAAATGCATTACTTAGATGCCTGTTGAGAGCTTTTAAAACGGTAACTACTGTCTAGATTGAACATTACTAAGCATGCAACTAAACAGGCATTTGTAGCACCACGTGTGGTGAAAGCTTGTTTTCAAGCCAAACTGCCCCCTTTCCTTGGTCCACCAGAAGGAAGTCTGCCTTCAACGTGGTTCGGACTCGCAGTGCAGCTCACCGCTGTCCGTCTTTAAGGGAGGAGCCGCTCACCTTTCTCCTGAGGACAGACTGGCGGATTGTAGCTGCAGACCTTGTGATAAGCACAGGCCATTGTGGACTCTCGCAGCACCAGAGTCCCTCAGAAACCACCCAGGGACCCCAGTGTGCCCGGCTCCAGTTTGAGTGTGCCCTGTGTTTCGTCTGAGAGCTGCTTGTTTTACTTGCTTACTAAGAAATTTGTTGGCAGGTTCTGACAAGGAGAGCCCAGGCTCTGCCAACAGAAACATGGCAGGATTCAGTGTGTGCATTTCCCGTTAAGTAAGAATGCCAGTTTGAGGCAAACAGGAAAACAAGGCTTTCCACTAGAAGGCAATTTATGAGAATTTGCCTGAGCAGTCCAACGGTGCTGGGATAAGAAGATGGCAGGGTTAGGATGTGAGGGAAGAGCTAGTTAAACCTTTACTTTTTCCTGTTGAATGCCTTTGTTGTTGTTGTGTGCCATCCGCTCAGAACAGACTCCTAGCTAACTGTCCTCTGGTTCTCAGAGGCAGTAAATCACTCAAAAGGAGATCACTCGGCTGTCTCCTGCAGAACAGCTGGTGGATTCAAACTGTGCACCTTCGGGTTGCTCCTTCCCATGAAGCCACCAGAGCTCTTTGATGGGCCAAATGCCATTTTTTTAAAAAGTCTGTGGTCTGAACTTTCAGTTGGCCTTATTTCTGTGTGTCTGGGATGGACAGGACAGAATGTCTTGGCAAAACGAGCCCCTTCGTGAGCCTCGGAGGTGGAATGTGGAGTGTCGGGTGGGTCTGCTCCATTCAAGGGAGATAAACAGCCAGGAGAAAGGCGAGGGATTAGCTGCTGTGAACTAAGGCCCCTGTTCCTGAGCTGTCAACTCCACTGGAGAGCCGGGAGCATTCCTAATCTGGAAGGCAGCGCTTTGCTGGGGCTCCAGGTTCTCTTTGTTACTCAGACAGCTGCTAATCGTCCCGCTGCGCGAGGAGCCGATGACACAATGCTGCAACATTTAGCTTTCTGACATCCAAAGCATCTAGATCAGTCCCCAATTAAAGATGTATTAATCACCGAGGCGCTACAAGCCGGGATGATAGATGCGCCCAGTAAATCCTGGCTCCTGTCGCCTCCTTTCCACACTCTGATTTCCACATTTACAAGCAGAGATGCTCCCAAGCCAGCTCCAGGCACTGACCAGGAAAACAGGCTTCATCCCCACTTTGGATCGGATGCCTGGAGACTTCCTACCACTGGCAACTCCACTCACTGATTTCCTGCTTCAGTAAATAGATCCATAGGGATACTGTCATCTTGATTTCGTGTTTTTTTTTTTTTAAGAGTGTGGTAACTAATTCAGGAACATAGTTTTGTCACTTGCTGAGGGACACTGGAATCATCTGTGTAGTTAAAAAAAAAATCTGTAGATGAACCTAAATAGCAGTGGGGGGTGGGGGGAAACCACTAATATTCATACAACAGAAATAGACAAGGGGCTGAACCTGTGTAAGGCTCTTCAAAGAAAGAAAATCCAAATATTTTCCATGAAAACAAGTGCTAGAAATGTTAGTAAGGCTGTACTTTGTCAAAAGCAGAAAACGGAAAATAAAAATGCTGTCCTGCCAAGGTTCAACTCTCATAAAGTTTACTAAAATATTTCTCCAAAGCAGGTCAAACTAGTACCAGCCCTGAGAAGCAGTGATGTCGGCTCATTCTGGATTCAAACACTAAAAACAAGAGAGGAGACTCTGTGATGAGATGACTCCACTCAACTCAATTCAGACTCAACTCACTGACCTGCAGTGAGCATTCACTCATCACCGATCTCCACTGAGTTTCTGAGACTATAAACTCCAGAGGAGTGGACTGCCCACCTTTCTCTACAGAAATGCTGGCAGATTTGAACCATCAGAGAGGTATATGAGTTTGGAGTGAGGTAGCATCACAGTCCATGAAGGACTATAACCATCAGAGCAGCCCTGGTGTTAGATGAAGTCCTCTAGAATTAGAGCCTTAACCTTCATATCAATCAAGACCCTTAAAGTGAAACATTTTTACTCTGCTTTTCACCAGAGCACCAAGATGAGAAGATTCACTTCTTCCATCCATCATATGTTATAAACCAACCCACAAACCATACTGAAAACAGATAACCTCCCCGGCATAATCACAATCTTTGAATGGATTCTCACTCATGACAATCTCACGCATAACAAGTGTCATGAGTGGAGCTATCAGAAGTGGACAGCCAGCCCTTTCTTTGGAGGTGCTTCTGGTTGGACTCGAGCCCTCAACTGTCCAGTTAGCAGCTGAACATACCACCTAGACGCCTCATTGTTGTTGCTGTTAGGTGCCATCAAATCAACTACAACTCATAATGAGACTATGAACAATTGATGGAGACCATGACCTTTCCTGAACCATCCTCAGAATCCCCATCACGTCCAGCTATATCTGTTTGGCTCGCAGAGGATCTTCATCTCCTTACCTGACCCTCTCGCTGCCTTTCCAAGCCGACACCATCATTAGAAGACACGGTGGGACAGCCCACAGGGGGGTTTGCTGCTATGAAGTCAGTATTGGAAGTTCTGTTGCTACAACAAAGGCAGCACCTCTCTGGTAATTTTAATTCTCCAGAAGTCCCACTATGGTCAATCTCCACTCTGTCATTTCCAGCCTCTGGAAACTGCCTGGAGGGTTGGCTATGAGTCAGTGCCAACCCTACAGCAGAGAGAGAGTGAGTGACCAGCACACAGGAGGAAAGCTTTGCTTTCTTGATCTTCGAACAACCACAGTAACTGTCCTGGATTATTGAGAACCTTCAGAAATTAGAGTTCTGCTTTCCTTTGCTCAGGTTACTGGAATCCATGAGAAATACGTATCCTATTTCCGAGGTGTCAGGGGATGCCTTGAATTTCATTAAAGCGTGAATGTATCCTGAGTGACTCGTTCCCATAAGCATCTCAATGAAGACCCATCCCCTTATAAGTTAAAAGCTTAGAAGTCATTGACTGCCTCTTACTATATGTGTATCTGCAGATGAAGTCCTAGAGTGCTACCAATTCCACTGACATAGTCTAGACCTGCCAGATGGCCGGGCCTGGGGCTACTTATGATGTAGTCTAGACCCAGTGAGGTGACCCTATGACAGAGAGGCTCATTCCGTTCGGCAACTCCTGAGCCATCCAAGTTCCTACTCACACAGGCAGTTGGAACAGGATGCCAATTTCCCCCAACAATCATTTAAAAAGGTCACATGAACTGCTCAAAAAAAAAAAAAAGGGGGAAGGAAAGAGATGGTCATAAAACTAGAGGTTTAAAATGTTCCTTAGCATTTTTATCACCCACTATCCTTTTAAATTTCTGAAACAGCTCTTCCTGAAATCATCTTTCATACTCTTGCTGCATTTGATTCACACAGTAGAGTACAGAAAAAAATGGAAATAAAAAGTATCTGACAAAGAACAAACTGGAATCCCAAAAGCAAGGACCACATACTAATACTGACAGGACCCGAAGAGCAAAACTGAGGGCACAAATCTGTGAACCTTCTGTCCTGCGAAGTCCCCAAGATCAAGATGGTGCTTGGCTTAAAAAGAGTAAGGTCAAGGTCAAAGACTCGAGAGGGATGGCCATGGATGCTAAAATGAAATGTGAGAAGTGTGAGAATGAAAAGGAGGAAGAGCCATCAGGGCCAAGTGCAGAGACCCCTTCAACTTCTTCCCAATTTTGTTTTATAGTTTAGGATTCTGGGAAAATTCTGAGCACAGGAAATTAAAATAACCAAGTATAATGTCCATAAACCACAGCAGGCTGATGAACAGAGTTTTACTCCAACCAAGGACACGTGTTAAGCTAGGATCTGTGTGTGTAAAAGTACAAGGGTGCTTCTAAGGTTTCCAGTGGATGGTTTTTGAATAGATTGCCAGGCCTTTCTTCCAAGGTACTTCAGGGTGGATTTGAACTGCCAACCTTCTGCCTAGGCCCTGAGACACTCCACTCTGGAAACCTCTCTTTAATTTATATAAAATCCTTCCTATCTTATTTTCTTGCTCTCTATGTCGATGAGGACAAAGGAGAAACTGGTGAGTAGACCAAAGAGATAATGGAAATCTTTGCATGGAATTACAACGCAGGACCTTTACAGATGGTTTTGGATCCAAACGGTCATCACATCCTAATCTCTAAAAAATAAAAATAAAAATACATGTTGTAACAAATTCATATTCTTGAAGTCCTCATATTTGAAACTCTATCTTTTTTAGCAAATCTCTTAAAAGCTATGATCTAGGCTAGAAACAGGAGCATAATTTATGAGAGGGGATTTTAAGCTTGGGAACTTGCAACGTTAGAATTAATTTTTTTATTTTTTTTCCCTGTATTTTGGGGTGTCAGCCAGAAACGAAACTGCATGTGCCAGATAGTTTAAACTCCTGCAGGCATACTAAGACAGAGGCTGAAACAACTGAACTATTAAATTTTAAAATGTTATTAAGGCCAATAGATGTCTCCAATTGGATCTCCACTTCAGAATTCAAGATGACTTCCAGAGTCATAAAGAACAGCAGAGGACGGAGCAGGAAAGTTTCAGGACTTGATTTTTCCCCCCTAAGGAGGTGTCCCCCAAACCTCACTGCAGCCTCACACTAACAATTTGCTCAAGTGTGAAATGGTCACCTCCAGGAGTTATCTGTGAATATGGAACAACATTGCACCTAGAAATCATCTCTCAGCAGGGCCTGTGAGAATGACGTGGGTTCAGGGCCCAGCCCACTAGGATCAGTTTGTATATGTTATTTTGTGTTTGTTCTGAAGCAAGATATGGAGAAGGAGCAGGAGAGAAAGAGTAAAGTCACCACCAAGAGACCCAGAGCAGGACAAAGAATCCTCACAGAATTCCCAGTGACTTTCCAGGGCTTCTTATCTGTCGTTCCTCCCCAAATAATACACCTTCCCAAGACGAGTCCTTAAATAAATGAACGGCCTCTGGTAGCTGCACCTGATTTACTTTTTTCTGTTCTGAGTTGGTGTGTACAACAAAGGCAGTAAGAGCAATTTATGCTTTTTAAATTTTACATCAACTGGTCATGGTGACAAGAAAGACTCCCTTAATTTTTCTAGAGCAGGGTCCTGCTGTTAATTGATTCCTTTGCTTTCAGAATAAAAGAGGCAACCAGAACCTCAATGGCATGTCTCCAATCCAATTCTACCTCCATTTTTCCTGGTAGGCACACACACACACACACACACACACACACACACACACACACACACGGCATTAGCTCCTCTGAGTCTCCTAAACCCTTTCTCCCCAGGCAGTTCCCTCCAATCACTGTCTTCTAGCCGCCACTCTTTAGGATCAGACAGTTTTCCCTGACATTTCAACACAAGCAGAGGCTCCACCAGCAGCTCTAAGGATCAGCAGAAATTCTCAGAGGAGAAAACAAAAAAAGAAGTCCCTGATTATCTTTGAGAGAGAAACTCTCTGTGAGAGGAGTGGAGTCAGAATCCCTGGCTTGTTTACATTCCTGTCTTTGGCTTTGATGGAGCAACAGAGATGTAGCTGGGCTCCCATCCACTTTCACACTTATTAGGCTTGGGGGGAAGAAAAAAAGATAAATTAGGGTTGATTTGGGAGGCAGATTTATAGCTTGCAGTGTGTTATCTAAGGGAACACAAACTCTCCAGGGAGCCATTGTGAGCTGGCCCCTTTTCAGTCAGTGCTGGTAGACGAATCCTAACCAAGCTGACTTCACATGGTGAACCTGTTAGTAGCAGCGCCTCAGAGGAGCCCCTACTGAGAAGTGAAGCTCCATAGTTGAATTAAGTCTTCCTCACATGTGCACGTCACAGACTTAAAGGCTCCTAGACAATAATTTTTCTTTCATTTAGAAAAATATGTGTGTGTGTGTGTGTGTGTGTGTGTGTGTATGTATATATGCAACACCATCCATCAAAGAGTCTCTGGGAAGTGAGCACCAGCCTGCCTTGAAAGATTCCATGCGTAGATGATCCTTTGGAAGGCAGGAGGCAAAAGGGGTGGTCTGTTCCTCCTCTTCCTCTCTCGCTCCTCCCTTCCTAGAGCAAGTGCAAAACAGAGGGTGTATCTCACTCAAGTCCCAATAACTATGTCCATCAGATTCCACTTAATGCTGACTGGCTTCCAGCTCACAGTGATGCTCCTTGGTTTTCAGAGGCTGTAAATCACCCAGGAGGAGACTGCCCATCTTTCTTCCAAGGAGCTGCTCGTGGGCTCAAACCGCTGACCTTTTGCATAGCAGTCAGATGCACTGCACGCTACAATACCCGGGCTTCTTATCTATTAAGACAGTGCAGATCAGTTCTGCTTTAGCAAGCAGCCCTCGTGCTCTATTCCAGAGATCAAAAAGTGGTTTGGAGGACTGCCACAGAATAATACTGAGGTCAGGAAGGGAAAGAAGGAATGTAAGAGTGGCTTTGGTGGGTGTGCATCTATACGCATCTGTCATTTCCCCCGTGGCCAGATTCCTGGAGCACCCTGGATGCTGGCCCCTCCCATGCAGGACCAGGTGGAAAGTGGCATCTCTCAAGGAAAGCCATGGCATTTTCTTGTTCGCCGGGCATGTGGGCATCTGCTGATGCCAAACGACACTGCTGCTCCCACTACTGGGGAGCCTAGTGGACCTTTCCCACCCATCCTTCTGCCTTGAGCAAAAGGGAAGAAGTATGTGAAGGCTCGAGGCCTGTGGGATGGCTCATTAAGAGAAAGATTTTTAATCCTCCTGCAGGGAACTCAGGGTTGTTTATTTTGACAGATTAAAATGCAAGACCTGAGAAAATCCTCACAAGTTTGTACCTGAAGATGACACAGCAAATCCTCTCTTGTTACACACAGACTGTGGAGCTGCACGCCCACACCCTGACCCCGGCTCCCACAGGCTGGGATCCAGCATGGCGCTGGCCACTGGGAGACGTGGACAGGCATCTCAGTGAGCCACACAGCTTTAAGATCTTCCCATGAGGCTTCTCAGTGGTTAAGAGGAAAAGGAATGTGTAAAGACATGAAACTAAAAACCAAACCCACTTGAATCTGACCCGCCAAGCCATCATTGAGTTTCTGAGGCTGTATAGCTTTACGGGAGGAGTGTGGCCACCATTCTCTCTTGGAGCTGCTGGTGGATTAGAACTTCTGACCTTTCCCTCTCAGTCCCACATGTAAAGCATGATGCCACCAGAGCTGCTTTCAAAGACACCAGCAGGGGGTTAATGAAGTTTCTCTCTGCATCTTTTCAGTATGCTCAACGAAAGATTAGATTCCAGTCTCTGCTGGCTCTGGGGAGGGGCCAGCAATTAACACTGGCAGCTGGAGTAACAAGGACATAATTTGGGAGCCTCTCTAATAGCTTCACTAGCCCTCCATCGGTTCAATCCGTGACCTTTGTTCACACACATCACACTCTGTCACCTTGCCCATCCCAAACCCACTGAGGTTCAGTCAGTTGTGATTTAAAGTGAGCCCATGACACAGCACAGGACTGCACCATAGGTTCTCCAAGGCCTTAATTTTTACAGGAGCTAAGTGCTTCTTCTCAGCTAACTACTGAATTTTAAACATCTCTTCATGGCCTGACAAAGGGTGTTCAAGCCAGTAGCAATGTTCAATGCAACGAGCACACCACTGAAAAATAAAATATGAGCCGGAGTTAAGATTGTCCAGAGCTGAGGCTGAAGGCTGCTGAAAGGCCCTCCCTTCTCATAAATTAACATGAGCACTTTCGTTCATAGGGTCGCTATGAGTCGCCTATGACTTGACAACACTTAACAACATTAACATCAACACAGAGAGAGCTCAGTTGGCCTAGTGGACAGAAAGTGATGCTACCAAGCCAAAGGTGGGTGACTTCTAATCCGCGACCCTCAGGCCTGTTTTTCACTGTTTTTGTTCAAACATTCTTCTAGGTTGTATAATCCGGGTGTGTCCACTTGCTGTACAGCGGTAACTTGTGGTTGTTGTGAAGCTGAACACTGTGACACTGATGTGTCAAATGCATTAATGGTTGGCTACCCAATGTGGACAGAGAGTGGGGTGGAACTTCCCAATTAAAACAGGCTTGGAAGCAGGAGTGGCACCCATTTCCGTAAATAGCTTGCCTCCGGAAACCCTATGAACCTGGAGAAAGGATGAAAGTCACGCAAGTGTTGAGGACTTTTGTTCATAGGATCGCTATGAGTCGCCTACAACTCGACGGCACCTAACAACAACAACAACAACAACAACAACAACCTATTTGTGTCAGAGGGAAGGGAATGGAGTCAGGAGAATGAAAACCTTCATTTCCTCAGAGTGAAACAGTCACATCTTAAAAGAGAAAACACAGCCCAGCTTTACTTTATGCCCAATAATTACCACAAGGCTCCACAGATGGCTGGTTTGTCTGCATTGCTCGCTCAGCCCCGAAGCTGGGTCATGTAGTCAGTTCTTCAGGAAGGCTTTTTCTTTTTCCTCCCCGCACCAGGCTGTGTGGCTCCCATGCTGAATACAAATTCCAAGAGGCCTTGACATTGCCTATCTCCTGGGTTATTTTATTGTTAATTATGATCATAATTAGTGAGTGGGCTTAATAATTATAAGGGTGGCCACGGCATCCATAAAGAAGAAATGCCTTTTTGGTATAAAACTAATACCAAGAGGCTTATTTTTCCTTAAAGGAGAAAAAAAAAATGTGCAGTTTGTTTTGTAAATGTGCATTGCACAGGGACCCACGGCCACCTCAGAGCTGTTATGGAGAAAACCACTGCTGGGCCCCTCAGAAGGCCGTGAGTGCTTGCCCTCACCCTCAACCACCCGGGCACACAAAGGCTTCACACTCCCTAAGAGCTTCTAACCTTGGTGGGAAGTGTATTATGTGCTGGACTGCTAACCACACAATCAGCAGTTGAAGTCCTCCAGGAGATGAACTCACCAGGCACTCTGCAGGACAAATACGAGCAGGCTCCTTCCACAAAGATGTACAGCCTTGGGAACCCTCACAGAGGACTTGCTTGGATGGCAAGTGGCTTTTGGTACCCACTTCCTCAAAGAGCCCTGGTGGTGCAGTGACTTAGCACTAGAATACGAACCTAAAGGTTACTCCAACCTCCTAGCAGGTCGAGTGAACAGTACAGCCTACAAAACACAACGGGACAGTCTACTCTGTCACATGAGGCCATTATGCGTTGATACTGACTGCACGACCCTCAAGAACAGCAATGGCCATTAGACAGGTGTCCAGGGTGATGCAAACAGTTAAATGTACCTAGTGGTCAGAACCTGCACTGCAGTCCCGAAGACATCCTGTCAAGAGTCCACCAGCTGCTACGGGAGAGAAAGGTGGGCAATCTCCTTCCGTGAGAGTCACTGCTTGTGGAAACCCATCAGAGGATCAGCTATGATGGTACTCAACCACCACCACCACGACAACAGCAGTTAAAACCCTCCTAGGGGTACTTTTGGAGATCTACTTGTACAAGGTCACAGCCTTGAACATGCACGAGAAGAGATTGCCCATCGTTCTCCTTTTGAGTTCACAGTGGATTTCAACCACCATCGAGGCACAGCCTGGGAGTTGGCAGCACAACTCCCTACAGACTACACTGCCAGAGCTCCCTAACAACAGCAGCCTCTGTATATTATTAACAGGATGAGTAAACAACTTCACAGCAAAACATCTTAATGGAATTGCTTTACAACTTGGAGAAATTTTAAATGCATCTTTGGAAAAATGGCTTTGTTTTGTTGATCCCACTAGCTCTATTCTTTGCTTTTTTTGTTGTTTAAAATTCTTTTAAAAAGTGCATGTTAAAAAAAAAAACAACCCATGATTTATGTCAGATCAAAGGCAAACAAGAACTCTTCTTGGTGAGAGGAGCATGCAGAAGAGGAGAACATATGATTTTTTAAAAAGGAAAATTGCTGCCAGCATCCAGGAACTATAGGACAGTATTAAGAATACACACTTTAACAAAAACCAGAACACAGGCTCAGCAGAGTGCGGCATGTTCTCCATTACACATTTAGACCTGAGCGTGTCATTTGGAAAAGATCTGTGATATAGCAAATCCTGAGAGAGCAGGATAATATGTTGAGCTGCTAACTGAAAGGACTGCAGTTCAAAACCATCAGCTGTTCTTAGGAGAAAGGTGGGCAGTTTCCTCCTGTAAAGATTCACAGCCTTGGAAAGTTGGTAGAGAGGCTCCCTAAGTCAGAGTAGACTCCGTGGCAGGGAGTTTTGGGTGTGGGTTACAAGTAACAGAAAAGGATGCAGAAAGTACCAAGCTAAAGGCAAGTAATTCCACAAGACCTAGAGAAACAGGCAGTCTTTGGACTTCTGAGCTCTCACAGTTTATACTGTGTAAAAAACAAAGTTACCTTTGAAGCCATAATGATGTTACACATTGATCACATAATCATAACCTCTCAAATACAAAGTATCCTACAAAATAAAAAAAATTGTTGCAAATGTGAGATAAATCTAAATTTTAATCTGATGGCCTGAGCTCAAGTCCCAGGAGATGCCAGCATCTCAGTATCCACTGTTTCTTCTCTGACCACTCCCTTTTCTTGATTTGGCAAGAATGGACCAACTTTCCCCCTCTAAAAACCAAGGTAACTAGTATGATCAGCTTTGTAGCTTTTTATTTTCTCTGGCAACAAAGAAACTCTGGAGTGGGTGGAAAGCAGCCAGCCATCCCCAATAGTGCAGGAATGAATGTGGCTCAGTCCAAAGAAAACTTTATTTGTGGACACAAATTTGAATTTTACATAATTTCCAAATGTCACAAAATATTAGCCTCCTTGACTTTTCAAACACTGAGACATGTAAAAAGCCATTCTGAGTTAGTAAGCAGCAGGAGAGCAGGTGGTGGACCAAATTCAGCGGATGGGCCAGAGTTTTTGTTGCTCAAAGACACAAAACATCAAAACTATAGTCATCAGCCAAGCCATCAACCAAATTTGGCCCACCACCTGCTCTCCCACTCAAAGAAATCAGGCGTTTGCACCTCGGAGCTATCAACAGGCTTTGATTCTTTTTTTCCTCCCTTTTTCTCCTTTTCAAGTTGATAGAATAGTTATGGTCTTGATGAAAACTCGCTTGAGTTTAGCATTCCAGTGATCTGTTAATCCGGTTGTCCTGAATTTGATTCTGACTCATGCTGATCCCACGTGTATCCGAATAGAAAATTGTGCTCCATAGGTTTTCAAGGGTGGGTTTAGGGAAGTACAATGTCAGGCCTCTTTCCCGAGACACCTCTGAATAAACTTGAACTTCCAACCTTTGGGTTAACAGTTGGGTATGTTAGCTGTTTGCACCATCTAGGATTCCAGCATCCTGTTCCTAATTCTGCTCTTTGCTTTGATCTTGAATATTCTTCAGAACCACTTTAAGCCACTGCCCCTCATGCTCAGCTCAGGACTAGAACCACCGTTATGATAATCTTCGATCCCTTCCCACCAGACCAAATTGGCCCTCTCAATATTCCCATGTTTTCCTGTTCCTTCCCACTCCTAGACACAATCATGCAATAATTCCCTTAGCCTATAACTACATTTGTTTTAATCTAGTCAGAGCAGATTTTTACACACTCTCTCCTCACCCCTCGACATGGTTAAGCTCCTACACAGCAGGTCATTATGTGAAAATCAGCATTATCGTTGCATGCATGTTAAATGGCATCATTCCATAACTGTCAAACCACAGAGCCCCAGGCTCAGCCACCTTGACCCACAGCTTTAACCATCACAGCCAGCATTACTCTTGCCTTCTTTACTTCAAGCACTCATTACTGCCAAAGGCACGTCGTCAATGCACAAAATAGCTGGATAGTAGATTTTTTATTATTGTCGTAAATATGAAATATTAAATAACATATTTAATATTTCAGTATATATACAGAATCAAAAATAATGTGCATAGGTCCTTTCCAAAGCTCTGTTGCTGATTTGCTATTTGGGTGGGGGGTGAGTGTTTGCTTATTAGTTTTTAACACAATCCACACAAAAAAGGGGAAATGTTTCAGGCTCCAAAAAGCCTGATTCTACCCTGCCTAGAGCCCATTACCTAACTCCATTGTGCTGCGATTTCCCCTCTCTCCCACTAACTCCCTGAAGCTTTCCTCATTCTATTTGGAAGACAGGTAGCAATTATACCCAGTGGGGCAGAGAATTCCCACTGTTATCCATTATCCCGCTCAAATAACATAATATGTCTAATTAAAAGATGGCAGAGAGAGAGAGAATGGGGACTTACCAGTTGAGTGATAAAAGACAGTGCACCTCTTGTATGTAGTTATTTTCTTTTCTCTGTTCATTATTTTGGCTTTATTAAATTTATCACGACTTGACAAAGAGAGTTAACCGATTTGTTTGCAGTGTAAATAAATGTGTTAAGAACAAACACACACTAAATATCTACTGTGTGATGTACAGTGGCGTTACAACAAGGTCGGTTATTGTTATTGTTGGGGAGGTGTTTCTCTTGGTGTTTTCTCGATTGTCTAATGTCAGAGAACAATGAGGGGATCTAAGATGCAGCACAGTTCACATTATGGTGAAACAACTGGGAGAGTGGATTCACCAGAGGCCTCGAAAGGCTCTTTACACCTCTCTGCCCTCCGAGAGGAGTGAGGGGAGTGGTACGCTCCAGGCACAGAGCAGTTCCGTAGGTGAAGAATCACAAGTCTGCAAATTCAATGATGTCTGCTTTTCAAACAAACCTAACCTTAAAGCAAGGTTTCTCAGCTGTGGCATCACAAGCAGACCTTGTTGTATTGTGTTCCACTTTACTGTGCTTTGCATATACCATTTTTTTACACAAATTGAGGGATCGTGGCAACCCTGAATCACGTATGTCTCACAGTGTCACTCTTCCACCCAATATAATGTGCTCACTTTAGGTCTCTGTGTCATATTTTGGGAATTCTTACAATACATTGAAGTGTCTCATAGTGTTACTGTGCCTGTAATAGAGTTCTGGTATCATAATTTACAGCAAGCTATGTTACTGATTCAAAGGCCTCCCTGGCAGTTCTCACCCACTTTCTTCCTTTGCAATGTCTAGCCTCAGAAACCCAATGTAGGCTCAGCTATGAGTTGTTTTTAATGCAATAGCAATGAAAGCGACTGGAGTATAGTGCAAACGTAACTTTTATATGCAGTGGGAAACCTAATATAAAATTCACCTGACTTGCTTTATTACAGGGGTCAGGAGAGGAACCTACAATATCTACAAGTTTGTTCAATCTGTATCATCATTTGAGAAGCTGGATTATATGGAGAGGAATGTGGTATCAGGACCATAGGAAGACCCAGCAATAATGTGTGTTGTATAGATGACACAATCTGGCTTGCTGAAAGTAAATAGGACTTAAAATATTTGCTGGAGAAGATCAAGATGCAGCCTTCAATATAGATTACTCTCAAAATCAAGAAGACAAAAATTCTCACCATTGGGCCAATAGGCAGAATCTTGGCAGAAGGAGAAGAGACTGAAGTTGTCAATACTATTGTCTTGCTTAGATCTACAATCAACAACCTTGGTACTGGCAAGGGAAAGATCAGAAAATGTTGGAAAATCAGAAAAATCTGTCAGAGACCTCTTCAAAGTACTAAGGAGCAATGATGTTAAAGACTAAAGTCTGCATCTAAAGATGCAATCTGCATCTGATTCAAATTATGTTCTTTTCAATGCTTGCTATGTATCTAAAGTTGGACAATGAATAAAGATGACAGGAGAATAATCTATACCTTTGAGGAGTTGCATTGCAGAAGAGTACTGAATATCCCAGGTACTACCAAGAGAACAAACAAGTATATTTTGGAGAAAGTGCAATCAGGATGTTTCTATGAGGCAAGGATGGCAAACCACCACCTCACACACTTTTGAACATGTTGCTAGGAGGGGTCAGTCCTTGGAGAACGACAACATGCTTCAAAAGATGGTGGGTCATCAAAAGAAAGGAAGCGCCCTGACAAGATGGGTCAACACAGTGATTATAATAATTGACTCAAGTATATCAGAGATGGTGAGAATGGCATAGGCTAGAGCAAGGTTGTTTGGGAAGGTGGAGGGACAGCACAAGAGAGGAAGACCCTCTATGAGATGGATCAATTCAGTGAATCGGAGTAGGTGTATTGGTGACAGTGAGGTTGGCACAGGATAGAGCAGAGTTTAGGGCTGTTGTACATAGGGTCACTATGAGTCACAAGCGACTCGATGGCACATAACAACAACAACAACAAGAAGGCAAGGTTTAGATTCACTGCCTGTAGGGTCTCTCGGAGTCATCATCATCTTAAAGGCACACAACAACTTTTGCTTGGTTATGTTGGATCCACTAATTGTTTGCTTTGGGGCTATCCTATGCTTTACAGCATCCTTGGCGTCCATCCACTGGATGTCAGGAGCACCACTCCCTATTTGTGACGACTAAAAATGCCTCCAGACTTGGCCCAAGTTTCCCTGTTGAAACCCAGTACACTAGCAGTGCAGCAAGTTTAAAGGTTTGCTCGTCAAAGTGAAGACCTTGGCAGGAACAGTGGAAGTAGCTAATCAGAGAGAGGGGGTACAGGAGTTGGATGCATTCTGCTGAAGCATTTTTAGATTTCGTTTTTCACTCTTGGAACTACTTCATAAAGAAATAAGCCTTGCTTGACTAGGCTTCCAGCTATCAACTTGGGATTACAGAATTTTCATATTGGGCGAAAAAAAGTGTAAGAGATTCCTGAGGCTCAAATCACTAGGTACCTATTAAATATTTTAAATTCTCCAAATTCAGAGCAGTAGGGAGGTGTATTTGTCACCAGGACACTGTACCTGCTATTCCATGAAAAACTTTTCATTGGGAATAAAAATGAAAGATGAAACTCCAGTGGCCTAGTCCGAGGACTGTGAAGTAGGCACCTACTTTACAAAGCCAAAGGCCAAGCCTCTCTGGTGGTTTGAATTCACCAGCAGCTTTACAGGAAAAAGGTGTGCAGTCTCCTCCCATATGCTATAAAGCCCCGCCCCCTGACAACCCACTGGAGGGTCAGTGACACATCTGTTCTGACTTGATGACAATTCTATTTTGGGTTTATTTTATTACCTAGAAGCATTTTGGGGGTCTGGTGGAGAACACTTTGGCGGTTCATAATTATTTAAAACACACACTCATATCTGCACCAAAATAGAAGCTGTATAAAAATAAAAGATAAAATAAAATAGAAAAAAGAATAATAATATATAATATTAATATAAATAGAAAAATATAAATAATATATAATAAAATTAAAGATGTATAGAAACATCAAGTTCAAAGGACTAAAGGTCCACGGCAACCTCAACTGCCACAACCTTGAAGCCAGAAGAACTGGGTGGTGCCCGGCTACCACCAATGACTTCCTTCAAAGGACTCACTATAGAAGATCCTGGATAGAATGGAGATAAATAAGGCAGGGAGATGGAAGGTAGCAGGGTGAATGGAAATGAGCATTAAAGGGAGGAGGGTGTGGAAAGTGTGAGTAACACTGTAGATATTGCAATCAACATTATAAAAGAACATGGGTATGAATAAGACTGAATGGAAAACCAGTTTGAATTACTAAAACCACAACAAAAATAAAATAAAAAGAAATATATAAAATATACATATACCTAGAGGATGGTCAAGCCTCAAAGCAGGAAGAGCTGGTATACAATGAAGGTAGATGGCAAGAAACAGCTCAGTGGTATTATCATCCACTGGCTGCAAAGGAGCTCTGGTAGCCTCATGCGTAAGGAGTTACACTGCCAGCCTGAAGGAACAAGGTTCAAATCCACCAGCTGCTCCAGGAGAGAAAGATGAGCAATTTTCTCCTGTGTGATTTACAGCCTCAAAACTCACTAGAGGGTCAGCTATGAGTCATTTTCAACTCAAGGGCACAGAACAACAACAACAAGAGTTTTCTGCTACCGGAAGCTCTGAGAGTGCAGTGGGTAAGCACTTGACGACTGCTCACTGAAACTCAATGATTTAAGCACAACTGCCCCACTGTAGAAAGACAGACGATTCTGTGAGGACCACAGCCCTGGAGATCCTAAGAGGCAGCCCTGACCAGTCCCCAGAAGGGTTACAAATAGCTAACTCAGAGTGAGACAATGGGTACTAACTAGCATGTTATTTTTGTAACTGGTTGTCACCATAGAATGTGTACTAAAATGTACGGCATTCTGTTGCTTGGGCAGGAAAATTTTGCTCCATGTAGACAGCTTCTCTTTCCCAGTGACATGCAGTGTTTGCCTCCCTGACTTGGTCCACTTCCATAAAATTAAACTGAAAGTGAGCAGTCTAGAAAACAAATCACCCAGTGGTTTGCTCATGCAGTTTTCACAAACATCAAAATGAGATTATCGCCTGTCACCATCCTGTCACTGGAGGATGGAAATGGAAAGAAGGAACAAGTTTTCAAGGAGAATCTCATCGCGTTCCTTCTAGAATGAAATGTAAGAATATCAACTACACGGGGACCCTCTAGTCTCCTTCTGCTGGAGGAGGACACCTCGTCTTCACCCTTGTGTCCCTTCCTCCACTGCTTCGCTGTCCTGGAAGAAGGGGTGACATCTTATTAGCGAATGTGGAAGGAGGACCAAGTCCTTATTATCCCTGAGTGATGCCAATAGTCAATGTGCCGAGCCCAAACCTGAAAGTTTGAGGTTCAATTCCATCCAGAGACAGAGTAATTAAAGTCTGTGAAGGGCAGCAGAACTCTAACACACGGAGGGTCACTATGAGCTGAAACAGACTCGCTGGCAACCATCTGTTTGTCCTCTGTTCTCAGCCCAACTCCCTCTTCTCTCCCAGACTTGCCCACCTTGGCAGGGCATGTCCATTTGGGCTGATCTCCACGGTCCATGCTGGACACTTCACACTTCGGGAGGCAGACACTGGCCCTGCAGGGAGCCTGCCATCAGCCAGCTGGGCTGTGACAACTGTCACAATGGCAAGTCCTTTTGGCCACAGAGAGAAGGCTCGTCCAATTAGCTTATCAGCAATAAAGCTGACAGTGTGATGCCCTTTTATCCTGTCTTAGGTGTCAGTTAGCTTTGAACTCAGGAAAGAAGGAAAAGGGTACAATCTATTAACCCCTTAAAGCCCCAACAAGTAACATTTAGGTCAGAACAGTTTAAAAGTCAGTTATGTGAGGTCATCGGCCCAGTGGAAGCATGGTCTTCCTTTAAATGACCAAAAGGCTCATGGCAACCCCCAGTGGCAGAGGTGAACTGTGCTACACAGGATTTTTCAGTCTCTTTCATCTTCAAGTCAGAACAATTCTAGCCTACCCTTCGGTGAGTTTTTGGAAAGTTCTGTATCTTACAGCAGGAGATGGCCCATTTTTCTCCTGGAGAGTGGCTAGTGGATTTGAACTACCACAGAGGTGCTGCCTTTATAATAGCAGTGCAACTCCCTACAGACTACGCTACCAGAGCGCCCCTAGAGTTTTGATAGATTTTTTAAGAAATAGGTCATTAACCCTTTCTTGAAAGAGTTTCCAGGGAGAATCAATCTTAGACATTTTGGCCAGCAGCAGAAGCAGCTAACCATTTGTATACCCAGGAACTCTAAAATGACCAGACTTGGTTGCGATGAATGAAGCCCTGGTCACACAATGGTTTCATGTTAGGCTGCCCACTGTCAAGTCGACAGTTCAAATCCATCAGCATTTCCATAGGAGAAAGGACCTTGAGATCTGCTCCTACAGCCATTTCGGCCTGGAGAGATTCCCCTCTCTCAGAGGGCTTCGCTGGGTTACAATCCACCCAGTGGACACAAGCCCACACAAAGTCTCTCCCCCTTTGAAAGGAAGCAGCTTTCCGCTTTCAAGCAGAGGGCTCTGATGTCATCACTTCATCATCACAGAGCTGGACCTCACAGCCATTCTTTCAAAGGTTGTGCTGACAAAACCAGGAATTCTAGGCCTTGCTTAAAAACAAACAAACAAGCCAGTGATGATGGAAAGGACCCTGAGAAAAGAAAAGGACAGAGAGCCACTAAACTCCCTGGCCCTCACATGCCCAACACTAGCATTCCAGTACTTCTATGTATTCCTGGTTGCCTCAGGAAAGCCTTCCGGGGTTTCAATTGAATGAAAATGACAGGAACCTGTGCAATTAGAATATAATCGTGTGTATGTAAATACACTGAGGGGAGCTTTGATGGAGTTTAGGGTTGCTACATCCACCACGAATTTTGGCCTTCATTATTAATTTGCCCGACTATGAAGAGAGGGTGTGTTAATCAACGATAAACTACCCCGGTGATTTTGAATTAGTGAGCTCCACATCACATTACAGGAAGATAATGAGGTGGTGTTGGGCAGACCCTGAATTTTCTGCTAAACGAACATTTTCTGGCTGGCCACACAGGAGGTCTCCTTATTGAAAGATTTATTTTTCATTTTGAACAGCTTCCCAGCATTAGCCTTCAGGAAAATTAAAAATAAAGGGTTGGAATTTGGTCCTATTCAGCAAGGCCCCCTGACAGTATAGCTCACCAAGGCAGAGGAAAAATCTCATTGGATCCGAAGAATACCCTAGCCACCTTTCTCTTAGATAAAAGAATTACACCCACAGTTTAATAAAACCACCTGGACGGCCTCATCCCTCTCTCATAAAGTTTTCACACATTCTCTTCTCTGGAAGAAGTTGGAGTCTGCCTTTTCTGTGTGTGCACCTTGGACTTTTTTGACCTGGTTAAGGGACACATGATTCCTTGGTTTAGCTTGTTAAGTAGACAGAAGCATAGACTACCCACCCGCCCCTTAAAATTTGTAGGAGCCAGCCTTGTCCTCAGAAAGTGTAGGGGTATTTCCTCCCTGACAAACAGAATGTAGCTTGTAGAACTGAGGTTTCGAAAGGGTGGTATCTTGCTTTCATAGGGTTGCAGATGTGAAGTACAGATCTGTTTGCTATGGTTTCTGTGAAGTGCTCTCCCCCTGAGTGAGACTGTCAACCTGGAACAACAGATTGGAGCCTTGAGTTACCCCACATCATCCTCAAGGTTTCTACCGGGCTCAAACCCACTGTTGCAGTTACGCAGTCAACCCATCTCTTTGGGGGTCTTCCTCTCTTTTGTGGACCCTCCACTATTCCCAGTATAATGTCCTTTTCCACAGACTGGCCACTCCTGACAACAGGCACAAAGTATCTGAGACAAAGTTTCAATCTTCTTGCCTCTAGGAAACCTCCTGTTTGCACTTCTTCCAAGACAGATGGTGTGTTTGCTCTTTTGGCAGTCCATGGGATATTCAATAATCTCTGCCAACACCACAACTCAAAGATGTGCATTCTTCTTTGTTGTTGTTGTTATGTGCTGTTGAGTCGCCTGCAACTCATAGTGACCATATGTACAATAGTCCTAAACCCTGCTCTGTCCTGTGCCAATCACTCTGTCTCTGACACACTCACCCTGATTACCCCAGTCACTGAATCAATCCACCTCGTAGAGGGTCTTCCCCTCCTAAGCTGTCCCTCCACCCTCCCAAGCATGATGTCCCTCTCCTTGAAACATGTCCAAAGTATGTCAGAAGAAGCTTCAGAATCCTTGCCTCCAAGGAGCAGCTTGGTTTCACCCTCTCCTGGACAAACTTTTTCGTTCTCTTAGCAGTCCATGGTACACTCAATACTCTTCTCCAGCACCACAGCTCAAAGGCATCAATTCTCCTTCTATCCTCCCTAGTCATTGTCCAACTCTCTGATGCATAACAAGTGATTGCAAAGACCACGGCCTGTTTCAGATGCACCTTAGTCTCCAGAGTGACACCACTGCTCATCAATACTCTGGAGAGGTCCCTAACAGCAGACTTTCCTATCGCAATATGTCTTTTTATTTCCTGGCTGCTGGTGTCAAGAGTGTTGACTGTGGATCCAAGCAAACTAAAGCTGTGAACAATCTCAATCTCTTCACCATCCATCCTGATGCTGCCAATTGGCCCAGTGGTGAGAATCTTTGTCTTGTTGATATTGAGTCTCAATCCATATTGGAGGCTGCATTCCTCTTCAGTCTTCCTCATTCACAACCCAATCTCCTCACACATAGGAAGCAAGTAAGAATATTGTGGCTTGCTGAAAAGGTGCACGATTTGGACCGAGCATAACAATATGACATGCGTCAGACCAGATGTTGTAGGGAGATGGTGTAGGGACCACCCTGCAGTGCTCTGCCCCTTCATAACCCAGACCATCCAGTAGTGCCAATGTTTATTACCAGGTTCTAGGAAATATATCCATTGTTTGTTTGTTTGTTTCCAAGCAAAACTGAAAAGCTGACAATCACAAATTACTTGTGTTGCTACCAACCCTCCCCAAATGACAAACCCACTGCCACCAAGTTAATTCTGACTCTTGGCAGCCCTCCACACGTTCCCCAAACTGTGAATCTTTAGAGAGTAAAATCCTTCTTCTTGCTCCCACAGAGAGGACAGCGGGTGGATTCAAACTTCCAACCTTTCAGCACCCCAACACTTAACACTGTGCCACCAGGACAACATTGGGATGTTACTAAAGATTCTGAAAGCACACTGTACTTTGTAGAGAAGTCCTACTAATTATCACTAATGAATGCTGTTCACTCTGCAAAGTGCAGAACGGAAAGACAAGAACGTAACCCAATGGCCTGTTCACAGCCCATATTTGAAAAGGCTGCTCTCATTCACGGAGCTGAAGTTACATTCCAGGAAGATCTACCATTTCGGTCTGCAGCATCCCGTCTTCCCCTAAATCGTAACTTTTTTTTTATTTATTCTAGAACATTCACGGAAAAGCTGAAAAATAATGGCTTTGGATTGGAACCTGGAACTCTCTCCACTCTGGGATCAATTAGTAGATATTTTACTTAAGTATTGAGAGCACTTACTGAAACATTAATTTAAGAAGAAAGTGCCGTGAGAGGTGATAGAATTGCTGGCATGTTATAATCTTTTTCCAGTGATGTTAGTCTTAACAGCCCCACAAAATGAGACACCACAGTCCTTTCGCCCACTCCTCTTTTAATTCTCCAGAAGTAGCAGGGAGTTGGCATTTTAACACACAAGGCAGAAGCCCAGAGTGGATATTTTGGCCACAGATAAGGCCACTGTGTCTGAGGCAGTGAGACAAGGCTGGTGATAATAAACATGATCAGACCAGGAGTCAGAGACCATGTGGTTCAATTTGGATTTGCACCTTTAAGATAGTTGAGAGCCAAGATTTTGAATGAAAACCCTTCATGCCCAGAAGATGCTCTGTAGTCATTTAAAGGTGATGGCTCACTCTTCAGGATGTTAAGGATAAACTCTCCTAACAAAAGGGTTACAAAAATGTCGTGCAAACCATGTCAACTATCAAGATCAAAGTTTGTACAAACTGTTTATTGCTCACAGATGTACATGGCAATTCTAGCACAGGTTAAAGCAGATGATTTTCAAAATACTTAAAAAAGGGCATGTATATAGCTCTCAATGCTTTTGGTGGAAAGACAATAGTCTGTCTTGGTAGAAATCCATTAAATGAGAAATAAAAAAATTAAATACAACTTCCCTGATGTTAACTATGGATCTTGACATTTGAATGGCTAATGGTTAAATCAGGCTGCTGCTTGGAAGCAAGGATTCTGGGGCTTCGTCTGACATACTTTGGACATGTTGTAAGGAGGGACAGATCTTTGGAGAGGGACATCATGTTTGGGAGGGTGGAGGGACAGCGTAGGAGGGGAAGACTCTCTATGAGGTGGATTGATTCAGTGACTGGGGTAATCGGGATGGGTGTGTCAGAGGCAGTGCGATTGGCACAGGATAGAGCAGGGTTTAGGGCTGTCATACATAGGGTCGCTGTGAGTCGCAAACGACTCGACGGCACATAACAACAACAACAACAACAAATGGGAACCTCACATAAGAAATGCTCAACATGGAAAGTTTGCTATCTTTCAACAAGACACTCTTCAAACTTCACTGTCACTATACTACCTCATATAAGAATGCTATGACGCTGGCATCCAAAACATATTTGCCAAATGAACACACGTCCTTCTAAGCATCTTCTGCAGCACAGTTCAAAGATTACAATTAGACTCATGTGATTCTGCTTCAATGGTGAACCTTCACCATCACTCACTGCATCACAGTAAGTCCTCCTTCTCAATGCACTTAGACCACACAATAAAAGTAGATCCGATTCCTACCTGCTTGGTTGGTCGTCACAGTGACAGAAACAGACTGATCGGCACTGGGGTTATACTTGGACACTCCGTTCACTGCCCAGATCTCAAATGTGTAGTTGGTGTGTGCGAGGAGGTCAGTGATGGAGACTTTGGTGGTCTTCAGGCCATTCTGCTGAGGGGTGTAATGGACCCCACTTCCGCAGGGCCGGCACTTGCTGGGGTCCCCAGCTCCACACTTCTTGCAGACCACATTGTAGGAAATGTCCTGGCGGCCACCCGTGTTCTGAGGACTGCTCCATTCCAAGTTCACTGACGTCTCATTGACATTTGAAATCAAGTTGAGAGGAGCAGATGGTGGGCCTGAAGAAACAAAACAAAAATGTACCATCACAGCAAGAACTGAAAATATCTTTTTAGAATCTCTCAGAGCTTAGAGTGCTCTCCACAGCTACAGGAAGTAAGGTGGGCCCATTTGGCAAAGAACTCAAGTAGCGAACCGTGCCAGCAGAAAGATCTTTAAAAAGAACAATATCATAGCAGGGTGGACGTGTAAATGTCAGCCTAATTCTTGCACAAACAAATCTAGCATCAGCTGCTGTTCTGGGGTGTGAAGCGATCCTACACCAACTAGGCTCCAAGCCCAGGCTTCCCCTTTGAAGTATGAAAGAAATAGCCAAACTTATCACCGAGTCTCTATCTTATCATCTGTAAAATGGGTATAAGAATGGGTTTCTAGTTCCCAGGGCTGTTGTGAGACTCCAGCTAATTATTACCTACACACCATTTCTGAAGGTACACGCTGATTCCCAAGTGCATCATGTCATCGATAATGAAATAAAATTAACAGTACAGATACATCTCTGCACGGCAGGTGAAAGTTATGTTATTTATGGGGAATTAGGAGGAACTGGTTTAGCCTGGTGGCAGCGATGGGGCAGATAGAGCTGGTGGGAGGCAGGACCAGGCAAGGCTCCCGAGCCCCTCCTCCCTCTGACCAGGGCTGCCCCGGGCACTGCTCATTTCCACCATTATCAAAGACTTTCTGCAGTACAAGAGGCGGCACTGGATGTTTTTAGGACAGAACTAAGCAACAAGAGCCTATTCATTGAAAAAATAACGAAAGTAACACTATGTAACTGTAAGAAACTCCTTTGCTTCTTTGTATTCTTCAAATTGTCTAGAAGTCATCGCCTAAACTGCCATCAGTAGAAGAATCACAGTGAACAAAAAAAAGGGGGGATATTCTTGATCTGAGTGAATTCCAAAGACATCTGACACAGTTTAATATTTACTCAACATGACAATTGGGATGCTACTTCTTCTTCCTCATTTCTGTCTCCCAAGAGAGGAGTCAAAATATTTTTTTTAATTTTTTTTAATTCATTTTAATGGAAGTTTACAGAGACTTAGGGTTTCCAGTCATTCACTGTTGCACAGTCAAAATAATTTTAATGAAAACTTGCAGTTTCTTGCTTATAATAGCCATACGATTGAGTATTTGGAACGGCTATATTGGAGAGAATTAGTTCACAGTCCTCTAAGAAAATGAACTGGAGGCCCAGGTGAACTTATGGGAAGACGTGACCTGGTCAGTCACAGTGGAACTTCTTCCTAGGCACTCATTGAGACAGGATTGAAAAAGTTAACTTACAAATACGGGTCATATTCAGTATTTACTACTCAGCCCATGGTGATGAACAGTGAAAGGATTTTGATGGTAACATTTAGGAAAGTTGACTCACTTTCCCTTTCTCTTTACACAGCTTAATTGAAGACACTATTTTTAACAAGCAGGCTCTCTTAATCTACTTTGCACTACCTACTAAAAATCTCAGTGTTAACATCTGTTCCCCAAGCTATAAAGGGGAAAAAAAAGTGTCAAAGGTAAGATTTTCCCAAAGGCCCAGAAACTACACATTTCTTTTTGTTTACATCTAAAATTTGTGTCTGTGATCCCCAGCACAGTGGTGGGAACATAAGGACAAAGAAAGGCTTTTTGAGAAAATGATGAAAGATTTGGTTGAAAATCATAGACTTTGAGAAGCAAAGGGATAGTAAAGCTCATCCAATCAAACATCCTCATTTTTAAAGAAGAAAGTGCATAGGGCCACTATTGTAAAACAGTACTGATGTCGGGGTTGAGGGAAGACCAAGAAGGAGGGGAGGAATTATGTAGACTGCAGTGAAACAGATGTTTAAAAGGATCTATGATTGGCTATTATTGTCTTGACAGGAGTCCAGGATGAAGGCTGTGCAGTGGAGTGGACTTGCGGGGAGGGACTGCATAACAATGAAACAGTTATTCTTTTACTTTTCAAGGAGAAAAGTCAATTGGGGGTGGAGGGAGTGGTCAGGGAGAAAAGTGCAACAATGAATGACTGGAAAGCATAAGTCTCTGTAAACTTTCATTAAAGTTAATTTTAAAAAAAGGAAGAAAATGAGATTTAGAAAGTGGATCTGAAAGTTGATACAATCTGGTTAGCAATGGAGCTCAACTAACATCGACAAGGACTCACTGAAATGTACATATGAAGAGTGTTAAAAGGTAAATAATTGGAGATCTCGATAGACACAATGAAAAGAATTAAATTTGGTTGCAATGAACTGTGTTTATATGTTCTTACAATGATCCTGTGATGTCTATAAAATACTAGCTGAACCGATGCAAACCAGGCACTTGTGACCCACCAAGGAAATATGTTTGCTAGAAATGTAAGTAACGCGCATGGAATGCTCCGGGGATAAGGTAGATAGAATCGTACTGAAGGAGGCTGGTCGGTTTTGCCATTATTCTAGTGAGAACTTCACCATCACCGAGGAAAAGAGCTGTGAAGGTCACAGGACCCAGTGTCATAAGGACCCAGGGTCCGTGCACTGAGAAGCATCCAGCTGCATGCAACAGAGACAGAAAGCTGTAACACTGGACATGGCACAAGATAGCAAGAAGTAATGGCAGAGAAACCACAGAACCAGTATCAGAACACTGGAGTGAGACAGTACAGTGGGATCCCACCCACAAGCAAGGCAGATGTCGTAGGTGTGATCACCAATGGAGCTGGGAGCTGAGAACATATGGGTTGATGAGAGCTTCGAGCTAAGGATTCCTGGTGAGGTAAGCTGAGGACTACTGGTGGGGTAGAATGACCCCAGGCACTATGGGGAATAAGAGCTGAAATGCTTTTTAACAGTTACTGGAGCAGGACATAGGCCAGACCAAAAGGCCAAGGGCCAGAAAGGTCTGCTTGTGAGTATGTCTGAGAAGAAGCTATCCTAATCCAAGAAGGCCCTCTTGAATCATTCCTGAGTCTGAATTATAACCTATTCCTTCCCTAATAAACCTCAACTAGAAGCAGAAGCCATGGGTTGTTCTGTGTGACCATTGCAACAAACTGTCAAACTCAGTAGAGAAGTAGTGTCATGGGAGGGAGGGACATTAATTGGTTAATTCTAATCATAACTGAAGAAGAGTATTGAATATACCATGGACTGCTAGGAGAACAAACAGGCTTGTCCTGGAGAGGGTGAAATCAGGCTATTCCTTGGAGGCAAAGATTCTAAAGATCCGTCTGACATACTTTAGCCATGTTGCCAGGAGAGACCAGTCCTTGGAAAGGGACATCATGCTTGGAAGGGTGGAAGGATGGTGCAAGAGAGGAAGACCCTTGAATGAGATGGATTGACTCAGTGTTTGGGATAATGGGGGTAGTAGTGTCAGAGACAATAAGGTTGGCTCAAAATAGAGCAAGGTTCAGAGATGTTGTACATAGGGTCGCTATGAGTTGTAAGTGACTCGACGGCACATGATAACTGACAGAATTGATCAAAACAAAACAAAAACATGGAAAGAGAAGGTATTTCTGATTTTCGCCCCTTTGGCTACTGATCTATATTTCCTCAGTCTTCCAGTGATGTTAGGGGAAGTCAGATAGCTTCCTCCCCCCACCTCCACTTTCACAAAATTATAACCTCCACCACTGAGTGGATTTCAATGCACAGCAAGCTTCCATTGAGTTACCAAGGCCAAAATCTTTAGAGGGAGATATTATCTTTCTTTTTCTTGCTGATAGGGCAGGTAGATTAAAACTGACCACCTTTTGGTTGGCAGTCAAAAACATAAGAATGCCATCAGGTTGCCTCTATTTTCACAAGTTAATTAATCATCATTAAAAAAAAATTCTCCAAAAGTACTGACTCTCATTCTGAAAGATTTCCACCAAATCGGTGACCCCCAGTAGAGATATGGACAGCAACAACAATCATCAAAAGCTTGCTCAGGTCTTCATTTGACCAGTGAAGGCAAAAGAAGGGAGGACACATCTTCAGCCCTATTCAGTTTCTGCAGTTGTTTGGCATTATAGTGAAATGCATTGCTCGTCTGCAGCCCAAGACTGACCACGGCCGGATTTACAAACTGGGTCAGCTGCTGGTTCTTATTTTGTTGTGACTTCCAGGGTTAAAGAAAAGTGACTCTCACATCCATTAACCTGCTTGCCAACGTTCTTGGTCCACTTTCACACGGGAAAACGCGACACAATGAATCAAGCACAGCAGAAGCAAAAAGTCAGTAATTAGTATGTAGGACGGGGCATGACAGTGTCTAAACAGAGAAGAAATGGAGCAGAAAACGAAATGGTCACAGGGCTCACAGATGTGGCACTGTCACATTGGGTGGGGGGAGAGATGCTGTGGGGTTTTGAGATGGAGAGTTAGTATAAAAACCAGCACTACCTCGGATAAGACTCTTCTTTCAGGTAATAATTCCTCAAGGAGTCCCGGGAAAGACGCTCAAGGGGCGTAAAAGAACTGGATGAATTCAACTTGCCTCTAAGGGAGATTTTGTGGATTGTGTTGCATCTACTTTATGTTTTGCAGGCACGGAAAGTGATGGGTATATGAGCACATAGTTACAGCCTAGAAATTGGATGATGATTGAGGACTGAGGGAGGCAAGAGATACGGAAACATCCACCCAGCATGATGACTGTGTTCGCCTGGACAGATGCGGAAAAGGACTCAGGCTTCATAAATTAAAATCATAACAGTGGTTGCAATTGAGTATGCAGAATTGTGGTTTTTCTTTTTTAAACTCTTGCCAATTAAGGATGATCTATTAAGTGTGTTTCACATTTACAGGGAGGGGCTACATCTGCATAAGCCTCTTCTCAAGCCAATGAGAGAAAAAAAGAACAGTCTTAAATGAAGCCAAAGACAGTCCAGACCCAACAAACTTGCTTTATAGCTACACCTTCTAGCAATTACCTGAAATGATTGCTAAGCAAAGACAAAATCAGCCATCCTAAATAACATGAGCTCATTCTCAATAAATGCAAAGCATTCTGAAGAGAAAAAAGCATAGTGGTCTTAAATGATCTTTTCTTTTGTTTACGTAACTATAATTCATGTCTACTTAGAAACAATTAAATTTCGGACCTTGTTAATTTGAAATACATCCACTTACAAATGAGATTTACCACAAAGGGAGACAACCTTGTCCTGTTTTCATTTTTCAAGTTTCTGTGTGAACATCGTATCTACGGAATACAGAGCGACAAGAGGTAACTTGAAGGTCGTGGTGAATAATAAGGTTTTAAGCTACTGGAAACTATTCATTCTGAGCCTGAGTATAAGTGTGGCAGCAAACGTGATTACAGAATTGCTTGGCATTTCAGTTCTGCTGCGGACTTTGGTTGGGAGGGCATGTTGTCTCACTAACCAAGGACGTTAATGTTTTTCCTGCTTCTGCTACCAAATGTTGGGCCCATGAAGCACCAAGATCTTCATCAATTCCCAGTATCTACCACAGTCCTTCACTCAGAGTAAGCTTGAAACATATTATCTAAGTTAGGAAATGAATGGAAAGTAGCAAAGTCTTTCCTTTAATATATCTTACACACCTGCCTATAGAATAAGTGTGTGAACTAATACAGGCATCTTCCCAGGAAAGCTATACTAGTGGAATAAGAGAATATGAAATAGTAAGCTCTGTTGGGAGCTCTGGTGGCTGAGGGGTAAGGAATTGTGCTGCAACCCTGAAGGCACTCGGTTCAAATCTCAGCTGTTCTGTGGGAGAGAGGTGCAACTAAAGTGCCTTTGAGAACCTGCTAGAGGTCCAGCTGTGGGTCGGTTCTAACTCAGTGGTACACAAAGCCAAGAACAAGGGTAAACAATTTAATTTACAGGCATGGTGGTTACTCACTCATTCATTCATTGCAGTCAAATTGGATGCACTAATAGCTGACCCTCCACTGGGTTTCTGAACTGTAAGTCACATAAGAAGAGAGATCCCATCTTCATCCCGAGGACCCACCAGTGGATTCCGACTGCCAGCCTCATGACTCCCAACCAACTACACTAGTGATTTAACTCAGAGGCACTGGAGGTCCTTCTTATTGTCAGGTGCTATCGAGACTAGCACGACCACAGTGAAATTACAAACAAGAGAGGTTAGGTGGTTGAATTTTTACCTTCCATGTCAGAGATCTGGACACCCAACCGGTACATCCCATATACTGATAAGGAGGTTTCTAGGGAGCTTCTAGTCTAAGGCAGACTAGGAAAAAAATGCCTGGTGATTTATTTCTAAAAATCAGCTGATGAATTCCCTATGGCACAAGTCAGCCTGCTCCCTAACAAACGTGGAATGGCATAGGGGTAGATGGTGGGCTTTTCCACTGGGCAAGGTGTCTATTATTGGTTGAGGCAGGGTGATCGGATGGCAGCTGACAATAGTCTTATTCAAGTCCCTCTTTTCTCAGACTAGTGGACAATTGAGAATTTAAAACACAAGATGATATCAAGCACCATTCAAAGACCCTGAGACCAGCAGAACTAGATGGTGCCCTGCTACCATAACTAACTGCTCTGAAGGGGATGATGATAGAAGAACCTTGATAAAGTAGGAAAAAAATCTGCAACAAAACTCAAGAAAACCTGATTGAGGCTGGTAGAATCCCAAGACCAGAGTCCTTAGTCATCTTCCAAGTCGGGAACTGAACTTACCTCCATGGCTCAACTTACAGCCAAATAATACTCAGATGTGTAAGGTGGACCATAACGGCAGGGAGGTACTCTTTACAGCAGTCAGCCATATGAGAGTAAAAGGGCAGCACAGGGTCAGGGTTAAAGCTCAGAAGAGAGGAAAGAGAGGCCTCAATCAAGGTGGGGACTGCAATCAGTGTCACCAAGTAAAGAGGGTACAAACTGTTGAATGGAAGACCCACTGACTCTCTAAACTCACACTCATATCACAATGAGGAGTTAAAAGGAAGAGGAGGGGAATGACGCAATCAACTAAAGTTTCTTTTCTTTTTCCATCTTCATTTCAAGTGGTGATTTATTCAGTCACGAAGACAAAGAAAGCTTAATTTCTGGAAAAAAAAATTTAAACATTTTCAAAGGTAAGCTGGCATTTTCTTAGTAGCCTTTACAGAGTTAAAATTTTTTTATTTTTATCATCAAAGTGAGCATATTAAATATTAATATTAAATTAGCATATTAAAATACAAATTATTCAAATGTTAAGGTGTATTTAAGGAGCAGATAAGTCCTTCTTTCACCTGTTTCATTTTATTCTTTTCACTCTATGAAATTCACTTATAATCCCAAGACTATTTCTCTGTTTCCCTTTAAGAACCAGAATTGGGCCTTTTAAGAGTCATCTCCAAGGGATGCAAAGGAGAACAGAATTTAGGGGACACTGGCTTTATAGTAAGGGAGAAGGAAACAGCTCAGAAGAGGAGGGTGAGAATGTTTGCACAACTCAAGGAATATAATCAATGTCACAGAATCACATCTGCAGATATTTGAATTCATATAAGCTGTCTATATGTCCTCAACAGGAACAAAACACATCAGGTAAACAACAGAAGTAGGATGGGAAATTTAACGTTTTCATGTTTAGAATTCAACCATCACTTCTTTTGTAAATGAAGATGTCTGAGCACAGTACTAGCTACTTTTGTTGTTATGCGCCATTGAGTTGTCTATGTATAACAGCTCTGAACCTGGCTCCATCCTGAGCCAGTGTCACTCTCTCCAACACACACACACCCTTTACCCCAGTCACTGTGTCAATTCATCTCATCTGAGGTCTTCCTCTCCTGTGCTAGTCCTCTACCCTTCCAAACATGATGTCTTTCTCCAGGGACTGGTCCATCTTGACCATATGTCCAAATTATGTGAGACAGAGCGTCAAAATCCTTGCCTCTGAGAAGCCCTTTCCAGGTCAGACCTGTTTATTCTCTTGGCGATCCATGGTATGTTCAGTACTCTTCTCCAGAACCACAACTCAAAGATACTGATTCTTCTTTAATTGTCCTTAGCCATTCTCCAGCTGTCTGATGCATAGCAAGTTAACTGCAAAGACTGTTGAGCCTGAATCAGGCACACCTTAGTCTCAAGACTGACACTGTTTCTCTTTGGCACTTTGGAGAAGTCCCTGACAGCAGATTTTCCCAATGCAATTCATCTTTTGAGTTCAAGCTGATTTTTTTTTTTTTGCTGGTGGCAAAAGTGTTGACTGTGGATTTGAGCAAGCTGAAATTGTTAATAATCTCAATGTCTTCTCCATCTAGCATAGTGCTGCCAATTGGCCCAGTGGTGAGAATATTTTATTTCTTGATGTTGAACTTCAGTTCATAATAAAAACTGCAGTCCTTGACCTTCTGCAGCAAGCACTTCAGGACCTCCTCAGTTTCAGTGAGCATGGTTGTATCATCTGCGTATCATAGGCTGTTGATGAGTCTTCCTCCAATCCTGATGCTACATTCCTCCTCATAAAGTCCAGCCTCCACATAGAGATGAGAAAGGTATTAGCTGCACTACCAGAATAAATATACTACTGGAATCAATATACCACCAGAAAAGACTGACAAGTAGAAATCTTGAATCAATAGTGAGTACACCATTAATAGGAGCAGTAGTGGAGAGAATAAAAGGCATGTTGCATTGGGAATATCTGCTTCCAAAGACCTTTCTTTGAAGTGTTAAAGAGCAAGGATATCAATTTAAAGACTAAGGTGTACTCAATCTAAGCCATGGTACTTTCAATTGCTTCCTATACATCTGAAAGTTAGACAACTGAGGAAGGTCAAAGAAGAATCACTTTTCTGTGTATTGTGGTGTTGGAAAAGAGTATTGAATATTTCCTGGACTGTCAAAAGAATAAGCAAATCTGTCTTGAAGGAAATACTTCCAGGGGGCTCCTTAGGGGGAAGGATAGTGTAACTTCATCTCACAAACTTTGCGCTTGTTTTCCTTGGAAAAAGGCATCATGATGAGAATGGTGGAGACAATCCTCAAGGTGATGAACTGACACAATGATTGTAACCACAAGCATGTCAGAGATGGTGAGGGTGGTTCAGGACTGTAGCTCATAAGGTCCTTATGGGATGTAGTCAACTTGATGGCATCAAATAGCAGCACCAAACACCACCACCACCAGTAACAACAAACCAGAATCCAAAGTCCCATCAGACACTCCCTAACTCAGGAGTCCTTTAGAGTAAGTCACAAAGGGGCATGGGATAAAGAGGTGAGGGTTTACAGACCATCGAGGAGCCTGGGTGGTGTAGATGTCGAAGTTAAAGGTGGTACCTCTCTGGTGGTGTGGACCTACCAGGGACTCCTGGGAGTCAGACTGGCTATCTCCTACCCAAGTCTCAGCCGCCAAGACCCTACTGGTGAGTCAGCTGAGAGTCAGTTCTGATACCTCGGCACTGAGTGTGTGCTTCATAGGCCTATGGCTCGAGCAGCCGCTCATCACTGCCACTGTATCCGTAAAGCGGCGTGGACAGCTGCCAACAAATGGACACGGCTTCTCCCAGGATAGCTTTGTGTGCAAAAGGCTGCATCAAGTGCATTTAGCCTGCTGACCATTTGCTTTCCAGTCTGACAGGAGCTACTGCCTCTTAGAGGGAACTCTGGTTGGCAAGCAGTACAGAGTTGTGCTGGAGTTCAAGTTCACTAGCTATTGAGCAGGAATAAGATGGGTGACATCCCGTTCTGTTTGATTTCCAGTCTCTGAAAACCTACTGAAGGGGCAGCTATGAGTTCGTTCTGGCTCAATGGCATGTAACAACAACAAAAACATTGTCTCCCATCAGAGGAGGTCAACCCCCTGGAGAAGGATATCAGGTTTGGAAAAGTAGAGGGTTAGCAAAGAAAAAAAAGAGGAAGACCTTCAGTACAATGAACTGACACTGGCTGTGACAATGGACTTGAGGCACAGCACAGATGGTGAGGATGGCACGGGATCAGGGAGGGTTTCCATCTTCACATAAGGTTGCTCTGAGCTGGAGACAGCTAGACAGGCACCTAACACCACCCTCTCAGAAGGACGCCCACCGGCACCCCTAATACTTGCTGACATAATCAATGAACTTCAAATGCATCTTGGATTTACCTACCTAGGGAGCTCAGCTCATGAAACCCCAATAAACCTTGGTGTTGCAATGAATTAAGCACTGAGGGGTTGCTAATCATGACTCGTATCTGCCAATTGCTCCGCTACAATTCCAAAGGTATGCAGTTCAAAGCCACCTGCTGCTCCTCTGGAGGAGAATGGGTAGTCTCTTCCCAAGCAATTTACTGCCTCTGACAAGAAGCTGGAGGGTCAACTACAAGTTGCATCCAATTTGATGATACTCAATGACCAAGTAAATGACTCTGGGTTGGGGGTGGGGCTAGAATCCTCAGTGTGCGTCAGAGGAGATTTACAGCCGCGCAAGTCCTGAGCAGCAGTTCGACTCCATCCTGTGCGGTGGCTCTCAGCCAGAACTTACTTGACGGCTGTGTGTGTGTGTGTGTGTGTGTGTGTGTGTGTGTGTGTGTGTACTGGCTTTGAGCTGGCCCTGACAACAGCAGTGGCTTTTCACCTACTTCCCTGATCAAGGAAGGAACCCATTTCCTGAGCTTCCCCTTGCTCTCACAGAAATGGGCACCGCGTTTCTTGCCATCCAGGGTAAATTTAATGAACATCCATTCGCTTCACTGGTGTGAAACACCGCCTGCCTGGCACAGCAGGGATTGGTGAAAGGTGCTACTGTGGGTAATTACTATTTTCCAGAGGGATGTCACCTTGCATTCGGTTGACAGGGATTTGACAGGAAGTAACCCCAAAGAAACGGCAGCCAAAATTACAGCAGATGCAAAAGACTATCATGTCATAGCCTATCAGATCAGCACGTAATATTGGAAAAACACTCTTGATCTTCCTTAACCGATCATGTGTTCTCGGCTGGGAAAAGTCAGTCTCCAAGATCAAAACTCCCTAAGAACCAAGTGTGAAAACTTTAAAAGGGTGATATTCTAAGAATTAAAAAGAATTGCAGTAATTTCACAAATCATAATTCTCTCCTCTCATGTATGTATGAGACCAAGGTTTAATTCTTCAGTATTCGAGAGAATACACTTGCTGCCTCTGTCAGGATTTAAAGTAGTCCCTTTAAATCACACAGGCAACCTTAGATTTACACAGCCACGTGAAATCTGCATGAGCCTTATTAAGTCATTCCAAAATGACCAGCCAACACTGAACCTAAAGTCATAAAGGCCTCCAATTTAGTAGTGACCACTCTATTGAAAGTGGAGGCTGTTACAGTGGTTCCCGGTCTTTGCACACACCACACACACACACACACACACACACACACACACACACACGGCAAAACGCACTTTTTAATTCTTATAGGAAAAACTACAACTTTAGCAAAAGAGAGAAACTGCCACAGTGATTGTACTTAGAAGTAGGCTCCAGCCAGCAAAAGGTTTAAATGCCCAAGAATACTCGGTGTAAAGTGCCATGGATACTCGAAATTTCTTATGTTTTACAAGAATTAGAATTAAAATGCTAATGAGTCTCTCAAGACCAAGCGAAAAACACTAAGTCAAGTGTGAGCCTCATATTGTTAGCAAACCTTGAAAATGTGCAACTTAAACACTGCGGCTCTGCCTATATAATGTCCTCCCATGGCTCCTTAAATTTGGAGAACTCTGGTGATACAGATCTATCGTACTGCTAAATCAAAGATCAGCGGTTCGAGTCCACTTGCTGCTCAGAAGGAGAAAGACGGACAAAGAAAAAAAAAAAGAGCAACAATGTCAGAAACCAGACAGAGGGTCAATATGGGTCAGAAGCGACTTGAGGGCAGTGGGTGCCCTCTGATAGTCTTTCCTCAGGTCTCATTTCCAACCTCCTCAAGCCAGAGGTGTTTGTTAAAACACAATTCTCCCCACCCACCCCGTACATCCTCCTGTCTTCTTTCCTTCCTGTGAGAATCTAAAATGCTCTTATTTCTTGGTTTTATTCCTGTTAAAACACAAGAAGGAATTCTCTCTTCTGCCTGTTGATGAGAACGAACCTAGCCCTTCGGTACCTACCTGATCTGTACTAAAAGCTCAATGAATCTATGAGTTCTGGTAGCATAGCTGGTAGGAGGGTTGCTCTGCTAACCAACAAACAGTGCTTCTCTACTGGTTCAAATCCACCAGTGGTCCCACCAGAGAAAAACAGAGCAGTCTCCACCTGTCCAGTCTATGGCCTCTGAAAGCGTGCTGGAGGGTGAGCTAGGAGTCATGTGTAAAGAGACAGTAAAGAGTTCTGAGCATTTGAACAGATCGGAGAACAACAACAATAACAAAGCTTCTTTAGATCATGCCACTTCGCTCCTTTGATGCATTAGCTCCACGGCACTCAGTGGGTTTACAAACTGTCTCTTTCATCACCATCAAGTTGAGCTGACTCACAGCTGACCTGCCATTGGAATTCCACAGGAGACTGCCTGTCTTTCTTACTCAAAATAGCTGGTAGAGTCAAAGTGCCAGAGGGGGACAGCCTTTGGGTTGGCAGTACAACTCCCGACAGAAGAGGCCACCAGAGCTCCCCCAAAGCTGCCCCCTCCAAAAAGCGTGTGTGCACACTTGAGTGTTAAAAAAATTACGTCTGCAACCAAGCCACAGTAGCAAGGAGATAGCTGATAGGAAACCAAGGCAGCAGAGCCCAACTGACAGAGTGCTTTTTCAGAGCTATTACAGATGTTTAATACATCATGGACTTTTAATCACCATTTTAAAATTCAATGCCGGAGCCATGAAATTAATTCTAGAAGTGGAAAGAAACATTCCCCAAGAGCATGGGCAGAAATGCAACTCTTAAACGATCAATTTCTTTCAGCGTGACTGTCACCCTACTAAAATGTCAAGGTGGCCAGCACGAAGGAGCCCTTCCCAGAATGAAGCACCTTCAGCCTCGAGTTCCATCTCATAAGGCTTCATTAATCATGCACAGCTTTTGGACTGCCAATAATACTCCAGTGTCTTAGCTGTAAAACCCTTCAGATGAGCCTTTGTTGTTGTTAATCTTTCCCAGCTGAAAGACAGGTTAGAAGGGAGAGTAAACAGTCGGGGTGTGTAAGTTGTGACTCCGAAATAAAGCCCATGCTTCCCCCTGACATTTGTATATGTTGCCATCACTAATTGCTTTGTCTCAGCCCTTGCTGCTGTGGGTTACTTTACACAGAGCCCGCTGCTTAGGGACACCTCTTCTGAGATATATGAGTCGTCCCTAACCTTTTATCAAAGGGGTTTATGTGCTTTAACAATGAGTCGACCCAAAGCAGAGCTGCCCATTATTTAAAAGAAGAAAAAGCCCAGAAGCATTTGGTGGCATCAATCACTTGTTGCTGTCATGGAAAATTCCTGGCTTCCTGCAGAGGCAACTTCTTGCTGAGAGTTTGCCACTATTTTTCTAGTCTCCTGTCTGGCTCTCCTCTCCAGGAGCCTTTTGTCTTTCCAGACTAAAGTAAAGTGTGGTTTATTGTAAGATGACTAGTTGTCCACAGGAAGTTAACATTACTAACCCGGGGTGACACCTCTCCGGTGGTTGGAAACCACCAGCAACTTTTTGGAAGAAAGATGCAGTTGGAAGAAAGATGGACAATCTGCTTCTGCGTGATTTACAGCCTCCAACAACCTGTGGAAGGGTCAGCTATGAGTTGGTTCTGACTTGGCCCCAGTGAGTTTGAGTCTATAGCTAAGGAGTCCTGGTGGTGTAATATGATATGTATTGAGTTGCTAATCAAAAGAAGACGTTCCAATCCACCATGAACTCAGCAAGAGAAAGATGAGATATCTCTTGTTAAAGACTGACAGCCTCAGAAACCCAGTGGAGCAGAAATCAACTCAACGATGGGTGGATTTGTCCTCTGGGGATCAGGCAGTTTTTTGCTGGCTGGAGGGTCGTGGTGATTCAATAGTCACTTCTCCCTTTTCATGTGGGGACCTAGGTTCTAGGCTGGGGCAATGCATCTGTAGAGCAGCCACCACCCCAACTGGCAGTGGAAGGTTTGAAAGCTGCCATGATGGGGACCAGGTTTCACAAGAGCTTCCAGACAAAGGTGAACCAGGAAGAGGGGACCAGGCTGGGATCAGTTTATAAAACCCAGCCAATGAAAGGACTGGCTGTTTTCACAAGGGCACAGCCTCATGCACAAGGCTGTCATGAGCGGGGAGCCAACTCAAAGGATTTTACCAGCATTTATGGCTGCAGTTCTTTCTAAAGTTACTTTTCTGTTACTTCTGATAATGCTACAATAAGAAAGAACAAGAATAATAATATTCAGCCTTTGCATTACCTTACATTTCTTAGTAAAACATTTTCTAAACTTTATTTTACTTATAATAAAATGGCAGAAAAGAGTATTCAACATTCAGGAATAAGACTAGAGAACTTAAGGAACGTAAATGAACATAGCCAATCTAGCCAAAGCCATGATCAGACTCGCTTCAAACAGATAACGATTCAAAGAAAAGCATGGTTCCTTGTAATGATTTCTTTGTGGAATAAGCTGGAAAGTTTTCAATTCTTTCAATTCACCTCAGAGCTTTCCCAGGCTTCCCAAGCCTTCCTGCTGAGAGTGGGCAGTGGCGTTACTTCTTGGAGGGCGATCTTGTCATAAGTGAGTTGTCTTTCCTGCTGCTTCCTGTCTTCAATGCAAACAGGGAATTAGACCCTGCTATTGAGAATTCTTTTTCTGAGGAGGAGGCACAGTGTGGCCACACATGGAACAGGGGGCTATGAGATGGATGGAATGGTATGGAGTCCTCTACACGGGGATTCCTTCAACTGTCCTATGAATTACTGAAAATACATAGAACAAGAGGATGATCAAAGTGCCGCTAGTGAGGAAACTACCCAGGGCACCTCGGGAAAATGCATCACAGATCTTATTTCACAAAAACATGATGCGTCAACAGAATGTCATATAGACCTTAGTGACCAAGTAAGTATTATGTTATCCCAAGTATTATGACCTTTCCTCAAGTTCTCATTTCTAGGTACCACATCTTTACTTCCCTTCATCATTTTTCAGCCAATTAGGAATTCTGTAATCTTTAATTAACCATGGTGGCGGGAAAAGTATACTACCGTGGCCAAATAGCATTAACAAACAATCTAAACATTTTTCCTGACTTTAGTCTTATTCAAGACCATGTAGCTTTGAGTTGTATCCATACTGAACTGTTCACTCTGAAAAAATCTTCACACTAGACGGCATATTCTCTATAGGACAAGAGATGTGTTGGAGAGTGAAGAGGATAAAACAGCATTCTTTTTAACAATTAACGGGATGATTACTTGTTCTTCATTATGTATAAGAAGATCCTTGATGAGATAGATTGATTCCATGACTGGGGTAATGGGGATAAGGTATGCTGGAGACAGTGAGACTGGCACAGTATAGGGCAGTAAACTCTCTATAAACAGTAAACCGTAAACCCACATAACAATGACAAGTCTATTCAGTGCCCTACATGCAGCACCTCTGGTAATTCTTGACTCTTTATCCTTAACTGTCTTTGAACAAGGACCATGCACTCAGGTTCTCTAGAGGAACCAGTTGCTGTGGAAGTGGATTCTAACATGTGACAAATCCATGAGTGTCAGAATGGAACTGTGTGCCACAGAGGCTTTAATGGCTGACTTCTGGAAGTAGACCACTACACTTTTCTGCTTAGATATCTCTATTGTTGTTGTTGAGAACTGAGCTGGAACCAACCCATAGCTGACCCTTCAGTGGGTTTCTAGAGACTGTTAATTGCACGGGAGGAGATTGCCTTTCCATTATCAGATGAATATGTTTGTCATTTGCACCAACCAAAGATGCCTCTGTAGAGATACTACTTTTCTTGATTAATAGTGAAAGTTCTGAAAGGCAATCAGGAAAGAGAAGACAGGAATGTCATCTACTCGGTGATTGACGTCAGTCCTTGAGTTGCTGAGATCTAGGTAAGGACATGGTGTTGACATAGCCCAGGCTGAAGACAGCATCTGCACGAGTCCAAAACATTGGTTGTATTGATCTGTCCACACCGTCCATGGGACAAACTCACAGTTGACTTCTCAACCGGCTAACAGGCAGCATGATCATATAGTCTAAACTGAAAACAGTCACATAACCTGACAACAAAGAAGTTGGTGTCTGCATTTTAGTTTGTGCCCTGTGATCAGGCCTTTAAACTGATCCATCCCTGGTTCAACCCTCAACTGACAAGGTGCAATTCCAACCTAGATATATTGTGTCAGAACTTACCTAAGAATCACCAGAGAATCTTGTTAAAATATAGATTCTGCTTCAGTCCATCTTGGATGCAAGAGCAAGTTTTCCACCTTTGGTGAAACATAAAGGAACAGATTCCAAGTCCTGCCTGTGACAAATTATTGTTGTTGTTATATGCCATTGAGTCCCCTGTGATTCATAGCGACCCTATGCATAGCAGCTCTGAAGCCTGCCCTGTCCTGAGCTAGTCTCACTGACTACGACACATCTACCCGCATTACTCCAGTTACTGTATCAGTCATCTCATCCGGGGTCTTCCTCTCCTGTGCTGCCCCTTACTTTGGGCACGTGGCCATGAGGGACTGACCCACCCTTGGAGAAGGACATCATGCTCCAAAGGGTGGAGGGACAATTGAACGTAGTATGAAAACTATACTGAATATTTTTTTAATTGAAACAAGTAAGAAATTCCTCTGGAAATTTTGCATTTAGAATTTTTCACAGAAGTACACTCATAAAAATCTTAGTGAATAAATGGCATGAACAAATGGCCAGAAACTCCTCAAGAAATTAGCAGCATTCCACTACAAGCACCTGGGGAATCTTTGCCTTTATTCTGTCTCTTCTAGTAACCAGCCTCACACTGTAGCTATAGGCACCCTTCTCCAGAGAATGGTTGGGCAATCCATCGGGAGTCCCACAGCTAACGCAAAAGGCTGCTCAAATTATCAGTGGCCCTGTGGGTGAAAGATGGGCCATCTCTTGCCATGCGACATACAGCCTCTAAGCTGTATTATCAATTCCAACTCAACAGCACCATGTTTGAGGGTCCTATTAGTGCAGTTGTTAAATGCTTGGCTGCTAACTGAAAGTTCCACGTCACTAGCCCGTCAGTCACCCCACAGGAGAACGAGAAACAGTTTGCCTCCATACTGATTTGCTGTTGTTTTTACGTAGGAGGGACCAACCCCTAGTTAACTCTACAATAGGTTTTCAGATGTAGTACGTATGGAAGGAGATTGCCTCTGTTTCTCCCATGGAACAGCTGCTGGATTGGAACCGCTTGCCTTTGGGTTGGTAGTGCAATTCCTTAACATCAAGCCACCTTGAGAACCCAATGAGGCCATTCCACTCTGTCCTACAGTAGCTCCAGGAGTCAGAACTGACTTAACAGCAATGGGTTTGGTACAGTAGTAACTCATTCGATAGCATTCACGCCTCTCCCATCATTATATTAATAGCTGCTTGCAGTTCTAAAAGCAGAAAAGAATAAGCTTGTGGAGGGGGAGAAAAAAGCAGTTTATTTGAAACTGAAGGCTTCCTTTTATCCTATGGTTTATACATCAAAGCAAAACGCTCCACATCCCTCCCCAAATCCCTCAGCCAGACTGTTAAGCATGGAAATCTTTCAGGCAGAGAATTGAGCTGAACATCAGTGGCACCTTCAAGGGCTTGTCTGTAAATGGATATGAGAATCCCCAAATTAAAGCACTTTAAAGAGAGAGAAGAGAGAGAGACTGCGAGGGAAAGAAAGAGAGAGAGAGAGAAAGAGACTTTCTCTTTTCCTGACCTTGGAAACAAGTAAGGACGATGCTATTTTAATTTGCATTCCGATTCTAACAGCAAAGTCACCCAGTGCCGGTGGAATCCACACTGGGTTTGCACTGAAGACTGCTCATCATTTCATTACACTTCATTATGTTGATTACTGTCAGAAAGCATTAAAAGCATGGGCTTTGAGTAATAGAACTGAAATGGTAATTTTAAAACAATATACTTTCTGGAGGAAATACAGCCGTGCACGAAATTCAATTAGAAGGGGCAGATGTAAAGACAAAGTAGGCGGTGTCTGTTGCGCGGAGGAAGGCGAATTTCGATTTCTCGAGAACCTAACCCTGCACAAAGTGCCCTCGAATCAGGCCTTCTCGTCGGAGAGCCTGGTGCACTGGCCCTCATTAGCTCTAAGCTGCTCCAGTAGAAATTGTCTTAAAAGCGGCAATTTTGGAATATTTGAGGCCCGTCGCGAGTATCAATCAATCCGTCTTTGTTTGTCTGCCACAGCTGACTGAATTATTCAAGGCCGTTCGCTGGGAGACCGGCTGGCGAAGGCCCTTCAAGTTGGCAATTTCAAATAATAATCTCTCATTTGCAGAGTGCCCCATCGCAGGGCTCTAATAAGTTTCATCAACAAGTTAAATAAAGAGCCCAAGGACAGATTTCCAATTGAAAAATACTGAAAACCACTTTAGTAGCGGTGCTTAGAAGTAAAGGTGGCAAAATAACAAATTAGCTCTTACGCCTTGGCCCACAGAGCCAATTTACTGCCTTTATAAGCCATTTTTCTAGTGTATTTTGAAACATAATAGAGGGTGGCAAAGTGACCTTAAATATAATATTGGTTCGGCCTCCCGATGTGAGAAAAGAAGACCTTTCCCCACGACAGCCACTGAACAAGGAACAGAAGGACTGAGCAGTCACCAGATTCTGTGCCCAGGCATGCCAGCCACTTAGCCAGCACTGATGCCCACAGACAGCACTCCTGACGAAGGCAGAGAGATTCGGAGTGGGAAGGCTCGAGTCTCTGCAGAGTTAAAGGACATTCCTCTCATTAACAAAAATCACATCATGTTTCCTTCTAAGAAATTCTTTATAAAAGTTTCTTTATTAGCCTGAATTGCATTCCTGTGTGTATGTGTGTGTGTAGAAGCTGTGTGTGGAGGTGAGTATGTGGAGAGGTGAGGTGTGTGTGTGGAGAGATGAGGGGTGTGTGTGGAGAGGTGAGGGGTGTGTGTGGAGAGGTGAGGGGTGTGTGTGGAGAGGTGAGGGGTGTGTGTGGAGAGGTGAGGTATGTGTGGAGAGGTGAGGGGTGTGTGTGTGTGTGTGTGTGTGTGGAGAGGTGAGTGGTGTGTGGAGAGGTAAGGGGTGTGTGGAGAGGTGAGGGATGTGTGTGTGTGTGTAGAGGTGAGGGGTGTGTGTAGAGGTGAGGGGTGTGTGTGTGTGTG
>NW_006399837.1:3601101-3669953 GCF_000299155.1 Elephantulus edwardii
GTGTGGAGAGGTGAGGTGTGTGTGGAGAGGTGAGGGGTGTGTGTGTGTGTGTGTGTGTAGAGATGAGGTGTGTGTGGCGAGGTGAAGTGTGTGTGGAGAGGTGAGGTGTGTGTGTAGAGAGGTGAGGTGTGTGTGTGGAGAGGTGAGGTGTGTGTGTGTGTGTGGAGAGGTGAGGTATGTGTGGAGAGGTGAGGTGTGCGTGCGGATAGGTGACGGTGTACACGGAGAGGTGAAGTTTATATTGAGAGGTCAAGATGTTTACTCTGCTGTGATATATCCAGGAAGCCCTGACACCTATCATCCACTCTCTGGCAGTAACAGGTCAGGGACTCTAGAAACTAAAACAAAACAAGAAAGAAAGAAAAACCTCCATAATGTGTGTATTTTTGTGATGTGACCTCAAAGGAGACTGGATTTTCTTCGTATGAGAGAACAAAGAAGCATTCTGTGTCCCTCTAGGGAGAGTGGTCAGCACCCTTGAAATACCTTTCTGTTTTTTCTGGACAGAAGAACAGCTCTGAAAGCTGCAGGCCCAGAGGAGCTCTCCCGTCCTCACCACCCGTCAGGCCGCTGTCTTAAGACTTCGTCCCAGTGGATGTGGCCCACGGGTCAGCCATATCAGTGACCTGTAGACTAGGTAGAAATGTACAATCTTGGGTAAGGTCCGCATCCTATCTGATCCCTAGGTGAACTTCATATGATTTATGAGGCCATTAATTACTATTTTAGGAAACACTGTTCTGAATTCTCCCTTCTAAACAGGCTTGGATTATTTTCTTGGAAACACCCAGATGGCGCTTCTGCTGGAAAAATCTCAGGATGCCTCCGTGATAGCCATTTCATCCACCTAACCAGACCCACCATCACTTGTCCTTCCAAAGTTAAAGCTTATTTACTCTTAAATTCCCTCAGGCCCCCTGAAGCAAGGTAGAAGGTGTGAACTTCTAGGCGGTTCCTTCTAAATTAGCCAATGCTACTGGCATTCACCTGGTCTAATCGTTCTCCCAGTGAACAAAAACCTGATTTTACAAGCCAGTGGAGCAGAGTCTCTTTTTGGCTAGAAGAATGAGTCTCAGAGAGTGTGTTGTATTTCTTCATTAGCGTTCCGTCACAGTGAGCGATCACTAAATGTGGGCCTGCATAAGAATGCTGGGGTTAAAGACAGCATAATGAACAAAGAAGGGGCTGATTACCATGGCTGTCAGCGCTGGGGAATTGGGTTTGTCACCTGGCTTAACCAACTGGTAAGGACTGATTAGAGACTGGAATCAGTTTGAAAAGATCTCTGATGTTTACGTTCCTTCCCAGCCCCACATCTTGTCAAGAGAAGTGGATAAAGCTGGGGGCCAGAGGAATGAGAGGGTTCTACTGTGTAGATTATCTGAACAAGAGGTTCTTTGAGAAACTGCCACCGTCATCTTCTCCACTGAGGCACTGCAGCACTGGCCAAGAGAAGGAAGGTTCAGTGGTGGCGGAACTGTTCCTTCTCTGTGCATGGCAGCCACCCAGGCACAAGTGGCTATGAAGCACCTGAAATGCAGCCGGTGCAAACAGGAAACAGACTTGAGAGAGACTGTCAATGACCTTTCGTTTAAAAAACCACATGGGTCCAGTGGCTACTGTATCAGAGGCTGTGAGCTATAGGTGACCAGTGACCACTCACTGCGTAGACTACAACTCGCAGTGATTCTGTGTGTGTCAGGGCAATACCCACTCCAACAGGCTATGAATTGCTGAAATCACCAGCCCTTTCATATTCAAGTCAACTCTGGGTGACCTGAGCCTCTACTATTTCCATTATGACTGTCTGAACAACACAGGGACTCCTGTTATATTTTGCTCTACTGAATACCAAACTCAAACTTACTGATGACTTAGGATGATCCTTCAACAAGTTTCTAAGGAGACTGCTCGTTCTTCTCCCTTGAAGCAGGTGGTGGTCTTGAACTGCTCACCATTGGTTTAGCAGCCTGACATATTATGCACTGTGCCACCCAACTCATTCACTGTTGAATTAGAATAGACTCACATCTGACACCCCCCCCCCCCGCTTGTTTTCAGAGGGTGGAGGATGGACCATCTCTCCCTCAGAGCAGATGGTGGATTTGAACCATCTGGCTTTGGGGTGTCACACAATTCCTTAACTCCTACTATGCCACCAAGGCTCCTTACTCAATAGGGAAGAGGCTGTCTAGGGGGAGAGAGCCTTAGGCAAGAACAAATGCTGAATTAGAATTCTGTTGGCTTAACTTATTAGTATTACAAAGTGTGGTCAGTCACCTCCCCAATTACCCTATCTCAGCAGAGAGGCTTTAAGAGACTTAAGTTGTTCCTGGTTATGAAGTTAGGAAAAGGCGGAAGGGGAACCTTCTGCTATGGGGACCTTGGGACAGCAGAATTCCCTGGCAGCCTTTGCACACATTGATGACGTTAGCGTGTGGTCAAAGGTGAATATTCCTCATAAGGCAACAGAGAACTGCTGATAACCTGCTGTAGAGGCACTTTGGGGATGGAAGAAGATGAAAACAAGTATTTGCTAGAGCTCTACTATGTGCTCGACTTTGGCACATGTTTTCTTCTTTAACTCCCAAAGCTACTGCAGAGGTTGATGTGAGACTTTCCTTGAAGAGATGGGGAACTGAGGTTTGAGGATATTAGATAATCTAGAACACTCGACGTTGGAGATTGGTGACTGCCCAGACTGGCTAGTCTGTGCTACCATAATCAGCACCATATTGTGTCTTAGCTGGAGCCCTATGAGTTGGTTCACTGGGACGCAATATACACTAAAGTAACACATAAAAACCAAAGCCAGACAACAAGATAAAGGTGAACAACCCAACTGCAAAATGGGCACAAGATATGAATGGACACTTCAAAGAAGACATTCAGATGGCAAACAAACACATGAAGAAATGTTCAAAATCCCTGGCTCTAAGAAAGATGCAAATCAAAACAACAATGAGATATCATCTCACCCCGGTAACAATAGTAAAATTTAACAATGCAGCAAGCAACAAATGTTGGCGAGCTGGTGGAGAAACTGGAACCCTTATTCACTGTTGGTGGGAGTATAAAATGGTACAACCACTATGAAAGGCGGTATGGTACTTTCTTAAAAAGTTGGAAATAGAAATACCATTTGACCCAGCAATTCCACTACTGAGAATACACCCTAAAGAAACCAGAACTGCCATCCAAGAAGATCTATGCACACCCATGTTTATTGCTGCTTTGCTCACAATAGCAAACAGTTGGAAACAGCCCAAATATCCATCAACAAACAAATGAATAGAGAAGCTGTGATATATTCACACAATGGAATATTATGCAGCACTGAAAAACAAAGAACTCATGAAATGGACAAAATGGGTGACCACAGAGGACATTATGCTGAGTGAAATATCTCAGTCACAAAAAGAAAAATACTGCATAATGCCACTGTTATAGAATGGGACTGATATGGGAGTTGGGGGAAAATTAAGAAAAGTGGAGATAAATAATGTATATGGCATTGAAACAGACAAGAGAGAGAACTGTGTAAAAGGAACATATGATTAGGTATTATTGGCAAGAGTCCAGAATAAAAATTGCATAGTAAAGTCGTGGTGGTGGGGAAACTGTATAACAATGAAAGAACTTTTTTCCAAAGAAAAAAGCAAATTGGGGGGGGGGGGCAGGGAGGAAAATGTAGAACAATGAATGGAAATTTTTTAAAAAGTGTTCAAAACTGTTAATACCAAATAAAGTATACATTTTCTCAAAACAAACAAACAAAACCAAAAACCCAAAAGCCAGGAGTCCATCCCAGCCCATGCTGCCCACATGTGTTTTAGAATCAAACTGTGCTCCATAGTCTTCAAGGGTGGTGATGACAATAACATCATAAATAGATTGCTAGGACATTCTTCCAAGTTATCTTTAAGACTATTTGAACTGCCAGTCTTGCCCAACCTGCTTCTACCATCCAGGACCCAGAGTAATGCATAAGACTCCAAGTCAACAAAGTACAGGAGCCCCAAGGGAAAATGTATTAAATGCTTCACAGAGAGGTTCATGGATTTATTTTACCAAGGACACAAAAGTCAACTGTTTTCTTGACATTGTTGAAACAAGAAACTCTGAAAAAATATAAGAGATGCTTGAGTTTTTAATCTTTCTGATCCATCCATAGGCTAAAATCAATATTTTCTTTTTTCATTTGCCCCTATGGGATAAAGCTAACGATTTGTTCCTACAGAAACAAAATTCCACGTGCTCAAAGACCACATAAGCATTCCAGAAACATAGGCATGTGGCAAGCTCTGCTATCTTTCTTGGACCCCTCCCTGGCAGGATTCATCAGTTAGGCAGGATTCCAGCTGACGGATCAGAAGCCAAGGGTTGGGAAAGACCAGTGAGAGAAAGCCACTCCTTCCTGCCTTCCGCAGGAAGTCCAGGGGGCTCCTTAACCCACTCGCAACTCAACCTGAAGAGGGTTTCACTTTGCTTGAAGCGGGTCATATAGAACACTGCAGGATACGCAAGTTGAGGATAACTATCAAAATATTCCACCTGGAGTTTGCTATGTGTTTTGGGGGCATCACTGAGTCATTCTGACTCACAGTAAGGCAATGTGAGAGCCCAGAACTGCCCCGTGGAGTGTTCTTGGCGGTCAGTTTTACAGAAGTGTATCTAGCACCAGCTGTTTCCCCTCAGGAGGACTTACAGGTAGCATCCGTGCACCTAACTACACCACCAGGCCTACGCAAAACCCAGCATCATTGAGTCCATTCTGATTGGAGCAACTCTCCACTGATTTTTGGGAGCTGTAATTTTCATGGGAGGAGATGGGCCATCATTCTCTGTGCCACCAGGCGTCCCTATGGCAGGGCTACGATGCCCTAAATACCCACCGCCAGAGAGCTGTTGACTACTGGGCTAGTTAACTGAGAAGAGTTTCTTATTAAACGACTCATGCAGAATGGAATCTCGGTTATGAGTATTCAGGTGGGATAAAAAAAATCATTGTCTCTCAAGCAGAAATGGCCACCCAGACAGACTGTAGTCTGTAGAAGAAATAGAAAAGTAATTAGGCAAAGAGTCTTTGCATGTTTATGGTTATACCTTGGGCTAACTCTAAAAGGTTATAAAGACTGGCCCAAGGGAGCAAATAAAAGAGCCTCCCACCACGTCAATCATCTGGTTGTGCAGATCAGTCCCCAACATGAAGCGTTATCACGAACAGGCTCCCTAACATCTCTGATCTCTATATGCAGTTATCTCTATGAAATGAAGATAACTCCTGCTGCAATGGACTGAACTGTGTCCTGCACACACAGGCATTGAATATTTATAGGGTTATCTGTAAACATGACCCTGTTTGGAGACAAGGGTTCCCTTCTATTAATGAGATCATCCCAGAGGAGGGCAGGTACCAAGGCTAATCACTTCTCAGACTAGACAGTGACATACACCCGGGGGAAGGCAGGCGCCAAGGGAGACCGGCAGACACTACAGTGTTAGGAGAGGCTTGGGGAAATCCAATGTGTTCAACTGTGAGGGCACACAGCTCCATTCTTGACAACCTCGTGGGATTTCTTTTACAGAAGCTTAGGTTGGCGAAGGCAATTCTCTTACAAACTCACGGCTGTCAAGTCAGGACGGACTGACAGCTGAGCCCCCTCCGGTGCGTTGTTTTCAGAAGCTGTAAACTGTACTGAAGGAGATGATTATCTTTCTCCTGTGAGGTCACTGCTGGATTCGAACTGCCAGAGACATGGCCTTTGGGTGAGGAGCACAATTCCCTGCAGACTACACGACCAGACCTCCAACTCCCATATATTGTTGTTAGATGCCTCCAAGTATAACCATAGTGACACTGCTAATGACAGGTCTGTACCCTGTGCTATGCCATTGTCAGCATCTCTGACGTCCTTCAGCCAATTACCACAGACACTGTGTCAATAAATTTGTTAAAAGAAGCATAGGAACTAGGAACTCCAGTGGCATAATCCATAGGGAATTGCACTGCTAACCTGCAGGCCATGCCTCTCTGCTGGTTCGAATCCACCGTGGCTCCATGGGAGATGGATGAGCAATTTCTCCCTCTGCAGCTGAAACGCAGTGCAGGTCAGCTATGAGTCAGTTCTGACTCAGCGGTGATGAGTGGAGTTACACGACACAGAGTTATCCCTACCTACTCAGCACCAGTGGAATTCCTAGAGCCATCATCTCTGGCCTGGTCGAGGTCATGACCACAGCAGGGTCTTCAAAGCCCAGAATATTCCCAGAGGGTTGGCAAAGCCCAGGAACGCTACCCACAGAAGGTGTGAGAAAAAATTTCTCTACTCCCCTGCACTCGCCAAGCCCATCCATTCATTAACCCAGTGGTTATTAAGTGCCTATCATTAAACAAGCATTTATTAGGATTCGGGCCTGAGTGTTATGAATACAAAACTATGGGGAAAGAAGGGGGAGGTGTGATGATGGCACAAACCATGACCTCAGAGCTCCCTGCACGCCTTGTGGACTGGAATCAAGGAGCACATGTGAACCCACCCACGGCACCCTGCCCTGGGCCTTCTGCTCCCAGGCTGCCAACAGGCCCAAGAGTCCTCGATGAGATAGTGAAGCGGTGTATGGATTCCAATGTGAGCACTAATCACACCATCAGACCAGCCTGGCACGCTCAGCTCAGTCTGGGCCCAGCAAAGTGCTGCTTGGCAGTTGGACATTTATTCAGATACCCAGAGCAAGGAGCATGGTCAGTTCTCCTCATCCACATCCCACTCACAGTGACTGACGGGAAAAGAAAGGCATCTTGGATGTAATTGGGGGCCCTGCACAGTTATCCGAGGAGAAGACACACAAGTGTCTGGGGAGGGGTAACGAAAGCTGCCCGCATCGCAGGAACAGGAGGGGAACGTGGACTTACGGGTGCAGGGCATGGAGGCAGCGTCGTTGTCAGCTCGGAAGAAGCCCCGGTCACAGGTGCAGGAGGTGGCCCCTTCCCAGACGGAGTAGCTGTGAGGCGGGCACTTGGCACAGGTGGCATCAGTGGAGAGGGCCTTGTAATACCCAATTTTGCAGGCTAGAGTGAAGAAAAGAGACAGAAAAAAAAACACGAATATAAATCCCTGCTCACTGTAAAAGAGCCCTGGTCGCCAGGTGTTCCTAGGAAAAGGTCGAGGGTTTGAATCAAGTGGATGCTCTGTGGGCGTGAGCTGAGGCTGTCCGCTCCTGCTAACACCTACCACAGCCTGGGAAACGCTGTGGGGGCCGCCCTCGTGGCCTTGTGGTTGTTGTTTCTACACAGCAAAGCAAACTGCACGACCAGTTCAGGTTTTCTACTCATGACTGGTCATTTGGCTCCAAATGTGAGTCAATCAATGACTTCTATCGATTATGATAACTCGAAAGGTTGTTAACATTCCTGGGCAGACAGTAAGAAGCTCCGTAAAAGATGTTTCTTATGATGAGTGCTCTCAAGAAAAATCGCAGGTAAAGTGTATTGACTGAGCTCTTTCCACTGCGAAGGTCTGCGTGTGTATGTGTGTGTGTGTGTAGCGGTGCTTAGACTCCCCAGCACCCCATGGGTTATCAGTGCCCTCCAGACCATGCCACTGGACTCAAGTAACTGCAGTCGAGTCGGGTCCAATGACATTGGAACACACATGGCCACACCACAGACGGCACAATCAGAAGTAAAGGGCTGGCGGATTTGCCGGAGAACAGACAAGGGTGAAATGCAGCTCTGCTACTGAGCCCTCCACTCCTGTTCTGTTCATGAAGGCAAAACTAAGGCACACACCACACAGTCCAAGTAACTTGCATCACACAACTCATTTTACTGTTATGAGAAGTAATGGAATTAGCTCCGAGTGATGCTCAGTGAGTCAGGTTTCTGAGGTTGTAACCCAAAATCAGAGAAAGTCCACCTTCCTTGCTCAGAATCACCAGTAAGTAGATTTGCACCACTGGGAGGGTAACCTTTGGTCAGTTGGGCAACTTTCTAAAGACTAGGTCACCAGAGGTCTCTAGGAAAGTCTGTGGAGTGTGCCTGCAACTGTGGTGATTACCATCATGTGGCGCTCACTTTTACTCCATATCGAATAGGTCACCATCAGCTGAACATGGAAATTCCATATGACCCAGTTATTCCACTACTTGGAATATTGCCTGACAATATGAGAACTGAGGCACAGAGATTTGTACACCAATGTTCATAGCAGCATTATTCACCATTGCAAGAACATGGAAACAGCCTTAGTGTCCAACCACAAAGGAATGGATTGAGAAATTATGGCACATTCACACAATGGAATACAGCACTTAAGAGCAATAACTTTGTAAATTATTACCTAAGTTGGGAGGGACTAGAGAGCATTATGCTGAGTGAACTAACTCAGTCCCACAAGGATAAATATTGTATAAAACTGTTATTGTAGAATGAGTATAAGGATCCAGGAGGGGTGGGAGAGGCTGGAAGTAGAGGGATGTGGATGTGCAGGGAGAAGGGGGGATTAATCATTGAGCTGTATAATTTGATGTGGGGGAGGGGGGAAAATGGAAAGAATTTGTTCAAATTTGTATTTGAATTTTGCAAATAAACTAGTAGGGAGAAAAATGTTAAAAATATGGCTCCACAGCAGTACAGCTGGTTTGGGGCTTGATTCTCACATGCCAGGTGCCCTGCTCCTCTTTATATGCACTGTCTTCTTTGAACCCTTACAGCTGCCCTTTCTCGTACTGGCTTTGAGTGGCTGGCATTGGGAGGCCAAGTCCATGCACCTGATAAGAGGAAGGGTGGCCCAAGTCATCCGACACCTGTACAGTTAAGCACATTCTACAGAATCAAAGAGCACCAGTCTTCATCAGTCAGACAGAAACCTACCCAGCTGTTAATAAGAACACAGTCAGCGATGACTTCCAAATTACAGCTCCAGGTACTTAGAGCCAGCGGAGAGAGAACCAGCAAAAGCGGTCAAATGAAAAGACGCAAACTCATGGACATAGATCACAAATGCAGGAGAAAACAAACTGCCACCAACTGTAGAGTCTAGAATCTAATACGGTAGGATTGTTAAAAGAACAGCGAATATTTTTTATTTAATTTAAAATTAACAAACCCCTCTGTGTTCCCTTTTCCTCTGTTTTCTGGTACCTGCTCACCTCTCCACACACACATATACCCCAAGAGGCCGGGGCAAAGGGCAAAGGCCATATAGTATTTTATACACCTGACCTAGTTCCCATAACTTCATCTTTCTAAGCAGTGCACTGACACTGAGGACCACTTTGACTAATGTGGGAAAATGCAATTCTGTGCACCCTCATTAATAAAATATAACTAATAGCGCCTTGCATCTCTCTTTTTTCCAACATCCTCTCTGTCCTCACGATCACTTCCTAAATCTGTCCCAACACAAAATAAAAAAGGACCAACACCAGCAGCATGACACCCACAGAGATGTGGCTGTTGAAGACGAAAATTATTTCATTAGGACCAGAGGCACAGTCACCCACGGTCTTCTGAGCATGGCCCCCTACCCATTCTCTGAATTTATCAGGACTTCAGGATGTTTCTGGACTATCAGAAGCAGCCGTGGTGGCACAGGTAAGATTAAGCACTGGGCTACTAATGGCAAGGTTAACGTTGGTGGTTTCAATTCATCCAGTGACCTTAAGAAGTAAGGACTGGCGGTCTACAGGTCGGCTTCTGAAGGGCCTCAGCCATGAAGTTCCAGTAGGGCTCCTTCACTCTGATACCGGTGGGGTTACCATGCGTTTGGGTTCAAAGCCACAGCAAGGCTTCAGACTGTAAATTGGTCCACTCGGAGAAGGACCCAAGAGGCATTTCCCATCTCAGAGCATGAAGAGCCTAATCATGCCAACCATCTAGTAGATCTTATTGAAACCACAATAAAACAAGATCCATGAACCACCTTGATTCTTGGTGGAGCGACAGCCCCAAATCCTCCGTCGTTACTCATCGCCGAAGCATCCATGTATGCCTCCAGTGAAGTCTGTTCCTCCGCCTTGCACATCCTGTTGGTATTTTCTTAATCATGCTTTTGCAATGGCAAGCGGAAAGGGAGTTTAGCAGGAGCTCCAGGAAGGCACAGTTACTTCACCCTTATTAACTGAAGTTGTTTATGGAATTTCCTTTAACGAGCCAAAACTTTACGACTCTGGAGCACCAACAATAAAAGCGCCCAGAGATCAATCTCTCCCTTATTTGCTTTTGTCTTTCACTGGACCAGAGCATCTTAGAAAAACAAGTGACTGCAATGACTTAAGATTTATGCGTCTCAGGTTTGTACACACCACATAATTAGATAAGGTTGAGTTGGCAGGGTGCTCTGTGGTCATGCTTAAAATGGCCCCAGGGTTTTGATTAAAATTAGGAACCTTGGCTTTGGCAGGAAGACACACTGGGAGTCGCAAGGAGTCCCCAGTGGGGTGGGACATAGGCCCACTGCATTCTCTGTCACGGAGTCAAAATCAACAAAGCAGGTGATGGAAAATGGTTACCTGGTGTGATTCAGATGACCAAGGCGGCTTAGAAAGAGAACTCAGCCTTTCCTGTGCTGGAAATAGAGTATATTCGATGTGTTTTAGGATCTACTTTAGAAATATTGATTCATTTCTTAGTCATTATCAAGCAAATCAGTTCTCTGGCTTATTGGCTCACTTGTTAGGCTGTTTATTATATGACTAATGCAAGAATAATGATGAGAAATGAAAATCTATCAAAGAGGGCTTCTGCTTTGGAGAGCTGGTAAAGCCCCAGGCAACTCTGAGGAGGCCAAGACCCTTCATGCACTTGACCACACTCGAGATGGCAAGATAAAAAGATGAAGAGGTGGAGGATTTGCCCCAAAAGGATAGTTTTTCTTATTTTTCATCTTATTTTTGGATCGACCAGGTCAGAACAGACAAGGGTGAAATGCAGCTCTGCTCCTGGACCCTCCACTTAGGTTCTGTCCACGATGGCAAAACTAGGCACATACCATGTGATCAAAATAACCTTCATTGCACAATTCATTATATGGCTAAGTGTTGAGAATAATTAAGTATTGGATGCGGAGAGACTTCACAATTATCTCGTCCACCCACTCAAATTCATTAACTGCCATCACTCATCATTGCCATTGAGTTAGAACTGACTCAGAGTTGACCCCCCAAGTATTTTAAGAGGCTGTAAACCACATGGGAAGAGTCTGCCTCTCGTTCTCCCTCAGAGCAGCTCATGGATTTGAATCACGTGTCTTTGAGTTGGCAGCACAACTCCCTACCCACTAGGCTACCCAAGCTCCCTCAACCTCAAAACTGGAAGCTGCCCTGCTCGGGCATCTTAACTCTTAACTCTTCACAACCTCACGAGCATCAGAGTAAAACTTAGCTTCACAGAGTTCACCACTGGTGGCTTCACAGGAGTGGATTATCAGCCCTTTCTGTCAAGGCATTTCTGGGCAGAGTCTAACCTCCTCACTCCTTGGGAGTTAGCTGTTGAGTGCCATAAACATCCTCTCAAATCAGGAAAGCTGGTACTTTTAGAAACACAGGAAGCAAAAGTCCTTCAATAGTTTTCAGTGATGAAAATGTAATAATAATAATAATAGTTGAGTGTTTTTTAAAATAGTATTTTTTTTAGTGTGTGTATCATCGAATTGGATCCGACTGGCACAGGAGGAGAGTGTCCCTCCTTCTCCAGCAGAACATCTAGTGGATTCGAACTGCAAGCCTTTGGATCACAGCACAGCTCCCTACCATTCGGCCATCAGAGCTCCAATAGTTGAATTTTTTGAAATAACAAGTTTAATAGTAGAATGATGGATTTTTTTTTCCATGAGTATAGATTAACATTTCATTCAACTGGAATTCAAAGAAAGTATTGGTTACTATCAACTCAACTGGAAATGTCCGTTTATTGAGAACATTGGCAGAACTCAGCTGTACTAAGCCAGGTGGTAGGTTGGGTTTGGCCCACAAAGCTAGTCTTTAGACCTTGACTTCATTTTGATTTCCAAGTTGAATGTCTTGACCACACGAATGCATGAGGTTCAAGTCTGAATTCTGAGACTCATGACTTCTTTTACTCTGCCATTTCTCTCTCTGAGTCTTGAACAATACTTTTCTTACCATTGTGACAAAAGAATAAACTTTCCTTAACCATCATGCAGAAAATTGATTCAATGCAGTATTATTAGAACTAAAATGACTTTACAGTTTATGTTCTGTTGAATGATTTTGCCATATTTGGCAGTTATTCAGACTCCATTTTTAAAACTATATCAACTCTCAAGTGTCTAATTTCTTCCATCACAAATAATTCATTTTCACTTTACATTGTTTTTAGGAGTTTTCTTTCGTGGAGAATTCCAAGCTTGAAGGGAAAAAAAAAAGATGAATGAATGCATTTGATATGTGATACTGTCAAAGAATACTGAGTATGTCATGAATTGCCAAAAGATAAACAAATTCGTCTTGGAGTAAGTACTGCCAGAATGTTCCTCAGGAACAAAGATGATGAACATTGGTCTCACACACTTTGAGCACGTTATCAGGCCAATCCTTGCACAATGACATCATGCTTGGAAAAGCTGAGAGTCACTGAAGGAGAGAAAGACTCACAACAAGACAGTTAGAGCGCATGGCTGGAACAATGGGTATAAACATAGCAGTGGCATACAGTGGGAATGCAGCAGGATCGTGCACCGTTTTGCTCTGCTGTACAGAGTCTCTGAGTAGAAACGTCTCTGACAGTGACAACATGAACTAAAAGGATTCATTTCTGTTTCTGAGCACAGAACAACTAGAATGGTAAGAGAAATTATTTACATGTATAAATCACCTAGAAGAATATTGTCTTAGTATTTTGCCAGCAGAGGTGCGTTCATCACTAACCTCAAATGAGAGACATGCACACGGACAGAGAAATGTTCTAGAACTTTGAAAGACCTAATAATTTGTTGTGTTATGCTGTTAAGTTGCCTGCGACTCTAAGCGACCCTATGTACAACAGCTCTGACCCCTGCCCTATTCTGAGCCGATCTCATCTAGTCTATCGGATTACTGTTGTTATTGTTAGGTGCCATGGAGTTAATTCCAACTCATAGCAACTCTATGATAACTCTCTTGTGCCACCGTCACAAGAGTTGGCAGATTTAAGCCCAATGTTGCAGCCACTGAAGAGTCGTCTTCCTATTTTCTGCCCACTCTCCACATTACCAAGCACGCCCGTCTTGAGAGGTTAGTGCTGTAAGAAGTTGCCCTCTGATATCCGCATTCTAAACTGATTTCTGTTGTCTTCTGATACCACATCTCATACCTATTAATGGCACAATCAATTTTCATGTGATTTCAGAGTACTCTTTCTGTCATCTGAATAATACAGAGGTTTCTTTTTAAAAATAAGATAATTAGGTTTTATTGTTTTGAGATTTTTTTAAAAAAAAATGCATTCTGGTTAAAATATTTTCCAAAAGAGAGTTGTAAAACTAGACATTCAAGTTCATGGTTTATTCTATTTATATAAGGATTTAGTTAGTCTATTAGCCCCTGTGGGGAGCTCTGCTGGTGTAGGGAGTTGTACTTCTAAACCCAAAGGCTGTGCCTCTCTGGAAATTTGCTCCAAGAGATAGAGGTAGGCAGCCTCCTCCTGTGGGATTTACAGCCCCAGAAACCCATTTTGAGAACCAGCTGTGAGTGTGTTCTGACTTGTTTAGAGACTTAACCCCCAAGTAATTTCTGTAAACTCTATTTAATTGTTTCAAAGGCTGTGAATTGATTCTGGCATGTTTTAATCTGAAGTATGCTAAGGACATTATGTTGAAATAGCTTTGAGGGAGATGGTAAAAACTGAAAGAGAGATGACATTGGAACATTTCATTTGGGTTACTTTACTCAGTCAAGTTTGAAAGGGAATAGATTGAACAACCTTTGAGGATTCAGATTTTTAGCAGAGATGCTTCATAATAGACAACAGCAAGAATGCAATTAAAGGTAAAGGATGAAAAAGGCAAAACTAAGCCACAGCCTTCATTGATCTTCTTTTTAACATTCATATTCATAGTCTGTACTTTCATACTGCATGGCAACTGAAAGCAAGGGTAACTGAGGACAGCAAGAAAGGCCTGAATTTTGGTTGAACATCGTGCTGTCCTGCTACTTTGGGCTCTGCTGGTGTGGGGTGTTGCACTGCTAACCCAAAGGCAGCTCCCCTCTGGTGGTTCAAATCCACTAGCCACTCTGATGGATGAAGATAAGCAATCTCCTCTCATGATTTACAGCCTCTGTGAACCAGCTGGAGAGTCAGCTGTGAGCTGGTTCAGACACTACAACAGTGAAAGAGTTTCCTAGTCACTTCTGTGAACTTGAATAAGCTGTGAAACTACTCTGAACTTCAATGTTCCTATCTGTCGAATCAATGTGATGAATTAGGCGAGATAAACACACACAGGGATAGACCATAACGTGATGTATTAGCTGTGAAATAAAGGGTAACTTCCTATGGCTATAATGTGGTGTAACAGGCTGAAAGGGGTAAGAGTTAAGATTCTCCATGTTCAGAAACCTCAGAGGGCCTGCAGTCCTTTCAAACGATGTTCAATCTAATTTCTAGAAGGCTCCAGGACAATGTCTGGTGGCTTAGTGATAAGAAATTACACTGCAATTCCAAAGGCACAAGGTTCAAATCTATTAGCTGCTCCACTGGAGAAATATGAGTAATCTCTTCTCATGGGATTTACTGCCTCTGAAACCTACCAGAGGGCCAGCTATGAGTTTGCTCTGATTGGACAGTACAAAACAACAACAACAACAACAACAACACAGGACAATACATCCACTCATGACTGTGCAGTTTCTCACGTGGGGTGGGATATCATCTGCAGTTTATTCTGTGACCACTGGTTAGGCAAATTGTAGATTAAAACTTTTTTTACAAAAATAAGCACATATGGGAAAGACTTTTGACAAAGGAAGACGTTCGGATGGCCAACAGATACATGAAGAGATGCTCAAACACACTGGCAATAATGAGATACCCTCTCACCCCAATAGCAGTCACAAAGTTTAATAGGTAACAAGCAATAAATGTTGGAGATTGTGGAGAGGTAGAAACACCCATACATTGTTGGTGAGATTGTAAAATGGTACAACCACTCTGGAAGACAGTTTGGCATTTCCTCAAAAACTTGAACATAGAAACTCCATATGACCCTATTATTCCACTATTAGGCATATATCCTAAAGAAATTAGAACTGAGACACAAATGGAGATTTGTACACCAATGTTCATAGCAGCATTATTCACCATCACAAGAACATGAAAACAGTTAAAATATCCAAACACAACTGAATGGATTGCGACATTGTGGTACATTCATGCAATGGAATACTATGCAACACTCGGAAGCAATGACTTAAAAAAATACTATGTAACTTAGGAGAGGCTGGAGAACACTATGATGAATAAACTAACACAGTCTCATAAGGACACACACTGCATAAGAGTATTATTCTAAAAATAGAAAGAAAACTAGTAAAACATGTATGGGAACTCAAGGAATGGTAAAGTTGGGAGAAGAGGGGTAAGGAGAGGTAGGGGTGAAACCACAGGGTTGCACAGTTTGGTGCTGGAGGGTTGGGGGAAAGTAAATGGGAAGGATCCAGGTGAAAAGACAGGGTGGTGGTGGGTATGATTCAATGGTGAATGATTTTATAAAACATAATGAATGAGAATGATTATATGAAATGCAATGTAAATGAAAGACAGTGTGAAACACAGTTATATGAACTTTGCATGCAAACCAATGTAAAATATTTTTTAAAGTACACATGAAAAGACAAATAAGTAAAAGTTAAGTAAATTACTAGGCTCCCTTTTCAAAGATTCTTCTTTCCATCAATAATTTTTGATACACATATTGGTTCTAGTCCAAGGAAGCTCTGGTAGCCTAGAAAGTAAAGAGTTTCACTGTCAACACAAAAGCAAATGGTTCTAGTCCACCAGTTTGTTCTGAGGGAGAAATAAGAGCAGTATCCTGAGTGACTTACAGCCTCTGAGAAGGCTCTGGAGGGTCAGCTGTGAGTCGCCTTGCACTCTCCGGCAATGAGTTCAGTTGCTGAGTCCCAGCCATTCTAGAAACCCACAATTTTATCCTCTCTACCTTTCCGTTTATTCCCCTTCTACCTGGGAGCTAGCTCTCAGGAAAACAGACAAAGAAAGGGAAAAATAACAGAGGAAGAAAATAATAACACAACTCTATGCTGAAAATTGACTTGCTCTTTCAAGAACAGAAGGTAGTAAAATCCCATAAGTAGGTGGGTAATTTTAAAATGTCAGCTGTAGATGATTTTCATGTAAAACGCAGTAAATCCTCTAATGCAAGCTCACAGAAAGCCTGCTCCATTTAAATTAACTCCATAAAAATTGAACACAAACAAAATGGATGTGATAGAGAAAGAAATTATTGTTTCTCCCTTTCTGGATTTTAAAAGAGACAATCTGACTATTTGAGAGAATATTTTTCTTTGGTGAATGTTAGAGAGTGAATTTGCATAGCAGAAGTTCCAAAGAAGATGTTTTCAACTCAATATTGAAGGAAAACAAATTAGACTTACACATCATTATGAGCTCTAGTGGCCTAGTGGTAAGAAGCTGCACTGCAGTCCTGAAGGCATGCAGTTCGAATCTACCAGCAGCTCCACAGGAGAAGGATGGGCGATCTTCTCCCATGCAATTAACTGCCTCTATTTCCAACTTGATGGCATACAACAACAACACACATCATTGTAGGTACTAAGCCACAGCCATCCTAGAGGACAGGGTAGGATGTGTCCCCTAGTTGCCAAAGTTGTAATACTTATGGAAGCCATTTGCTCTATCTTTTCTCTGTTCAAACCACAACATACAGTTAGCAACTGAGATTTTGATCATTGAGCTTTGTTGTTGTTGTATAACATCGAGTGGGAGGCAACCCACAGGTGACCTCCAGTGGGTTTTCAGAGACAGTAAAACTCCTGAAAGGAGACTGCCCATCTTTCCCCCACAGAGCAGCTGGTGGATTCGAAACGTGTACCTTTAGGTTGGCAGTGCAGCTCCTTGCCTTGGATTTCCACATTAACATGATGCACTCCCACTGACAGAAGTGCTACATCAACGCAGCCCTCCAGCATAGCTGTGTAACAGAAGCTGATAAGAAGAGAGTAAACTCCACTTTCCCTGGTAAATCTGGAATTCTCTATCACTGGGGAATTTTTAAGGCAATCAGACTTCCAAATTTAGATATATGTGATACCGTAAGTGAAGAGTTTCAATATTTTTGGAAAGGATTATTATTCTTTCTGTCCCAAAGGTCAAAGAGCTGCTACCAGGTTGGACAACTGGATGTGTTTAGAAACTTTACTTCAATTAGTGGTCTTCTCTCTTCAGGTGAGAGCTAATATGAATATGTAAAAACTAAAACCATGGTAGAATATTGTCCTGAGTGAAAAGATATGGGTGAATAATTTTTACTTAATGTTATTGTTAATTGATGTTGAGTTGTAGACGTCTCATAGTGGCCCTATGAACGAAAGACCTGAACACTTGTATACCTTTCACTGTTTCCCCAAGTTCATAGGGTTTCCGGAGGCAAGCTATTTTGGAAATAGATGCCACTCCTGCTTCCAAGCTTGTTTGAATGGGGAGCTCCACTAAACACTGTCTACCATGGGTAACCATTATTGTATATGACACCTCAGTGTCACAATCTTTAGCATCACAGCAACCACAAGTTACCTCTGTACAGCAAATGGACAGACCAGTGCTATACCACTTAGAAGAATGTTTGACCAAAAACAATTAAAACCAGTCCTGAGGGGCACAGATTAAAATCACCCACCTTTGATTTGGTAGTGTAACTTTCTATCCACCAGGCCCACAGAGCTCTTTTTACTTAATAAAAAGTGATAATTTTAAAGCAGAAGAAACACAGTGACTGGTAATTACATATTTTGAAAGATACATAGTTCGTTAGAGAAAGGTTACGTATTTTTCCTCATACCACCCTTGCTCAAATTCTCCCACACAAGGCATTGAAACTTATCTATAAGGAAGGAAAAAGAAAACATGGGCTCCAATACAGACTTGAAGAGCAATTAATTAAAGGAAACAATCAAAGCCCTCTTGTTTGCCTGAATTGATTCTGACTCACAGCAACTTGACACGACAGAGGAGAACTCCTCCATTGTGTATCATGGGTCATGAAATTTATGGAAATAGATCTTTAGGGTTTTTCTTTTAGGCTAGAAGGTGGTTGGAACCACTGATCTTTTGGATAGCTGTTACCAATCATTTTTTAAAAATTTTTTATAACAAATTAAGTTTCTTTAATTCCTAAGAAGACAATTTTCAAGCTCAAGTAATCGCAGAGGAAAAACCTCAAGGCTCTACTGGGATTCTAACCCAGGATCTCCTGTTTATGAGTCAGGCGCTTTGACTGAGGCACTAGGGCTTCTTAAGTCAATTATTACAGTTCTACAAAATTTCCTGCCATTTCTCTCTCATCTAAGTTTCACGTATCTATGACTCTGATTTTCTCTGATATCTTTTGTAAGGAAAGAAATGTTCATTTGATTTCATTACTGTACTACTATACTCAAAATACAAGTCCAAGTACAATGAGGAATTAATAGACTGACTGTAATGCTTTCAAGGTCAACACAGAGAGATAGGCATTCGTGGTTTTTCCTTTTTTCTTTTTGTTTCAGTATGCTGACGCTTACAGTGGAAAGGGGACCCTGCTAACAGAAAGGAACTGTTAGCAAATGACCACAATCCTTTTTATGAAGAAAAACCAATGTTTTCTTGAATTAGATGCAGAGAGTGATTAGTCAAGATAAGGAAAGGGGAGAGAGGACCTTAACCCCTGCTTTGAATCTGAACATGAAATTACTGAAAATATATGGAAATCCTTTAGGAAGACTCCAAAGAGTGTTGCCACATAAACTATCAATCCTGACCACAGATAGTACATCAATCATAGCGACCAGGCCGGCCGGCATGCAAATGCAAAGCCATTAGCACTGAACTTGATTACTCAGGGCATTTCAGAGAGGGTCAGGCTTTTGAAGAGTCGCGATTGTCTTCCTTTGATATCGGAGGTACATAAAGACTCCGGGCTCATTACACAGCCACTGATTACAAATAACAGGTCAGAGTCCCGAATAAAGGCAGCAGCTGTTCTTTTCCTCCTTCTCACACCATCCAAAGCCCTGTGTCTGAATAAGACGCGAGTCTATGTGATTAGGATTGTTATGTAAAACGTTCATCCATTACGAGGTGTGCGAATTTATTCACTCACTCTGCCACTCGTGTTTTAGCAAACATGTATTAAGCCTTTGCAACATAACACTATTAATGCTGGTGATTATTTGCTGAGCACATACGAGGAGGTAGGAGGCAGAGGACACGGAGCTGCCACTGTCTGCGAGAGGGCAGCACTGCAGACTTCTGTGGGGCCCTTTCTTTTGCCCCTAACCCAGACTACCAGCTCAGAGAAGGAACGAAGCAGATAACTGGCATCTGACCGGGCAGGGAAGCCCTCCGTTGAACTCTCTGGATGAGTAAACCAGAGATCAGCCAGGAGGCTGCTTCTACTAAGACGCAGCTACAATTATACTAACTGACAGCCAAACAAGGCAAAACCACAGTTGATAGTGTAGACTGCCTCTTGTCTTGGGTACTCTGGTGGCCTAGTAGTAAGAAGCTGTGCTGCAATCCCAAAGGTACAAGGCTCAAATCCACCAGCTGCTCTGTGGGAGAGGGATGGGCAGTCTCCTCCCATATGATTTACTGCCTCTGAAAACCTGCTGGATGAGTTTGGCAAACAAACAATAACAACGATTGTCATGGCATCAATTCGAATGTATGGCAACCATATGCTCCTTTGGCCTTTACAAAGGCTGACTTTTCAAAAGGAAATTGTCAGGCCTCACTTTTGCAGGACTTGTGGAGATCCTTGAACCTTTTTGCCCTTTCTGATAAAAAAGTCAAAAGCATTGATCATTTTGCACCGTAGGCAAGGACCCTTTTATGAAAGTATCACAGAGACAGATAGATAGTAGATACCTCAGTTTAAACAAATTCCTGATTACCGTTCATTCTGCTGATGTGTTCTTTTTTTCTTCTCACCCCTAATTATAAATCCAGTCTTTCTTTAGGAAGCCTGACTTGTTGGATATGAATTTCAAAAGCCTCTGTGGCTGACTGAAAAATCCAGAGACCATCTTATACCTTTGATAACCTTTGTATCTCAGTAATACAGGGGAGGGGAAGAGATGGGGAAAGTATCAGTAAAAGGAGAAAGGGCAACATTTCATCAATCTCATTGAAATGAACCAACGGGTAATCAGGATTATCTTCCTCCTCTTATCTTTAATCTTATACCACCTAACTTCTTGGAGTCAATTGCTATCTCTAGAATCAAAATGGCTTCTCTTCCTGCATACTAAGTAACTGCTCATAAACCATATGGTCACATTTCACCGAGTTTAATTCTTTTCAACCAGTGCGGTAGGGGCTCAGCTGGAAGAAGAACAGTCCTCTCGTTAGCTGTATGTATGTCCTATATGCCTGCTTGGTTTCTCTATTTGAGAAAGTAAAGGTTGTATGGCAGGCAGGGGAAGGATGAAATATGCTTTGAAGCCAGAGTCAGACCCAGAAAAACACGTGTTAAATAATTATTTGATTAGCTCACACAGGGCTGCTAGTCATTGTCACCCAAACGGCTTTACAGTCTGAGTTGTCAGGCGTCCTGATTTATGCCACGGAAATGACTTGAGTAATAATCTCTCTGAGGCCCTCCTCTTTTTTGTTATGTTGATTTGGGCCCCAACATCTCAAACATAAAAGAAGCTTTGAAAGATGGGTCCCTCTCCTGTTTATTTGGTCAAAATCAGTGCACTGAGAATGATTTGAAAGAGATTTCAAACTTTTGAGTACACACGGTATTTTTTAAAAGCAATTAACTGAGTGATTAGTTTGGGCAGATGTTTTTGACCTCAGAGGAAGTGGATGAAGGAGCCCAGGTGGTGCACGGTTGAAATGCTCAGCTGCCAACCTCAGGGTCGGCAGTTTGCATCCACCGGCTGCCTCTGACTGTTTCCATTAAAGACCACAGCCTTGCAAACCCTGAGGGGCCTTTCTGGGCTGTCCTCCGAGGCTGCTGTGAGCTGGCAGAGGTGTGCTGGCTGACTGTGGCTTTGCTTTGGGAAGTGGATTAAACCTTTTATTTCTCTATTTGCTGGAACTAAGCATTGTCTATGGTGGATGGCTCCAACACTGGTGATGTCTGAGGAGATGGAAATAAAATAAAAATCTTCAGGTGAGTGTCGAAGTGAACTAGATGAGATCAAGTACAATGTGTGGGGAATTTGCATGAACTCAACTGGAGAGATCATACCAAGGACCAAAACCCGAGGCAACACTGATCCCCGTTCTGGTATATCGCTGCCATTGTTCTTATGCAACATTGACTCAAAATCAGCCCATAGCTAACCCTTCTTGGGTAATTCTATATGATATGTTCTGTTACACCAGTAATTCTGGTATATAGGATATTATATAAGCTGAGCCCTGGTAGCACAGTGAGTTAAGCAGAGGGTTGCTAAACTGAAGGTTATCAGTTCAAACCCAGCAGGCCCTCTGCTGAAGAACAATGAGAAAATCAGCTCCAATACACCTACCCCTCTCCTCAGTTGGGCTGCACTTCTGCGAGCTGGAAGCTTGAACATTTACTGAATGCACTGTGAACTCATCAGATCCACAGAAAAGATCATTTGCCCAGAATTGTTTAAACTGCTAGGAGAAATATTCACGGCAGCTCTGTAACTACCTAGACCAAGATAAACTAACAACTGGTCAGAACTTGTTAGCCGCAGAGGGTCAGTGCCTGACTCACAGGCACTTCATGCAGAATGGAAAGAAGCATTGCCCTGTCCCTCACCGTCCTATCAAACAAACACTGTCCAGTCCAGTCCTTCACCATCACCAACACCATGATGGGTTGAGCATCAGACCATTGTGATCCACTGGGTTTGACTTGCTGATTTTAAGAATTAAGATTTCCATTCCAACAAAGGGAAAAGAAAACCTATTGACTGGGGGAAAAACTTTTAGCAATACCATTTCAGACAAGGGTTTCATATCAAACGTTAAGAGAATTCTACAGGGCCTCCACAAGAAAAAGACTGATCACACGATTACAAAATGGGCAAAAGACACTGAAAGAATTTTCACAAAGAAGATGTTGGGATGACCAACATACACATGAAGAAATGCTCAAGATCACTGGCAGTAAAGAGAGATGCAGAACAAAACCATAAGGAGATACCATCTCACTCCATCCAGTAGCAGTGGCAAAGTTTAACAGGACAAGTAATAAATGTTGGAAAGGATGAGGAGAGATAGGAACTCTTATACATTGTTGATGGGATTGTAAAATGGTGCAACCACTCTGGAAGGCAGTTTGGCGTTTCCTCAAAAAGCTGAACAAAGAAATTCCATATGACCCAGTATCCTACTGCTTGGAATATACACTAAAATAAAAAAAAATTGAACTGAGGCACAAAATGAGATTTTTACTACAGTGTTCATAGCACCATGATTGACCATCACAAGAACATGGAAAAGAGCCCAAATGTCCAACCACAATCAAATGGATTGAGAAATTGTGACATATTCACAAAATGGAATACTACACAGCATGCAGGAGTGATGATTTTGAAAATCACTACCTAACTCGGGAGAAACTGGAGAGCATTATGCTAAGTGAACTAACTCAGTTCCAAAAGGAAAAATACTATAGAAGACCATGATTGTAGAAATGATAGAAAGATAACTAGCAATCCATATATGAGGATCCAAGGGGGAGAATAGGAGCAGATGGGTAATGATGGGTGGGGGGCAATCATAGGGTCCCACAATTTGATGGGTAGAAGGAGGTGTTGGTAAAGGAAATGGGGAAGATTGGGTGTGAAAAACAATGTATATAAACTTTGTAAGTAAACGAGTATAAAATAAAAATTTTATCTTAAAAAAATAAAGAAGACTCTGCTGGAGAAGGAGGAACAACCTCCTCCTGTACCAGTCAGATCTGATTTGACGGTACACACAAAAAAATAATAAAATAAAATAAAATAATTTTTTTTAAAAAAAGAAGAATTAGATTTATATATCCAGGCCTTACTTCCTACTTTATCTTAGTCTGGATGATTCACTGAAATCTGTCCATTAAGACAGACTCCACTGCCGATTGGGCATTCCTGTGTATGAGGTAGGTACACTGGCTGAGAATCGACCTTGGGTCTCTTGCACAGAGGATAAGATTCCTACTATTGAACCGCACTGCCCCACTATCAGGCTTACCAGTGAGCTTTCTAGAAGAACACTGGACAAAAAGGGAAGTGAGGGGAGTTACACAGTCACAGTTGTCTGACTTCCTTCTGATCCTGTTGTGTCAGACACTGAGGGCTGGTCTCTAGATCTCATTACTGCACGGAGTCAGGCTGGTCCCCCTCGGGGCTCTGAGAGGTTCTCCTGGAAAGTGCCTTGGCAGCCTCGACACTCTCTGTCATCAGCTTGAATTCATGGGAAAGGGCAGGATGCCAAAAGCGCTCGCAGGTGAATTCTTTGTCCCTTTCAAGTACATCTGACTTACACTGATGACTTATAAGTGTGTTTATCTTTTGTTGGGAAGGATTATCGGTTAGGTCAGTCAATCCTTTCCATGTACAAATTATAAATCACACGAAGGAATGCCAGGGGAAACAGCAAGTCATAATCTGCTTGTTTGCCTGCAAGAATTTCACCCTCAATACTAAGCATAAGCAATCGTGATGAAAATTGATATCAATAATAGCAAAGACAAGACCACAATCCTGAGGTGTTCCCACAGTGCCGGGTCATGGAGAAATAGAGAAACAACTTCCCTTTGTGGGAGATGTTTGTGATCATAGCGAGGGCAGAGCCCTTTTAAAGAAAGCAGAGGAACAAGCCAGACTTATTGTCAAACACAAAAGAATGGCCTATCACTAACAAAATCTAAATTCGTATCAGATGTACAAAAGTCTTTACTCTTCCAAAGCAAACCTCTGGACTGACCTTCAAAATCTGATTATACCCTGAAACAAGACATATATGAATTGTTGAATGGAAAATTGCTCTGTAAAACCGTCATCAAATTCACAGTACAGTTAAAACAAACAAAAAGCTTTCTACATGGAAAAAAAAGAAATCTGTATAATGGCTTTAAGAAATGGAAAACTTTTTCTAGCATTCTATTTATGGAAGGCAGGCTACCTGGATTTAGAAAAATCAAAAGTATCAAGAAAAAAACAACAACAAAAAACCCAAAATACAAACTCATTGCCCTTGAGTGGAACCTGAATCACAAGCTTCAGAATTTGTAAGCCTTTATAGGAGGAAGTTGCCCATCTCTCTGCTTTGAAGCAGTTGCTGGATTTGAACCTCTGACCTTTAGGTTAACATCATACCATGTTATGCATGTTGACCACTACACCACCGAGGCTCTTTGTGTATCACAAAGCAACCCAAAATCATTAAGGCATGAAAAGACCTGTGTTCTATTTATTAGAACAGGAAGCTTCTCTTTCCTGCCCCTGAGGCAAGATATTTCTGAAAGGGTTCTAATATGGAGAGAAACACAGTAATAAAGTAAAGTCATTATATCTTGTCCCTTCTCCCCTGAAAAAAAGAAATAAATAACAGCATGAAAATATGTTGGCAAGTGAATGATCACTACCACTGACAAAACTGAGCTGTTTTCCTCAAGGCTATGTCAAGGTTATGCTTGGCATGTCACAAAACGCAATCTGGAATCTCCTCCTTGCACAGGTAGGGGGCAGAAAGTAAATGCTCCCGAGGATTGGGAGAGGGCTCACTAGGAGGGGAGCCCACATGGATGCTAGTTCAGTATTTGACAATTGAACATCTCTTGGCCTCGTCTTGGTTTCTCCCAAGGACACCAGATTAAACAATTTCTAATGTCTCTTTTGAAACAACTGAAATGCCAAGTCACAGTCTGATTTTAGTATATACCCTAAGGAAATTAGAACTGAAACACAAATAGAAATCTGTATACCAGTGTTCGTACCAGATAACTTTAAAAAAAATTATATTCATTCACTGTTGCATAATTTCTGACTGGAGGAGGGTGGAAGACAGTTATTCTATTTTTTCTTTTTGAAATAAAATTTATTTTAATGAAGCTTTACAGAAAAGTTGTTTTCATGCATTGTTGTACATTTTACCCCTTCTTCCTCCCATTCCCCTCCTCCAGTTCACTTTTTTTAAAAAAAAATATTCATTCATTGTTGCACAATTACCTTACAACTCCCCCAACCCCCAATCCTCTTTGCAATGTACCTCTTATTCTGGGCTGGTTTTGTACATATAATGCCTAATCACATATTCCTTTTAAACAGTTCTTTCTTTCTTCTGTTCCAATGCAATGATCATTATTTTCCCACTCTTATCCTATTTTCCAAAGCTCCATGTCAGACCTGCCTTGTAACAGGGATTAAAGCGTAAAGGGATGGGAACTGAGGTGTGAGGATGGGTAGGGGTAAAACCATAGGGTTGCACAGTTTGGTGGGTAGAAGGAGGGAGTGAAAGAAATGGGAAGAATCTGACAGAGACCTGAAAAGATTGGTTAATGATAGGCAAGGTCCAATGCTGATTGATTTTATGAAACATAATGCATGGCAATGGTTGTATGAACCACAGTAAGAATGAAGAATAGTGTGAAACACAATGTATACAAACTTGGCGAGCAAATCAAATATAATTTTTTTTAAAAAGTGAACTGAGGCGGTATAGGGAGGAAAATGAACCACAGTGAATGAATGAAAATCCAACTTTTCTATAAACATTTGTTAAAATCACAATATAAAATAAATTTTCAAAAAAGGGGGGGGGGGAAACCAAGTTGCTTTGCTAAGAACTAAAGTGGTCTGCAGGGCATTGGCGGCCCAGACTGCAGACAGCCGCACTACCAACAAAACTAACAGCAGCTCCGATGGAGAAAGATGGCAATCTCTTCCCGTGTAATTCATAATCGCAAAAACTCGCTAGAGCCAGCCATGAGCCAGTTCTGACATGCTGACTATAAGTTTTGAAAGTAATTGTTTCAATACTGATCAGTCGAGTAATCCAGTATACGTGTTAGGTGCCATCTAGCTGAGTACAGCTCCTAGCGACCCTATGAACTGCAGCTCTGAACTCTGTCCTATCCTGTGTCATCCTCACCATCTCTGGCACACTTGAGCCCATTGCTGCAGTCACTGTACCAATCCACCTGGCTGAAGGTTTTCTTTTTCTTCACTGTTTTAACGAGTTTGAAAGGTTGGTGCATGGAGCCCACGCAGGGAAGAGGTCAGGTTATCAGCCCTCATAAAGATTACAGAAGGGAGCTCTGGTGGCCTAGGGGCAAGATGCTGCACTGCAGTCCCAGAGGTACACGGTTCAAATCCACCAGATGCTCTGCTGGAGAAGGAGAGGGCAATCTCCTCCTGTACCAGTCAGATCTGATTTGATGGTACACGTAAAAATAATACAATAAAAAAAATTAAAAAGAAAGATTACAGACAAAGAGACTCTGGGACGGCTCTGTTCTGACTCCAAAACACTCCATAATGGTCCAATAAGCACAAAGCATCCCTTCCAGGAATGTGCAGACTGATCTTCACAGCACAGGACCCGAGTTCTACCACTGACCAGCCGTGGACTGTGAAGACATCCAATCCTTTCCGTGGAGGGGTTAAGAAACATTCTGCTCCCAATAAAGTCATCACTTCAAACATTTCCTTGAACTCTCCTTCACCCAGCTAAGTGGAGATGAGCAAGTATTCCTGAATTTCTTGTTAAAGAAGTAGGTCAGAAACAGGCACAGGGAGAAGAATTATCTTTTCTCTAAGGTCTCAAGGTCCATTTGTTCAACACATATTGCTGAGCGTCTGTGCATGACCCGGATAGGGAGGAGAAGAAGGCACGTTCTGGGAGTTTCAGGGAGGACACATTCTGATGGTGAGGCCGTAACTGAGGAGCAGAAAGTCGGGGAAGTCAGCCAAGAGTGATGGCAGAGTGGGGAAGGGGCTCCATGTACATGACAGCATCTACGCTGAGACCTAAAAGAGTCCACAGAGCAGACTTGCTAGATGAGTTGGGGGTCTCTGGCTCATAGTTCATCAGCATTTGGGCATGCTGGAATGGAAAATACTGAAATGTTTGGCCACGCCTGCAGGATAAGGGTGAGTGTCTCATGAATCTGTGTCAGTGGATGGATGCAGCCTCTTGTATCTTGAAGAGAGGCAAGTATGGAATTCTGGGGTGCTTGTGGCTTTCTTTTTGACCCAACTGGGTATCTGCAGAGCAGACTTGCTAGATGAACTGGGGGTCTCTGGCCCAGAGTTCACCAGTGTTTAGGCATGCCTGTATGGTAAAATACTGAAATGTCTGGCCATGCAGGCAGGATAAGGGCGAGTGTCTCATGAATCTCAGTGTCAAGCTTGGAAGCAGGAGTGGCATCCACTTCCATAACAGCTTGCCTCCGGAAAACCTATGAACCTGGAGAGAGGATGAAAGTCACACAAGTGTTGAGGACTTTTGCTTATGGGGTTGCTATGAGTTGCCTACAACTCAACGACACTTAACAATGGGAAGATTTCTCGTTGGTTTCCCATTTAACAGAAGAGTCACACTTGAGAGCCAATAAAGAAAAAGAGTCCATGTCAAAGGCCCTTTTGGGGAGAATGTAGCAGAGGAGCAGAAGGAAGAGATTCTAGCGGGACCTCAAAAGGAGCAAGGCCAGGTAAGCCTGAGATCACAGACCAGGCAGGGTCTGTATTCTGGGGCCTTGAAGAGTGGCAGATTCAGGTTTCTTTCTAAAAAAATGACAATATGACTCCATAGAGAGGTTTCCGAAGGGTCGCTTTAGCCGCCTGTGGAGACTGGTTTATATGAAGCAACAGAAGTGGAGGACCAGCCAGCAAGCCATTGGAGCAGTCCAGGAGAGAGATGACAGCCACTTGGGCCAAGGTGTAGGCAGTGGGTCCAGCAGTTGCGTTCCAAGGCCATGACACAGCTCAGCTTCACTCTCCCCTGCTGTCGCAAGGCCCTTCTTTCCACAGACTGAAGATTCCACACAAGTGACATCAAGAGGGAACTTTCCTGTTTCCCTTTGGCTTTGTTCTTCCAAATGAGTCATGTCTAGGTCTACCTGCAAGAGGTCACCACTTCCCGGCTAATTACAGCCCAAGCCCGCCTCCCTCGGGCCCTCTCCCAACAGTCCCTGGCAGGCCGGGCAGGGGCCATGGCTACTGACAGTGCCCAGGGACTCAGAAGGAGTGGCCGCCGAGGGCCACAGACCTGAGCATGATTCAGACTGGAACTCAGCGTGCAGATGGCCCGGGAGAGAGAGTGACTCGCCTCTCACCAGCAACAGCAGAAGTAAACAGTCATTAGGTCCTAAGATGACATGAGGGAGCTGGTGTGGGCAGTGCGGTGATGTTCCGGGAGTGAAGTCTTTCCTTTCCCATGGACTCCCAGAGAGGAATCTGACCTGACTAAAAAGTGGCCCACAGCTCATAGCTTCCTGAAAGGAAGTGAGTGGATGTATTCAAATCTGGTACTCTTGGTGACTTTACTTAAAAATAAAATAAAATTCAATTTCCCCTAGTTCCTTAAAGATAGGTCCTTCTCCTCCAGTTCAAAATGGTCTTCATCTCTACCTTGTAAGGAAACTCCTGATGCGTGGAGCAGAGGCGAGGAGCCCTCCTCAACAGACCTCTCTGCTCCCTCCTTCTCCACACAGCTGTGATCGAACCATGAACTGTGGGTTTAGAAGTTAATTGTTCTTCTCCCCCTGTAGAAAGCATTCCAAAGATAACAGAAAGGGAAATGTGGTTCTTGTGTTCACTACCAGAATTCTGGCATTTGGTTTTTGCTTTATTTTTTCCCCTTTTATTAATAATAATAATAATAATGATAATAATAATAATAATTTTAATGAAAATTCGCAGAGATTTTGCATTTCCATTCATTCATTGCTGCACTTTTCTCCCTGCCCACCCCTCCCCTCCAATTCGTCCTTCTCTTTGAAAAGTAAAAGAAAAAAATCTTTCATTATTATACAATCTCTCCCCTCCAAGTCCACTCCACGATGCAGCCTTAGTTCCGGACTCACGTCATGACAATAATACCTAATCCTATATACCTTTTAAACAGTTCTCTCTCTCATCTGTTTCAGTGCAGTATACATAATTTATCCCATCGTTCTCAGTCTGTCCCCCGACCCCTATGTCAGTCCCATTATACAACAATAAATACAGTATTTATCCTTTTGTGACAGATATTTCACTCAGCATAATGTCCTCCAAGGTCATTCATCTGAATAATATTTCATGAGTTTCTTGTTATTCAATGCAGTATAGTATTCCATTATGTGAATATACCACAGCTTCTCTATCCATTTGTTTGTTGATGGGCACTTGGTTGTTTCCAACTCTTTGCTCTTGTGAACAAAACCATGATAAACATGAGTGTGCATATATTTGCTTGGGTGACAGTTATGGTTTCTTTGGGGTATATTCCAAGTAGTAGAATTGCTGGGTCAAATGGTATTCTATTTGCAACTTTTGGAGAAAGCACCATACTGCCTTCCACAGTGGTTGCACTATTTTACACTCCCACCAACAGTGAATAAGGGTTCCCGTTTCTCCACAACCTCACCAGCATTTGTTATTTGCTGTTACGTTAAATTTTGCTATTCTGACTGGGGTGAAATGATATCTCATAGTTGTTTTCATTTGTATCTCTCTTAGAGCTAGGGATTTTGAACATTTTTTCATGTGCTTGTTAGCCATTTGAATGTCTTCTTTGGTGAAGTGTCTGTTCATATCATGTGCCCATTTTTCAATTTGGTTGTTTACCTTTATCTTGTGGTGGTGGAGTTCTAGCATTTGTGGTACAGTGTCTTGCAATGGAGTAGTCCTGGTGGCTTCCTGGGTTATAACTTACTGGATTACTGGGCTACTAAGCAAAAGGTTGCTGGTTTGAATCTATCAGTAGCTTTGCAGGAGAGAAATGGGCAGTCTCCTCTCATAACGATTTGCTGTCTGGGAAACCCAATGGAGGTTTCACCAAGAGATAGAATCAACTCAATGTCTGGTTTCTTCTTGCAATGAATGATGAGAATCCTTACATACTCTCTTACAAACAGAAAAGCTTGAATTTGAATGCGTCCACAGGTGCATGAGAAGTTTTGCTTTCTTCTTGAAAATAAGCCACCGAAAACCCAATGGGGCACCATTTATGCTAAAACGCATGGGGCTACCAGGAGTTAGAGCCAACTCCACAGTAATTGATACTAGTATCTTGCAATGGTAGCTGTTCATTAGCTGTTCAAACACGAGGGCTGTGTGTGCTGATAGCTGCCATTAGAGCTGCCGTTAGCATCTGAGCCCAGATAATCACCCTTCGAAGTCTGGACACAGAATGCAAATTGGACCAACCACTGATTATGAACCACGCTGAACAAATACAATTTCTGGTGTGCATTCTGGCCTCCTGCGTTTCCTCGGCCATTGTAACTCTGATTTCCCTTCAGACAGCCTCCAAGCACTTCAAACTCGGCTGAAATTTGCCAAAAGGGAAATGGGACAATCCTAGGCCAGGCAGGCAAAGAAGTTCTGCTAACAATACTAAAAGGGTGGGAGCCGAGGAGCTTGTTTCAGGGTTCTCTTTCCCTCCAGCACCTGCCACCTAGGGGTGAAGGAAACACCCAAGGTTTGGAACACCCAGTAGAGAACGAATCGGAGCAGCTTAGCTTTACAAAGCTAAAATATTTAGATATGAATCATTTTTCTAAGGAACGATAGCAGAAGAGGTTGGAGGGGGCGCAGCTGGTGGGGGGAGGGTAAATCATATCAAAGGCAGACTTGGGAGTAGGGCAGATAGGATAAGCGATAAATCCCTCGGCTTAGTTAGTCACACCCTCCCACATACAATTCACTTGGCAGAGCTTCCTTCACTAACAAGGCAGGCACATGCTTTAACCAAAAGACAGTGAAGTGCAATCGCTACAAGTGCCTGTGAATGTGTTAAGTTTTTAAGAAAAGAAGAAGAAAGTCAGAAAGTCATCAAAGGACAGGAGGCTACAAAACATGCTGGACTTGCAGGAAATCTGGGAATCCTGAACACTCTGGCCACAGAGGGTCCCTGACGGTTGCAAATGTTTGAGCCCTGGGCTACTAACTGAAAGGCTCTTGGTTCAAGCCCATCCAGAGGACTGATTATCTGCTTCCAAAAGCTCATAGCTTTGAACACTAATGAACACAATTCTTTGCAACTCATGGGGTCTCCTGGTGTTGAAAGGTCAACTCCAGGGCGGCTTCTTTGTTGTTTTAATGGTCTCCAAAAAAGCCTAACTTTACTTACTCTGTTTTAAGTAATAGATTGTTTCTGAAAAAGGGTGCTGATACATTGATATTGTGACAGCAGAACCAAAAGATGTCAATGCACGTGAAGTGGGTAAAACTGATGATTCTGAAACCCACGTCCTTTTCCTGAGCTCTTCAGTCTAACAGAAACACTTTTTTTCTGCATTGGCTCTAAAGAGAACCTACACTGAGCCTACTGGTCCCTGAGGAAATTAATGCTGCTGGCATGTAACTCAATGTCAACCCTCCAAGGTTCTCCCCAGGAAAGGTGGAAGAGTTAAAGACAGTAGTAGCATTATACCAAGTGGTGGAATTACCATATTAGTCTTTCAAATGCAAGGCAGAGATAACATTCCAAATTCCCAGCCCAAATAAACACAAGCAAGTTACCTCCAACATATGTGTCATAACTCAAGAGTCCCAGCCACTCCCTGCTTATCTCTAAACCCACATCATTTTCCCTTCCTTTGTAGCTGCTAAGTTCTTCTGTCTCTTACCTTCCCTCTTTCGTTTCCTTTCCTAGTTCCTTTAGGGAGCTCTGGGGGCCTAGTGGTAAGGGGTTGCACTGTTAACCCTAAAGACCCATATACAGAATCTACCAGCTACCCCATGAGAGAAAGATGAGCAGTCTCTTCACATGTGATTTATTGCCTCCAAAAACCCCCTAAAGGGTCAACTATGTGCCAGTTCCAACTCAAAGGTATGCCGCCACCACCACCACAACAATCTTAAATCATGGTTAACTTAAAAAAAAAATAAAATTATTTGCTTACGAATACCAGTATATATTGCATGTCACACTATTCTTCATTCACACTGTGTCGTACAATCATTCTCATGCATCATGTTTCCTAAAATCAATCACCCTTGGACCTTGTCCATTATTACACTGTTTTTTCACCCAGATCCTTCCCTTTCCTTGCCCTCCTCTCTCCACCCACCAAACTGTGCAGCCTGTGGTTTTGCCACATCTATCCTCACCCCGCCGCCCTCTTGAATTCCCACATGTTTTCATAGCTATCCTTCTATTTTTACAAGAATAACTTTGAAACACTTATTTTATATAATAAAGAGTACACGAAGTTCACACTGGTCTGCCATCCTTGTGTGTCTTTCAATGACCCATTACATACATCATGATTTTCAAGTAAAAGAGAATCCAAGGATGCCTTCAATCCAGCCCCAGTCAGCAAGCCACTCCCTTCAAACACCTGAGGCCTGAATCAAACCAGAGCGTTCTCCCGAGGATGGCTAGACACAGCTTTCCAGGCATCTACGAATAATCGACTCTTAACCTTTCTTCAAAGTTTACTCTAATACTTTCAGAATTCAATTCTGACTTTATGTCTATCTTTGCATCTAATTATATCCCTATATCTTGCATAATAAAACAAGTCAAATGATTTGAGACTTTTTCATTTCTCTCCTACCAATATTTCCTTTTTAAAAGTTCAGGCCAACCCAGGTTGACTTTTCTAAGTCGTTTTCTTTTTCTATCTACAAGTGACTCCAAAGCCCTCAGTTACTCTTAAAAATCCAGTATCACAGTATGACATCAAAATATTTTCATGATACTCCCTCGACAGTAGCATGTTTAGTTAGTTTCTTGTTACATGCTGTCAAGCTGAGTATGACTTATAGTGGTGCTGTGAACAACAGGTCAGAATTCTATTCTATCCTGTGTCATCTCTATCATCTCTGCAGTCACTGTGTCTTAGAAAAATTATATAATGATAAAATTGTAAAGTGATATATTCAATAACTCTACAAAGAGTTAGATATACATATATATATATATAAAGCATATATACATTTATTTTATCAACCATAGCAGCATCCGCATACATTTGAAAAATACAGATGATAATGATGATGATACTATTCTATTTACTGCAAAGTTTGGTCCACAGAGTGCCAACCCACAGGCATCTTAGAATAATTTCTTTCTTATTCTTGACCCCTTAGACTCTATGATTGACTGCTCTGAAAATCGATCAAGCAACTATTGTTGGGGCTAATCTCAAACAGCCAACTTCAATCTTGACTAAGAAAAGGAAGAAATCTCCACCCAACACCAAGTCAGTAAGATTTTACTTCCAAATGAATGTTTTGGGACACGGACAGTGTGGACACAAACCTCTCTTAAGGCTTATAGACCATGCCAGGCACAGCACGTGCTACGTCCAAAACAAGCAGAAGAGGAAGAAGAGTTTGCACAGGAAGGTCGTGAAGTCAGATAGGTGCTCACTGAGTCCCCTATGTCTGAGACAAGATGTTAAAAAAGTAATTCAAACAATGGGTCTGGAGGTCAACAGTCACCAGACTCACAACTTCAGAATTATCTGCAAAGAAAGAACCTTCCAAAACCCAACGATTCAGAGGCAATTAGAGAAAACTGGAGAGCTTAGTGGTGAGTTGTGCTACTAATTCAAAGGCAAGTGGTTTGAATCTCCCAGTCACTCAATGAAAGGAAGACAGGCAACCTCCTTCCATGTGATTTACGGCCTCTGGAAACCTGCAGGTGGGTCAGGGAGGAATTGGTTCTGACACAACGGTGCACAACAACAACAACAGAGCAAGAGAGGTAAAACGACACAGAGAAAGCAACGAGCTTAGTAAATACTAAGCGCCATCAGACTGGGTCTAGCAAGAATGGCCTGGTTTTTACTTCAGAAAAAAATCAGTCAATGAACCTCTCAGGATGGAATACAATTCAATCTGTAACTGCCCAAGGAGTTGGTGGATGATGATTCTGATAGCCAAAGTGACACAATAAGTCAAGGCCAGCTCAATGGCTCTTAACATAAAATATCAGGGTTTTTGGAGGCTAGGAGAAAAGAGAAAACTTATTTCAACATTACTGAGGCATCCAAGCAACGACAGCCCACCCGCCAGTGTGTTTTGGAGGCTGTAAACTCACGAGGAGATCACCCACCTTTCTCCAATGGAGCCGCTGGTGGAGCTGAACTGCCAGAAGGTGGTTCTTATAAACAACATACTATGGGTTAGCAGCTTAGAACAGGGGTTGAGCCACTGTTTCTCCACAATACGTGGTTTTAAACCCATCACATTCTGCCCGAGTGCACCTTAATGCCAAACTTCTGGATGAGAGACAGACAAGTAGAATGTAAGAAACTTGAGAAAGCATAATCCCCTCAGGCAGTCAAGAAGGCAAGCGGCACGGTAAATGGAGGTTACTGCCTTTCCTCCAGCCTCTGACTCTCTTTTCAGGGTTTTTTTCTTACTGAAATGAGAAAGCAAATTCAGGGCACTCGCTAGTCCGCTCTCAATCTTCTTGTATCAACAGATTGTTCTAACTGGCAGGTTAACCTCCTACCCGCTCTCGCATGAGGAAGAATGGCACTAGCAGAGTCTGTTTGTGACTTCTTAACGAAGCTCACCTCAAATAAAAGAGCAAAGACAGGAAAGTACAGCCCAGTTTCGTGACCTTTCGGAACTACTCAAATGCTTAACCACCGATATCTATTTCAGGTGCGTCTTGGTGGTTTTATTTTAAACGGAAAGATGTAACATAGGAGACACCTGGACTTGATAGCTCATTATTTTCAACATCAAGTGTCACTCAGGTCACTAAACAGAACCCGGTACAGCAGCGATCAGCCACTGAGAACTTGATGAAGCAGTTCTACGCAGACACACATGGTGTCACCATGAGTTGCACCTGGCTCAGAAGTAACTTGGTTTGGGGGTGTGGTGATGTTGTTGTTATAAAAAGTCCCTGGACAGTGCAAAGAGTTGGAGATTTGAGTTCACCCATGTGTTCCTCAGAAGAAAAACCTGGCCAACGACATCAGCAATAATAAGCCATTGAAACTGATGTTTTCCTGAAAACACAGGGTGTTCTGGTAGCCTAGGGAGTAGAGAGTTGTGCTGCCAACCCAAAGTGACATGGCTCAAATCCACCAGCTGCTCCATGGAAGAAAGAGGGGCAATCTCCTCCAGTGCAACTGAAAGCCTTTGGAAACCTGTTAAAGGGTCAACTCTGAGCCGGTTTCAGCTCAACAGCAATGAGTGAGTGAGTGGATGACAACCACAGTGCTGCTTGGACACACGTGAGGTCGTAAAAAGCTGCCAAACCATCCACACCAGAAACACGGAATGGGTCAGATTGCATTTTTTGAATGTTATTGTTTGTGGCCATAGAGTTAGCATCCCCTCTCAGCAGCTCATGTACAACAGATGAAACACTGCCACCTCCTACACCATCCGTTGCTGTGAGGGAGCCCATGTGGCAGGCACTGTGTCACCCCTCTTGCTAACGGCTTCCCTCTTCGTCATCGGCCCTCCAACATGCTCCAGGGACGGGCCCCCTTAACAGCATGGCCAAAGTGATCAGGACGAAATCTCCCTACCCTCGCTTCCAAACATCATTCACGCTGGATTTCTTCCCTAACAGATTCATTTGTTTTTCTGGAAGTCTACGGTATATTTAATATTCTTTGCTGACACCATAATTCAAAGGCATAAATTCTTCTGTGGTCTTCCTTATTCATTGTCCAGTTTGCACCTGCATACAAGGTGATTGAAAATACCCTGGCTTGGGCGAGGAGGGTCTTTTCCTCCTCTGTTTTTTAACATTTTGAAAAGGTCATGTATGGCCAGTTTGTTAATATAGCATTTCATTTCTTGACTGTGGCATCCCTGGGTATGGTTTGTGGATCTAAGGAAAATGAAAACCATGGCAACTTCAATCTTTACTGCATTTATCACGATGTTCATGATCAGTCCAGTTGTGAGGATATTTTGTTTTCTTAACTCTGAGGTCTAAGCCACAACTGAAGATTGTGTCTTTGCAAAGGCTGACATCTCCAAGCTTCTTCAGTCAGTGTTCCAAGCCCTCTTTATTTTCAGTAAGACTGTGTCATCTGCAAAGCACAGGTTATGAATGAGCCTTCTTCCAATCTCTATGCTGTGTGCTCTAGCAGACAGTCTAGTTTCAATTCAGTTTATAGGGTAAGTTGTCATTGATGTTGTGAGGTAGTCAATTCAACCTTGATTCACAGCAATTCTATGAACAAAAGATGTGAATCTTGCCTTATTCGGTGCCATCCTCCTGATCTCTGATAGACTAAGTATGGCGACCTTGACAGACACCTCATCTGACTGTAAACCATGCTGAATCAGGCCGCTGAATTTAAATGAATATGCTCATATTCATGAGGTAATGCTTTCCACCCAATATAGAGACTTCAAAGTATGTTTTTCAAATAAAGACCATAATATTTTAACACCTTAAATTCTCAATACTGGGTCGTTTACTGTCTCATTTACCTGAGATGAATGCGGGGGTGGGGGGGGAGCAAAAATCAGTTAAAGTCTCACAAATGTAGTAACGGATAATTTCATGGCCTTCTGAAAGAGCTAAGCATTTGCAACACTTGCCAAATTACATGGCCAGGATAGAAATTTCTATTTTGCGAGAAAGTGCCATAAGAATTGATGGAGCAAAGGAGAACAATCCGTCAAGCAGTGCAGCATTCAAACTGGCCCCGGGGCAAGGCCTCTCCGTGTACTTGGAGGGGACATCCATTATGCTGCGTGCCACTTCCCATTCAAGGAAATGAAAAGTGGCCAGTGGCACACTGCGCAATGTATATATTCAACCAAAAAGTTCATTTTCTGACTCACGGTCTGGGTATTAGTTGGAGAGGAAAACAAATTACCATATGCCGCCCTATCCTGTACCTTTCAGTTAAACAAGAAAAAGAGGAGGGAGAAAGGGTTGTGTCTCTCTTTGAGCTACAGCTTGGGGATGTTTACGGTCCCACCTTGCCCATATATACTGAGGAAAGGCAGAACTTCTCAGTGGTTAGACGTAGCCTCCATGGTGGACCAGACACCTAATTAGAATGAGGGTGCTGTCCACGGAGGGAAGCAAGCGAAGAGACATCTTTCACACTCTCAGCTGCTGCTTCCTCAGTGAAATGGGACACTCAGTATCTGAGGAGTAATGAAAAACTGCCACCAAGTACTTGGCCCAGCACTCAAAACAGTCCGCCGCCGGTGCCCTGAGGTCCTCGACAGGAAGCATAAACTCAGAGACAATGTCCTCTACATACAAGTGTTTCTCTCGGAAATTGAAATGTGCTAAGTAAGGAAACAAAGAGAGAACAAGAAAGAGAAAAGAACCTATTGAGAAATGTTAGATGTTGCTGACCAGCCCCGAGTGCCGAGCTCGCATTCTCTGCTTCTCTGAGTTACGTCCTATCTTCAGCATTTTAGTTCCCAAATGAGAAAACCAAGGATCAGAAGATGTCCCACCTAGGTCAGTGGCCAAAACCAACACTGAAACCCACCCAATTAATCATGACCTTCCACTGGGTTTCTGAGACAGTAAATCTTAATAGATTGCCCATCTTTCTCCTGTAGAGCTGCTGGTGGATTCAAACCGCCAACCTCTCAGTTACCAGCACAGCATGCAAACACTACACCACCAGAGCTCCCTAAGTGGCCAAAGCAGGAATCAAATAGATTTGTCACACTTTAACAACAATGATGACATTAACTGAATAGCTGTGGTTCAGTACTTTTCATCTATAATCACATTAAAAACTGAAGGCAGTCTTACAAATACACAGGCACAATATCCATGTTACAAACAAGGAAACCGAGGCCTGTAGTGATAAGCAATTCCTTAAGTGTGCAAGGTTGGTAAGTGACAGAGTTGAGAGCTGAAGGTATTTCATTCCAGAACCTTGCTGATAAGGAACATAGGCCTCACAAGCCTCCATCTCGCCCCTTGACTCTCAGGGAATAAAAGCACAGAGCTCAGGGCCGAGAAAAATGTGTGTACACACACAAGCACATGCACGTACACACACTTATTATGAGCAGAAGCAATAAAGTCTCAGCCTACTAATTTGCTTAGAACATAAGTGAATAACCTAGAATGGTGTGGAAATGCACCAAATTAAACATGGCCCAATGTCCTCTTGCTTCAGAGAATTCTCATCATTAAGAAATGCGTTCTGCTTGAGTTCTTCCTGAGAATGACTCGGGCCTGGGAGTAACGCCCATGTGCCATGCCCAGTCTTTCATCACAGAACAGTAAAAGGACAGGACCAGAAATGAAGAAAGATAAAACCACGACCCTGGAAAGAGGGCACTTGAGTGAGCTGACATGTTTCTCAGAAGATACCCTGGACCGACTCCACAGTCTATGGGTTTAGAACAATGATTCTGTCTCAGGCATGGAGAATCCATCCACTATCACCACTTGCCATCAAGTGGATTCTCAACTCGGGGAGACCCTACATGTGTCTGAGGAGAGCTCTGCTCTGGGGAGTTTTCAATGGCTGGTTTTTTAAAGGTGATTTCCAGACCTTGCTTCTCCAGTCTCTCTAGATGGACTTCAATCTTCCAAGTAGTGCCTATGCGCTACTTACCATTTATACCAGCCAGGAGGAAGGTTCATAGTCAAGGCCAAGCTCACTGAAACCTCACCTTCACCCTCGCTGCATGATAAATAGTGGGGTAGGGTGGTCCCAGTCCCCACCAGTAAGGTCTGTGTGGATTCCTTCAACACTCAGAGGACTTTAGAGTTATATGGCTGGGTCTCCATACCCAGCCCTTCCGTGAAGTTGCCTTCACAAATCCTTCCTTTCTAAAGGATTTAATCCAGTATTGGTGAGATGAGTCCGACAGATATTAATGGCTTCTATTTATGCCACTATAATCCTATGAAATAACTACTGTCATTGCTGCCACTTTGTGAATAAGGAAACTTAAGTACGAAACCATGAAGGACTTTTTTATCACAGAGTTAGGAAACCAGTGAGGTAGGTCTTGGACCAAGGCAGCTGACTCCAGAGCCCATGATGCTGCCCTGCAAAACCCTCCCTTTGAGTGTCCCCCAAATTCTAGAGGCTGAAGAACAAAGAAAGCCTTTCAGACATTAAAGGTATTTGTCTTCCCAGGCCCACCCCTTCTCATTTCTCCTGATTCTCACTACTCTCCCCTTCTCCACACACACAACATGACAGATGGGCCTTATCTGTTGTTTAAAACACAGAGCTCTAGCCGCCCTGCTCTCTCTCGTGTGTAAATGCAGCAAGATTCCTGATAGCCAGGTCTGTAATCCATAGTCAAAGTCTGATAAGCGCCTCTTAGGTGAGAGAGCAAACATATTAGTCTTGCAAGAGAATGTGCTCATTGAGTTAAAAGTACATAGGAAAGGAGAATGGGTGGCCAGAGCAAAACAGGAAATAGCTGCCTTGCTAAGCTGTTGCCCTACAATAAAATCACCTCCCCGCATTATCCTATTTCCAGCCTGGAGAACCACCTGAACAGAAAACACACGCTAATCATTAGATGCATTACCCTCCACCAATTTCCCCCTTAAAAAAATCAGAGCCCGTTAAGCTTCCCCCACTCACCCACCTACACTCTCTCCTACTCACTGTTGACTTCCTCTTTCCTTTAAATCATCAAGGCCAAGTAGGACCGTCTTTTCACTATCATCACACTACGCCACGCTTGCAGAGCATATGTGCAAAGCGTTCTCACACACACCACGCTTGACGAAATGAACCACGACTACAGCCCAGGAACGGAGGAGTTATCCCACCTGACTGTTAACGCAGCTGAGCCTCGGAGCGCTTGCCCAGCAAACAGGAGCAGGAATTGGGCCTTCTGACTGGAAAGCCACGGCCACGCTTGTCTCACCCATTAAGAGCCCCGACAGCAGCCTTCCTCCCCTAGCTTCTCCCTCTGGGTGGGAAGCCCTTCCACACCATCCCGGCAGTTAACAAGCTTTCTGTATCCTCCCACAACAGAAAGCACGTCTTAGCATCTGTCAGATATGCCCTTTGATACAATCAGATAGAGAGTAAATTGGTATTTGCAGTATCAAATAAATTAAAAGAAGAAGTCATTAAGAAAGGGCAAATTCCATGTGCAAATAAATAAAAACGCAAGCAAACAATAAGGAAATGGTTGCAATGTTATATATTAACAGTGATTCCCTCAGAGAGATGGTTGGTGAATCATGGTCTTCACTGTCATTCTCTATACTGTGTAAATTTTCTTCAATGACCATGTGTTACACTGTTTGATGGGGGCTGAGTGTCACAGATGATTTTAAAAATGTTAGGCAATGAAGGTTATAGGAGACAGTCAAATTCCAATTTGGGATAAGGATTTAACACCAGTGTGACTTTGCTGTCCACAACCTTGTAGTTACTGCCTGTTCATATTAAGTAAAAAATTAAAAAAGCAAGGAGATAAAAAATTAAAAATGTTAGGCACATGAAGGCTCTGGAGGCAGGACCAGCATGGCAGCTGCTATGATACGATCAGGGGAGGCGCACACATGTCTTCTAGCAGGTCCTGAGGAGCATGATGGGAAGGGTGTGGCAAAGCCAGCACCTGCCAAGGACACAGGAGGGAAATCCAGTGAAGAACATCCTGTCTCCAGCAGGGACAGTAGCTTATGAGAAACACCCACCCCACCCTGAGGCAGCCAATCCCTTCCACACTTAAGCAGGCCAAGGTAGACCAATGAGGATGCCTAATCACTTCAGTAAGTGTAAAAGTTCTTCAAGTCTGGCCAGAGAGGAAATAGCTTCTTTCTCAGATGTTGTTAGGTGCTGTTGAGTTGTAGATGACTCATAGCAACCCTCTGAATGAAAGACCTGAACACTTGTATAACTTTCACCGTTTCTCCACGTTCATACAGTTTCTGGAGGTAAGCCATTTCAGAAGTGGATGCCACTCCTGCTTCCAAGCTTGTTTTAAACAGGGAGCTCTACCAAACACTGTCCACCATGGGCAATCATTATCTCATTTGACACATCAGTGTCACCGTGTTTAGCATCACAGATAGAGTTTATTATTTTGACCCAAGATTTTAAGATCCCTTGTGTCAAATCTGTGACTCAAAATCACTTGGAATGTCATAAAAAATGTCAGTAGCTAGACTTAAACATTTTAGATGGTGCTGAAAGGAGAGATCTCTGTAACATTTAGCTCTAAATCGACACTACTTAGAAAAACCAAAGGTCATAGGAAAAAAATGGAGGCTCTATAATGAGATGATCTGACATGATGATCACAACAGTGTACGTTGAGCATGGTAGAGATCATGGCTGCGGCGTGCTAAGGGTTTCCATCTTTTGTTCAAAAAGTCACTATGAGTTGTAGTTAGCTCAATGGCACCTTAGAACAACAACAAAACAACATACACTGAGATTGTCTGAAAAAGCATCCCCTGGTATGTCAATGTCTCTAGGGGCTACGGCACGGAGTTTGCTTCCTGCTGGCAGCAATCCAGTTCATTCCAACTCATAACAAACCCGTCTGCACACAACAGATGCATCGAGGTCTGATCCTGATCTGTTCCCGTGATCAACAGCAGATCAGAGACTTTTCTGAGCAGTATGATCTTCAGAAGCAGCTCACCAGGCCTTTCCTCCTAATTCATCTAAAGCCGACCAGGGTCCCTGAAACCTGTTGGACATCATAGCAATAAGCATGCTTTTGCAGGCAGACAGTAGCTCTGTAGAAGGTGTATTGACCGAGAATGGATCCCAGGGCTCTTGCATGGAAAGCAAGAATTCTACCACTGCAAACCTATGCCCCTCGAGGAAATTCAAGACACAAAGAATAGGATCATTATTCTGTTGTTGTTCCATAATAAGAGAAATCCGTTAGCATTTATTTCTTCAGAACACCTGTGTATATATATCTATATCATCTATATCTATTTCTATCTCCATACCCTGTAGAGGGTGAAACCAGGCTGCTCCCTGGACTCAAGGATTCTAAAGCTCTGTCTGACATACTTGGGACATGTTCCAAGGAGGGACCAGTCTTTGGAGAGGGACATCATGCTTGGGAGGGTGGAGGTACAGTGCAAGAGGAAGACCCTTGATGAGATGGATTGACACAGTGACTGGGGCGATGCTAGGGATAGGTGTGACAGAGACAGTGAAGTTGGCTCAAGATAGTGCAGGGTTCAGAGCTGGTGGTGCACATAGGGTCGCTATGAGTTGCAAGTACACACACACACACACACACACACACACACACACACAGGCGGCATAGTCAATAGAGAGTAGCTAGCACTGCAGCACTGCAGACTCAAAGGCAGCCCCTGTCTAGCAGTTCGAATCCACAGAGGCTCCACAGAAGAAAGACCAGCAATATCTCACGTGCAATTTACTATCTCCGAAACTGGCTGGAGGGTCTGCTATGAGTTGGTTTGGACATGGGAACAATGAGGTTTCAGTTTTGTTTAGCTTTTAAGAGTTAAAAGTCTTGCTTTTTCAGAATGATAAATCTATGACAAAACCACTCGTGAAATAAAGGAGAAAAATGGACTCAGAAAGTAAAATTTAAGTGTTATGTTAATTTAATATCAAATAATAAAACACCAAAAGCCAACAATCCAGTAGAGGTAGGTAATAAATCATAATACCTGTGGGAATCACAGCTCATTAGGCTGGAAACAAGGAGCTTTGGTGCATAAACTAGTTGTTAACACCAGCTGTCCTTTCTCTCCCCCTCTTTTTCCCCCTTCTTTAAAAAACAAAACTAAAAAAAAACAAACAAAAAGCAAAAACTCAACCCAAAAAACCAAGGACAAAGCCCACATCCTTTCCTATGTAATTGCTTCCTGGACTTGTCTCAGTGAGCCATCAACTGTTACCTGTTTCTAAGGAACTGTGTAAACAGTAAGGCGAGGGGTCTGGCTCAGCCTGGACCAGGTAGGGAAGGCTGGGCTTGCACTGTTACTTTCATCCCCAGTCGTGTTTGGTTTTATCCAGTAAAGAGGCGGCACAGCTAACCTTCTCCAGCATGAAATGTCTGAGCACAGTGGGAAGCACGTATAAGAAGGGAACAAAGGAGCAGGGAGTGGCCCCTGGGGTGTGTTAGGGACGGGCTAGCACACCTGTGTCAGGCATGGGACGACAGCAGGGGTGGCTCTGCCACCCAGCCCAACCTTGGGGAATCCCCAGACATGAGTGCCATTGGGTGTCCTTCTAGAAGCAGGGCAAGAGCAGGGATGACCAGAAACTCATTGCTAGGCTAACAGTGCTTACACCTCTGGCCTGCGGTATGATTTGGGAATGGGAGTCATAAAGAATTCTGCTCTCCAGCCCCACACGGTGCATTCTCGGCCCCCTCTTAGTCAAGAAGGCACTTGGGTCCACAAGAAGCAAATCTGCTTTGAAATCCAAAAAGCAGATCATCCTCCACGCTACCCTGATACCATTCTTCATCCGCAGTGGGTAAGTGTGGTTCTTTGAACACCTCTCCTCTCCTCTCACCCCCTTGCTCCCCAGAAGACCTTCAGAAACCACCTGTGAGTGACTGAGGATGGAATCGATGCTTCCAATACCTAGGCAGCAACTTAGAATCACATGACCAGACAGGGTATACTGGGTTGTGGTCACATTCAGAAAAGAATCACTTGACACACAAGTGATTCAGCTGCAGCAGACAAATCTGTTGTAAGATAATTCGAGAAAGCGGAGAAAGACAAGATTTATTATACAACAATCTCACAAGTGCTCTTAACCTACATGTTGTTATGTACCATTGAGTTGCTTGTGACGATGTATAACTGTTCTGAAGTCTGATTCATCTTGAGCCCATTTCATTGTCTCTGACACACCCACCCCCATTAGGCCAGTCACTGAGTCAGTCCATCTCATCTGATGTCTTCCTCTCTTGCGCTGTCCCTCTACCCTTCCAAGCATGATATCCCTTTCCAAGGACTGGTCCCTTCTAGTAAATTCCCAAAGTAACTGAAACGGAGCTTCAAAATTTTGCCTCCACAAAGAAGCTTGGTTTCACCCCTCCAGAACAGACCAGTTTGTTCTCTGAGCAGTCCACAGTAGGTTCAATACTCTTCTCCAGCACTACAACTCAAAAGGCTTCGATTCTTCTTCTGTCATACATACATTGTCCAGCTCTTTGATGCCTAGCAAGTAATTATGAAGACTATGGCTTGGATCAACATAGAGAGAGAGATCAACTGGCCCAGTGGACAGAAAGCAATGTCACCAAGCCAAAGGTGGGTGACTTTTAATCCGTGGCCCTCTGGCCTGTCTTTCATTGTGGTTTTTTTTCACACATTCCTCTAGGTCGTATAGCCCTGGTGTACAAGTTGCCGTACAGCGGTCACTTGTGGTTGCTGTGAGGCTGAACACTGTGACACTGATGTGTCAAATGTGTTAATGGTTGGTTCCTCAATGAGGACAGAGAGTGGGGTGGAGCTCCCCGATTAAAACAAGCTTGGAAGGAGAAGTGGCATCCACTTCCATAATAACTTGCCTCCAGAAACCCTACAAACCTGGAGAGAGGATGAAAGGCAACCAAGCATCAAAGACTCTCCTTCATAAGGTCGCTATGAGTTGCCTGCGACTCAATGGTGCTTAACAACAACCACAACATGGCTTGGATCAGGAGCACCTTAGTCTCTTCACTGACATCTTGTTTCTCAGTACTCTGGAGAGGGCACTGACAGCAGATTTCCCCAGTGTGATTTCGTCTTGATTTTCTGGCTGCTGGTACTAAGAATGTGTTGACTGTGGAGCCAAGCAAGCTGAAGCTATTAACAATCTCAATCTCTTCTCTATCATGATGTTGCCAATTGGCCCAGTGGTGAGAATATTATTTCTACCTTTCCAAGTCTGTGTAATATTGAAACTGAAAAAAAAGTCATCAGAAACTTTCTAAGGTTAGCTCAACATCTAGTTAGATATTTCTTTTTATCCTGGTGGGTTTATTTTTCTAATAGAGAAATATACCCCTAAACAACCCTGCCTCATTTTGTCTTCTTAATCTATTTTTAAAATAGTAAAAATTTTATTGTTGTTGTTGTTGTGTGCTATTAAGTCTGAACCATCCCATAGTTTACCCTCCAGCACGTTTTCACACAGAAGAAGATTGTCCATCTTTTTCCTGAGGAGCAACTGGTAGATTCGAACCATGTGCCTTTGAGATTGCAGCGCCGATTATTACCCTAGACCATGAAGTTCCAGCTATCCAAATCTCAAGGAACTTCTGGATTTTGTGTGATGGTTACGGCTTAGTTTTTCTCTCAGAGAAGCAGAGAGAGGGTATTGCAAGAAAGAAAGGCAGAAATGGCTTTTTAAAAAAGGAGCAAGGTGCCTTGCTGTGGAACTGCCAAATGAAAATGTGTCAGGAGCAGGGACCACCACCTAGAATAGCTGACCCCTTTCCTCTCAAAAGTGAGTGATCTGTGTGGCATCCAGGAGGAAGTGCCTGGAGCAAAGCAAACACAGTTGGGGGTCAGTGTAGCCAGTTAGGTAGTTACAATGATATTTGAAAAGTATCAAATCCTATTGAAAGATGAAAAGAATAATATTTAAAGGTAAAAGATTCTTATCGCCATAGTGCAATGATGTGTCCAGTGATTAACCAAAGTTTAGTGGTTAGAATCTTCCCAGGGAGAAAGACAGGCAGCCTCCTCTTAGAAAGACGCTCTAATTTAGAACTGACCCCTGCCAAGTGGTGAGGTGTACAAACTGGCCAGCTGAGATTGCACAGTCCCTGCCTTTTCCCACGTAGTGTGCTCAGGTAAACAACACACACAGGAAACTGACCCTCTAGACGGTGGCACACATGATATTATTTGCGTGAAAATATTTCCTAGTTCCTCTTGCCGATCACTTTAATTTCCTAAACAGGGACATGCTCAAGAATAACCAAATCCTTATTGTTACAAAGGTGCAATCACCAACTTCCAGTTCCTGCTCAAGGAGCCAGGATTTCTGAATCACTCTGCTCCCTTCTACAAGCTTCCAGGGTGTGTAGGTGAAAGCAGTCATGCCTCTTACGGGTGTTGCATGTGAGCCACGCACCTGGCCATGGCATGGAAATGTTTGGAAAGTTGCACCTAAAATTGCTCATCGATGCTAATAACCTATTTATTTCATCACCAGGCAGCTCTAACCTCTCCTATTCTTGTTCGAAATGTGCTGCCACAGACCTTAAGCACAGTCTGCCTTCTGTGGGCCGGCTTTTCTGTTTCTGCATGGCCCTGTGCCACTGAAAAGCAGACTTGCAGGTAAGAACCAGTGCCCCTCCTCTGATCCCAGGCATATCAACAAAGGATACAGATGGGGGCTTGTCTAATGGGGTTGAGGACTGTGAGGGCTATGTTCAAAGCAGAAGTTCAAAGGTGTGTCCCTGAAAGAGAAATGTTGAAATTCTGGTCTACACCCACCTGTGACTCCTAAAGTCAACACAAGCTTCCAGACACAGATTACAGCAAACAGAAGGAGTTCCAGGCTTTGGGGTTTCCAAATGCATCTACAAATGACGTTACGTGGGACTGAGCCTCTTTCCGAGGAACACAGCAAGGTCTCAAATGAATACTGGCTTTTTGTTGTAGAAAGGGGTCCGCTAAAAATGCCTGGGACTGGCAAGCTCTGGTGGCCTAGTGGCAAGAAGCTGAACTGCAATCCCAGAGGCACGTGGTTCAAATCCACCAGATGCTCTGCTTAAGAAGGAGGGACAATCTCCTCCTGTACCAGTCAGATCCAATTTGACGGTACACACACAAATAATAGTAATTTTAAAAAAATGAAAAAAAAAATGCTTGGGACTCTGAGATGGTATGGCCAAGACCAGAGACAATCTCTCTCTGAAAATGAGTAGTCTTTCTACAGGGCTTCTCCTACCATTTGCTCCACCTTCAGATGCAGATACAGGCTAACTCGTCACTGAGCTGCAGGACACACTGAAAACAGCGGGGCCCCATCAGAAGAACTCAAGGTCCAGACCCTCTGTGAGACACCTTCTCCTACTCAGTGTTATACTCGTATCTTAACTCTGTGTTAATATTCCCAAACCCATTCAGGGTGACACTAAAGTGCATTGAGGGGAGAAATCAGCTCCAGAGGGTCTTCTAGGCCGGAGTGTTCTGGAAATGAACTGCCAGGCCTTTCTTCCCAGAAACCTCTGGGTGGACTTGAGTTCCCAACTTATTTATTGGTAACTTACCAAATCTACCATGAGCACCAGTAAAAGATGCAGGATGTGCAGTGAAGCCTGGGGCAACAGAAACTCAACAGGCCTGCCACGATTTTTTCTGCATCTTGGAACTCCTCTGCTGTGTAGTATTAAGACTTTCCTACAAGTTTTTGATTGGTTGGTTTGTTTTGGTTTGGTGCAAAATATTTGCATTTTCTTTCTCTGACAAGTTTCTGCTTTGCAGTTGCTAGCTTTTGCAGGTTTTACTGTTTCAAATATCTCTATATGAACAGGACGAGCTACAGTACAGGGAACCCTGGTTAACACAGCAGTCAAACCTTTGGCGGCTACAAGAAAGGTTGGTAGTTCAAACTCCTCCTGCAGCTTTGCAGAAGGAAGGGCCTGAAGGTCTCCCAAGAAGATGACAACCCAGAATACTCTACAGGGAAGCTCTACCCTGTCGCCTAGGGTGGCTGTGGGGCACGGTCACACAGTAGAGCCTATGTCATACTTGCTGCTATTGTTAAGTGCCGTCGAGTCACAGGCGACTCATAGCGACCCTATGAAGGAGAGTCCTCGATATGTCATACTAGGGCCACTAGTAATTCTGATCTGGTCTGTCCTCTGCTCTGTCCAATCTAGAGAAGCAGAGGGTCCATTCTCCAGATCATTTTAACTGCAGCAGTTCAGAGGAAAGCTGAAAGGGAGAGAAGGATCCACACTCGGAATACACTTTAACCTGTGTCCTAATGCATTTGTGTCCAACACAGCTACACTTAACAAGCACAGCACTGGTGCTCCAGTTACCCCCAGCAGTTCAGGAGACTTTTCTCTTGCTCTTGTTCTGGTCCCGAATGGCTACATTTGTTGGTCTTCTCATCTAGTCCATATCTGATCATGTTCTACACAAATTTTCTTTTTAATCGGCATGGGATAAACTGTGGCCCCTCAAAATACATGTCTATAATGTTATAATGTGAACATCGCAATCAACACTCTTGGCACCAGCATTCAGATAATCAAAAGACGAACTGCATTGGGAAAATCTGCTGTCAGGGACCTTTCTAGAGTGCTGAAGAGCAATGATGTCAGTCAAGAGACTAAGGTGTGCCTGATCCATATTCTTTGCAATTACTTGCTATGCAACTGAGACCTGGACAATGAGTAAGGATGATAGATGAATTTCTACCTTTGAGTTGTCGTGCTAGAGAAGAGTACTGAATGTACCATGACTGCTGAGAACAAACAGATCTGTCCTGGAGAGGGTGAAACCAAACTGCTCCTTGGAGGCAAAGAATGAATTTCCGTCTCACATACTACAGGCACATGGGATGAGTCCGTGGAGAAGGACACCACACTTGGAAGGGTGGAGGGACAGCGCAGAAGAAGACCCTGGATGAGATGGATTGACGTAACTGGGGTTATGAAGGTAGTTGTTTCAGGTCAGTGAGATTGGCTTAGGATAGGGCAATACTCAGAGCCACTGTTCATAGATTTGCTATAAGTAACAGTTGACTTGACAGCACATAACAACTACAATAACAACAACAACAATGTAATGATTATCCATGATCTGACAAACCAAAGAGCTATAAAAGGATTAATGGGAATACATCACCATTTAATCCCGTCACAGTCCTGATAAGAGGGAAGACCCTCTAGGATCTCTCTAGGACCCTTTCATCTCACTGGAGACAGGAGAGGAAAGTTAGCTGAGTAGGTATCTCAACATCAGCAAGAAAAAGTTACTAAGAGGGTGTTTTTTTGGATTGCGGCCTCTGTAAGAGTAAGCAACGAAGACCAAGATACATAGATACATAGATTTATCCAAGGGATGCTAAACTTGCAGAGGATACAGACACCTTCCTCCAGAACCAGCAGAGATAGAAGGTCCTTCCCCAGAGCTGACACCTTGTATTCAGACTTCTAGCCTCCCACAAGAACCCACTAGTGGCTTCCAGTGGTACTCCTCATCCTAAATTCATCAGACACACTGGGCTAGTTAAAAAGTAAAATCCCAAACGCCAAAGTTCCAAACTCTTGGGATGTGACCTGAAAGTAAAAAAAACTACACAAAAAACAAAATGCCACACTTTTTCCCCTTTATAACATTAAAGTCCAGATGATTTTAGAGTACAGACTCTTATTTCTGAAACTTCTGAGATTCAGCCTCGGAAAGAAAAGTTCAGAAAGCATTCACCTCCTACTGACTTGCTGGGTCACTCCAAGAAACAACTCAAACTGACCTTTTTAGAATGTTCCAAATTCCAAATCTAACTTACCAGGATCATCACCACCATTTTTCTACTGCCCTAGCCTTATTGACAAGGTAATAAAACGTCACTCACGTCAATTCATAGGCACTTTTTTTTCCTCCTCTCACACAACGATTTGCTATTGTCGCTTTTCAATTGTCACCTGTTTACATAAAGCCAATCATTCATTCTTCAAATATAACCTTCAAGTCAACTTTACTCTGAGACATTCCTTATCTTTGCTCTGAATGCCTAAAGTTGTAGAATAAGGATTCTGGTAAACATCACAGATCAATTGCACATTGCTCCTGATTGGAAGAAATAGCTACAAGCTCGAGGAGAGAAAGAATGATCAATGGCTCTCAATGTCCAGGAAGATAGCAGATAATGGAAATCTGGCAAGTGAGTCAAGAGAGTTGACTCAACTACTCCATGCCTTTATACAAAGAAACCCCAAAACCAGCCCCACTGACTCGGCCTCTTTCTCCCCAGGGAAGGTGGTTAACTACTGGTTCTTGCCTCACAAGATGCTTATTCGCCTGCCTGACCTTAGTTAGCATCTTTGGCCTGAAGTCACCTCCTCTCCTTTCCTTATCTCTCTATAGTTTATCAGGCCTTTGGAGATAATCCCAGCCAACAAAGATAGTCCTTTCTGATCTCTCAGGGAGAACACTTATTATCATATCACACATTTTGACACTTAAGAGCTAAAGGATACCCTGTAGAAGATCTAATCCTTTTAATTATTTTCCAGAAGAGAAAACTAATGTTGGGAAGGCTGAGGAACTTGTCTATAATCAGATAATTAGGTATTTTTCAGAATAAAGATTAGAAACCCCATCATCTGACTCAACTTACTTCTCTCCCCAAGTAAACTGGAGGTCTTTTGGGAACTTGAGACTTCAGATGAGAAATTATTGTTTTAATAAATGTGTTCATGTTTACCCTTTCAGAGAAAGCTGACCTTCAGATAAGTTGCCTTCGATGCTCTGCAGTCAACTACTGACATTCTTAAACAATCTATTCGGAAACCTCCATTAATTCCCAAATTAGAAATTCTCACTGCAGAAGAAAGGTCAAGTCCCTTATCTCTGAAGAGGATAATTACTTTCCGAGGTTGGGGTGCTGAAAGCATAATGTGAGAACATACATCAAATTAGATCAACAAAGATGCAGGGGTAGAAAGGAAAGAAAGGTGGTTCGGTGGGGCAGGGTCAACAGCTGACTTCTTAGGTTGAATCCAGACTCCACCTTGACTCCAAACTCAAACCCCACATCCACTGCCTTCAAGTGGATTCTGACTCCAAGAGCCACCTGTAGGCTACGATAGAACGTCCTGATAGGGCCCTCCACTTCTAAATCTTTAACAAATGTGGACTGTCACATCTTTCTCCTTCAGAGTGGCCAATGAATTTTGAATTCCTGTTGATTCACAGCTGGACACTTAATCACAGAGCCTACAGCCTCCATTCTCCTTTTCTGGCTGTGTGTGTCTTTGCTCAGTTCGCTTAGATTTTGTGTGGGTCTTAGTGTACTCAACTACAAATAAGCGATCATGCCAGTCATGACTTCAACCAAGCCGATGTGTCACTACTAGGGAAAACTGAAGCTAAGTTCACTGCCAGTGGGTCAGTTCTGATGGATAATGACCCTCCATTGGATTTCAAAGGTCACAAATCTTTATGGGAGGAGATTGCCCACTTTTTTCGTAAGGAACACCTGGTGGATTTGAACCACTGACCTTTAAGTAAGTAGTGCAGTACCTCATGCACTATGCCACAATGGAGCACCACATTCTCATGGGTACTTACACAGAATCTTCAACACAAGACCAATCAATCATGCCCACTGGCTAGAGTAGATGCTAACTCATGGCGACCCCATTACTGATCCAGACTAGAACCGAGCACCATAGACGGGTCTTGTCTGCAATTTTTGTGTCTTGGGTGGAGTCACTGGATGGGCCCATAATCCTTTAGTTAGAAACTGGATCTAGATCATTTGTACAACCCAAGGATTTACAGCCTCAGCACAAATAGTTTAGATTAATGCCAAGAAAATGAAAAAATAAAAAGAACATCAACTAGGGAACATGGCTCTCTGAGCTCAGTGGTGAACTGGTAAATGGCTAAAACTCTGCATTCACAAGGGAGCTCTGGTGGCCTAGCAGCAAGAAGCTGTACTGCAATCCCAGAGGCATGCAGTTCGAATCCACCAGATGTTCTGCTGGAGAAGGAGGTATTGTCTCCTCCTGTACCTGTCAGATCTGATTTGATGGTTGTTGTTGTGCCGTGGAGTCATTTGCGACTCATAGCGACCCTATGTACAACAGCCCTAAACCCTGCTCTCCCCTGTGCCAATCTCATTGCCTCTGACACACCCATCTCTCTGACAAGCTGTCAAGTCATGGGTCAGACAATGGGACATTAATTCTGAAGGCATTTGGTAGAAGTGAAATGGTATCCTGCTGGAGGGTGGAGCTGGGAAATAAGTGGGTCAAGGCACTGGGCTAAGGGCAGGGACTACACTGTAACTAATGGTCAACTCCAAAAGGAGGGATTTATCTTTCACTACTCCACAAATTGCTATCTGTCAGATACTCCTCTAAGTCTAAACATTCAGATTAAGACAGACTAGGAAGAAGGATTGGCCATCCACTTCTGAAATGGCAGGCCTCTGAAAACCCTATGTAGTTTTGATGGTTGTTGTTGTTGTTGTTGTCATGTGCCGTCGAGTCGCTTGCGACTCATAACGACCCTAGATACAACAGCCCTAAACCCTGCTCTATCCTGTGCCAATCTCAATGCCTGACACATCCATCCCGATTACCCCAGTCACTGAATCAATCCACCTCATAGAGGGTCTTCCCCTCCTGCGCTGTCCCTCCACTCTGCCCAGCATGATGTCCCTCTCCAAAGACCTGTCTCTCCTTACAACATGTCCAAAGTATGTCAGGCGAAGCCCCAGAATCCTTGCCTCCAAGGAGCAGCCTGGTTTAACCCTCTCTAGGATGAATCTATTTGTTTTCTTGGTAGTCCATGGCACATTCAGTACTCTTCTCCAGCACCACAGCTCAAAGGCGTCAATTCTCCTTCTATCCTCCCTAGTCATTGTCCAACTCTCTGATGCATAACAAGGTACACACACAAAAAATAATAATTTTTTTTAAAAAAACCCTCTGCATTCACTTGTTCATGCATGCTTGCATTCATTCATTCCATAGCTACTATATGGAAGATTGAACAAGAAGAAAAGCCAGATTTCTACCTTCATAGAAGTTATACTCCACCTGACTGCTAAGTTCAAGAATACTAAAAAAATAAAAAAAAAAGAATACTAAAGCTCTACCACTGCTTTCATCAATGGTCAACACAGTTTTAAAACAAAACAAACAGGCAAAAAAATAAAAAACAACCCCCCAAGTTAAAGGCACTTGGTCAGAGCAAAAGTTAACTCAGAAAAGGTGACCTATGACTTTGTATTCTCATGGTTCTTAACTAAAAAAAATCAAAACATCCAGCATTATACAACATGGTCAATCTCGCTTTTCAGCATGAGGTTTATGAATTTTTAAAAGAGTAACAATAAATCCACTTTAATAGACAAATTGCTCCATACCGAGCCTATCTGAAAAGAGAGTGCTAGAACTTTAGGATATTTCCTTAAAAAACCCTGGGAGTGACATCATGACAACAGTCCACAAGTTGCCAAGCGACCTCTTTGGGGAGTCATTTGTACGAAACTCTATATTTACTCTTTCGAATCAAAACCAACTCAAACCCACTATGATGTACTTGAGAGTTACAGACTCTATTGTGTCAGTATTCTACGCAGCAAAACTAACACAGTGCTGGGTGCATGGCAACCACAGAGTGAGTAATTTACTGAATTGAACTAAGAGCCTAAAACATACTGGGGGGGGGGATGTGTGGGAAGGGTTATAAGTCTTCCATTCGATGACACAAATGAAAATCTCCTTAGGGATTCAGCTCTACCTGTAATTTATTTCTACATTATTCTTGCATGTAATATTCCTTTTGGCATGTTAATGTATTGTCAAAGAATTCCAATCTAGTGACATGACAAAAGTTGTATTTCATTTTGGACCATAAAAAGTATGAAAATCAATTGAATTATATATCAATGACATGCAATAAGGGTAACCAGTATATTCTGGATAATGTCACTTTGCTGGAATGATTGGGAGCCTAGAGCCATTAGATTAATTATTGCAGTTTTCTTCTTCTTCTTATAATCAGTTGGATTTGTTGAGGGAGGACAAAAACCCAAATCTCTCCCCTCACCCCATAAAGGTGATATTCCAGAATCCACAAAATTCAGATGATTCATTTCTTTTCTTGGCACCTTGACTAATCTCCTGAGTGTGTATGCTGGCAAAGAAACTAAGTGCTAAAACTTACAGTCACTCTTTGATCTAATAAATAAAGCTGTAGAAAATTCGGCATTCTTTAAATTTATGACATATCCCGCATTGTAACAAGATGGTGACAAATACTGGTTTGGTACTGAAAATACACGATACAGTCTGTGCATGTGCTTCAGAAATCAATGAGCCACGTACAAATAAACAAAATTGTACTGACATTTTTACATTGTTTTGTTCATTCATTTTAATGCTCACATATGGAGTGCCAGGATGGAAGCGGACGCAGTGTACTCTACTGGTGTAGGCACGGTAGCAGATGCAAAGATAAAAGAATCAGGCTTTTGCCCTGGAAGAGCCCAGACTCTAGTAGAGAGCCCCCATGTGCCGTTGTATAGTTGTTGACTGCACAAGAGAACACCCAAGGGAAGAGTATGGAAGTATCTCTGTTGAAGTCAGAACTAAGTTAGCGCCGACGCCCTGGCAGATTTTGAGAGGCAGTGAATCGCACAGGAGTAGATGGACCGTCTTTCTCCCACAGAGCACCTCGTGGCTTCAAACTGGCTGCCTTTAGGATGGCAGTGCAACTCCTCGGGCAGTGAATCAGTGACGCCGTGGCTGTTGATAAACGCGGTCACGCTGGCTCTTGCTCGTAGTGACCTTTTGTACAATGAAACAAAATGCTGTCTGACCCTCTTCAACGTTGTCACACTTGAGCTCATTATTGCTGTCACGGTTCCGATCCATCTCATCTCATCCTTTTGGATGGACCCTCGACTTAACTAATCACGGGTGCCCTTCTCACTGACGTTAACAAATGAAATTCTTAAACACAATGCAAGAGTTCAAAGAGAGAATCAAGTGCTGCCTGAATAGGGTTTGAAAGAGGTGCAGAACTTCTGGCAGGCAGGAAGGCCTCTGGGGCGGAGTACACAGGGAAGGTGAGCCTCAGTCTCTGGGATCTTAGCAGAATCAAGAGGTAGGAAAGGACCTCCACCCCTCAATATCCAGAGATGGCTTCAGAAGGAGGAGTGCTATGGGATTAGCACTCAGGTTTAGGAAGATTTATAATTCCTCTGGGGGAGGGAAGGAGTTCCAGGTAGTGCAAATGGTCAAATGCATGGTTTACTAACCAGAAGGTCAGTCACTAGATTTCACCCAGAGGCACCTCAGAAGAAAGAGATGGCAATCTGCTTCCGAAAGGTCACAGCTCTGAAGACCACATAGGTCAGTACTACTCTAAGGGCATGGGGTCGCCATGCTTCCAAATCATGCCATGTCATTGTTGTTGTTGAGTGCAATCAAGTTGAGTATGGCTCATGGTGACCTTATCAACAACAGATCAGAACCCTGTCCTATCCAGCTCTCTCCTTATCACCCCTGACACACTTGAACCCATTGCCTCAGACATTGTTTCAACTGACCTCACTGAGGGTCTTCCTCTCTTTCACTGACCTTTCCAAGGCAACTGCTATACTGTGACAAGTGTATGAACGTGGAAGAGAACAGCGCACAGAAATGGGAAGATCTCTCAGGACTCCTTAAAACACTTCATTTAATATAGGACTACTGAAGCCCTAGTGGTGCAGTGCATAATGTGTTGGCCTACAAACCAAAAAGGCCGGCAGTTCAAATCCACCAGCTACTCTGAAGTTGAAAGTAGCCCCCTCCTATAAGGATTTCTAGCTTCAGAAATGCAATGAAGGGTTGCTGGGAGTCAGACTCAAGTTGGAAGACTATGTTCTCTAATTTAAGATTTTGTGACATAGCTCTTGTCTGTGCACTGCTGTACAGAGGTAACTCGTGGTTGCTGTGATGCTAAACACTGTGACACTGGTGTGCCAAACATGGTAATGAATGGTTACCCATGGTGGACAGTGTTTGGTGGAGCTTCCTGATTAAAACAAGCTTGGAAGCAGGAGTGGCATCCACTTCCGAAATGGCTTGCCTCTGGAAACTCTGTGAACGGTGCTCAGGTCTTTTGTTCATAGGATTGGTATGAGTTGTCTATGGCTCGACGACACCTAACAACAACAACAGCCTTCAATAAAAAAATTTATCATGATGAATTGCTATTCTTCTTAACTTTCTATTGTGATCAGAGTGAAAATTTAGAGAGTAATCGATGTTGCCATTCACTAACTCATGCACATTATGCTTCGTGACATTTATTACCGCTTCACGTTTGTAACAGTGCTCTTCCCACTTTCCACTCACATTTATCCTTCTTCCTGAGCTTTACCCCTGGAAACGTGCTGCCCTTTTGCTCCTGTTGGCTGCGCTGTGTGTTCCTCTCTTGTGTTCTTCTTCACAAGAGTTATTACTCTTATGATTACTGAAGTTTCCACATTTAACACAAAATAAGTAAGTGCCCACCTAGCAACATGTTCTGTGGATTGAGAGATTTCCACTGTAGCCAGCAGATCAAGTCCTTTGCTTCAGGTGTCTTAAGAAATGACAGGAGTAAACAGGATCAAAATTGGTCAATAAAGTTTAAATGGTCAAGCATGTTATATTTTATTAACTTCTTGAATTGATAGGACTGTTTTAAAATTTTAATTTATAGTCAATGAACATGAAATAAATTCTTCTGTAAAAACGACTGTTCTCACCATCAGATTGATATGGTGTTATAGCAATTAATGGAGAGTGGTGGTTTTTTATTTGTTTGTTTTTAACGGAATGCGATGTCAAGTCATTGTTGTTGTTAGGTGCTATCTAGTCGAATATGACTCATAGCAGTCCTAGGAACAGCCAACCTGAACGCTGCCCTGTCCCCTGTGCCGTCCTCACCGTCTCTGACACACCGGAGTCCACTGCTGAAGTTACTGTGTTAACCCATCTTGTGGTCTTCCTCTTCTTTGCTGACCCTCCATCTTTAAAACATGAGTTCATTTTCAAGGGATAGCTTTGCCTAACCCCATGTCCAAAGTATAAAAGACAAAGTGTCACCATTCTTTGCCTCCAAGGCACACTCTGGCTGTACATTCTCCAAGATATAACTGTTCTTTAGGCAGTCCATGAGGTATTCAGCACTTTTCTCTAACACCTCAGCCAAAAGGCATCAATTCTTCTTCTCCTGTCATCCTTATTCATTGTCCAGCTGTCTGATGCATAGCGGTTAAATGAGAAGACCATGACCTGATGCCAAGAGGGACCCTTATAAAGCTGAGTTAAAGAAAGATGAAGTTGTAGGGCAAGGACTGTTGAATTTTAATAACATTTGAATTACAGGAGACCAGAGCATTTGTTCGGCTCCTTCATTTCAGGCGCAGATACAGCTGAGGCTTCAGAGTGAAGATCTCTTCTCTGTTCCTGTAAGTGCTTGTCATGACAGAGAACAAACTGCTTGGAGAGGACGGCTACTCAGACAGGTCAAAACCTCAAAGGTGTCAGCAACAGAGGAAACCTAGAAATAAATGGAACCTGGTAGAGCTGGATCTACAGACACTGGCGTGCTACTGGCCTTCAGAGAGTTAAATGGGTGTCCAACAATAAACTAAGTCTTGATTTTGGACAATATCAAACTCTTTGGACTTCCAGGCAGGGTGTTGAGAGAACTAAGGGGGTGGGAGGGGGGGTAGTCTAAGAAGATGCCAAAGTGCAAGTCATATTTGATTCCCAATGATTCAGAGCAAGATTCTGTGGGCTGAGGAACAGGGCGCAGCATGCATGGGGACGGGCAGGAGGGCAGGAATGCACGCAGTCCAGGGCATAACTGAAAGTGATGCTCCCAGGTAGGATCTAGAATGCTGCGGGGGATGCAGATGTAAGTTGTAGCTTCTGGGCGAACAAAGTGAATAGTGGTAACACACAGATGCTCACACTCACCCCAAACAGAAACACAGTTTACAACTCCAAATGCCATTGGCCTTGAGTTGGAATCAGCTCATGGATGACCTGATAGAGGGCCTTGAAAGTCTATAAATGGCACAGGGTAAATGATCCATCCATCTTTATCCCACAGAGTGCCTGGTGGATTTGAACCACTTGCCTTTGAGTCAGCAATTCAATTCCTTGCCCATTAGGCCACCAGAGCTCCAGGACAAATACCTAGTCCAGCAAGAAGGTGATTTGTACACTACCATTAAAACATCTTCCTTGGTCTAGAGGGCTCTAGAGACGATAAGGGAGGTGCAATCTGTCCAAAAAGCTCCTGCGTGCATTTGTCTGGATGGAAAGAAGTCAGCAATAGAGAAGAGGAGTTACTACCAAAGGGAACTTCGACACGTGCTGGTGGGCTATTTTTATTTTTGCGTGAACATGCATGTTTCTTCCTGTGTGTTTTCTAAATGATCTAAAACATACATCTGAGTTTTCATAAAAAAGCGGTCCTCAAGCAGATTCTAACACCATGTGGACCCTTGTGTTTCAGCTTTGAAAACTGCTGCCTAGGTTTCCAGTGGCTGAGTTTAGGGAGAGTATATGGCCAGGCTTTTGTTCTGAGGGACCTCTCCCTCTCTAGGTGGAGCTGACCTGTCAGCCTTTCAGTGGTTGCCAGTTAGTGGCCAAGCACTTAACTATCGGTGCCACTCAGGCACCCAGAGTTTCAGAAATCAAAGATAAAAAATCATGTAACTGAAAACTCCACAATCCAGGGAGCTCTGGCGTCCTAGTGGTAAGGAGTTGTGCTGTCAACATAAAGGTGTGTTTTTCAAATCCATCAACTGCTCGGTAAGAGAAAGACAAGCCATCTCTTCCTGTGTCATTTATAACCTCTGAAAAATGCTGGAGGGTCAGCTGTGAATCAGTTGAAACTCGAAAACAACATAACATAACATATAACATAAGCTGAGTCATGGCATTGAACAGTTTTTGGCTCAGTGAAACCCATGTACAGTTTCTCCTCCTTGGAGACTCAACTCAGCTTCTAAATGACAGGGTCTCCCAGGTCAGAGCTGAATGCATAGGATTCTTTCCATCCTCCTGAAAAAACAGGAAGGTAAAAGGAGTAGGAGAAGGAAACAAAGTCATCTTCTCGATGCTGGCCAAGCAATTGGAAAAATAATTTGCCAGACATTAAATTTGTCTTAAGTAGGAAAAGGTGTGACTCTTAACCAGCTAATTAATGTGCCACAGTGAAGACAGGAGTCCTGGGGGACAAGTACCTGGAAGGCTACCACAGCCCGCGAGGGACTCGGAGGAGATGCAGGGAAGCAGCAGTACGTAACACGAGGCATTCGGAGGTCACAGAAATGATTGATTGCACAACAATCGACGCATTTAACTCAACAAGCACAAGCCCACCCTCCAAAGATCTGAACTCCTGGTTTGTGTCTGCGAAGGTATTTTAAAGGCCACGCTGAGTGCATGAAATCATTCTCCTTCCCATTTGGTGAAACCCCGAAGGCATTCCATAAAGCTGTAAGACAGCAGCGATGAAGCAATTATACAAAAACAATCAGCCTCATCAAGCTCTTTCTCACAATGTCTTTTCCAGAAAGGCAGCTTCCCCCCCACCCCTCGCTACCCCCTTATGAGCTTCCAGAATAACTATGTGCTTTAGCTAGCAGGATGGAAAACTTACAGTAGATTTAGAGGCAATACATTGCACTAGATAATAAAAATATATAATCCCTTACACAAGAGGGTAAGGATCCCTGGTGGAGCAGTGCATTACCAGTTGGGCTGCTTACCAGCCAAAAGGTCAGTGGTTTGAACCCACCAGATATCCCAAAAGGACAAAGATATGGAGTCTTCCTCCCTAAAGTTTTACGGCTTCAGGAACCCAATGCAGGGCCACTGGGAGTCAAAACTGACTCCATGATAGTGGGTGACACAATAGCCTGACAGCCAAAATAAATCACACCCAGGTAGCCAAAGCATTCTAAACATGCGAAAAACAAAACCAGCAAAAATCACAAGCTTCCAAAGAAACTGATTTTTTGGAATGAAAATAAAGGCTTGATTGGTAAAAACAAAAAGATTAATGCCTAAAGGACATTTTCTCACTCATAAACACTAATGAGTGAAGCTACCTCCAATTAGGAGTTTAGTTCATTAATGAGCACTGCACGTAAATGAGCATTTAATGTCAGCAGAGGTGTGCTATTTTTCAGGAGGTTAGGTAAGACATAGCCCCAAACTGAGCCCTTTCAACATGCATCCAAACTTTTTTTTTTAATGCTTATGATGGGGGTTCTGGTGGCCTAGTGACAAGAAGCTGCACTATAAACTCAGAGGTGCATGGTTTGAATCCACTAGATGCTCTGCTGGAAAAGGAGGGACAATCTCTTCCTGCACCAGTCAGATCTGATTTTGATGGTAGACACACAAAAAAATAATAATTTTTTTAAATGTGTATTTTTCAGCTCAGAATCTCTTTGAATTATTGTGAATATGTGTAGGGATTTAATTGTGAAGATACTTGGGCCAATGTTGTTCAAAGCATAAACCTCCAAAAAAATGCGACTACCCAAGCAACAAACAGTGCATATATCTTGGTCTCCCTAAGAACCAGGTAACTCTGCACCTGGTAAAATTGATGTTGTGAAGTTATAGCTATAGACTTGGAAAAATCTTATAAAGCCAATTTGTGTGTGTGTGTGTGTGTGTGTGTGTGTGTGTGTGCGCGCGCGCGCGCGCGCATGCATTCACGTGTGACCAGCTGATAAACTCTGAAAGCATAGAAAACCAAATGCGAACAGGGGCTCTTATCCCATGGTCATTTCATACATGCATCTGTGCATCTCTTTACTTATGCAAATCACCACATTTTCCTACAAACAAGAATTTCTTGTGATTGTTTCTTAAACCTGATACCCTTGTTAGTAATCAGTTCCCTTGAACGTGACTTAAAATTGGGCTTTCCCATGCAAACACTAGCAATTTCCTACACAAGAAAGTCAGAGTTAGAATTAATGAGAAATCAGACTATGTTACAAAGCATGGATTAACAGAAATGAAAAATAAACAGATAAACAAGTGAGTTACTATCTTAAAAAAAAGAAGATACTATGTATAAATTAATATAACGTATACACCACTGAAAACACATCAGTAACAATATAAGCAAATTAAAGGTAGGGCAATTGTTTAGCCTTTAAGCATGCAGCTGGCTAGAAGCCCCCAGTGAATTCATGGGAGAAGAGACCTTGAGATGAGTCTCTCTAAAGACTCACTCAGTGCTAAGTATAGGATCTGACATCTAGCTGCCCCTCCACTGGGCTCCCCAGGCTGCAAACTGCATGGGAAAAGACTGCCCGTCTTTCTGCTGATGAGCCATTGGTGGATTTGAACCACCAAAGAGGTGCAATCTTGGGGTTCCCAGTGCAGCTCCCAAGGGATTAATCTTTTGTGACAATTACAGCCTTAAAACCTCATAGGGCATTTCTACCCAGCCCCAGAAGGTCATGATGAGTCGCAATCAACTCAAATATATATGACTTTATGAACTGTATTGCAAACTTGAAAGAATAATAATATCAGAACCGAGGAATTGAGTGATTTGTACCAGTCACACATCCTGAAGAACCCTGACACCAAGGATGGAGCTCACGGCCACCAAACCACAGCGTTCATAAGAAGCCCATATAACATATTCTAGAGTCCTAGAACATGGAGACACACACACCACCACCGAGCCTGCGTGCTACCCATCTGCTGCATGTTGACAGAACTTTCACAAAACAAGGAGACAGACACTTTGATCAATCTCACATTCTCCCTGAACTTGTTTTTCTAGAAATTATTCAGAACAGAGAATAAAAATGAGATTGACTTCCTTTCCTAGGAAAGGCTCTAAGCTTGAAATTTATGTCAGTCTCATTTATTGCCCTCTTTCTAAATTCATTCATTTTCTTGTCTAAAAATCAGTAACTGGTGGGCAGGGCTGGTGCCTGGATGCACTGAACGAATGCTGTCCGTCGTTTTTTTTTGTTTTTGTTTTTGTTTTTTTATTTTGTGTGCGTGTACCGTCAAATCAGATCTGACTGGTACAGGAGATATTGCGCCTCCTTCTCCGGCAGAGCGTCTAGTGGATTCGAACCGTGTTCCTCTGGGATTGCTGTGCAGCTTCTTGCCACTAGGCCACCAGAGCTCCCCACTGTCAGTCGTTGTAAGACAGTGAGTGGACATGGCCTTGGCTTCCCATTGTCTCAGCACAGTAGATACTCAGGAAGGAAGGGTTCCTTGTTGAAACGGACTACTTGTCAATGCCCTCACACAATCAAACTGATTGTCGAGTGGAACCAAATCACTGATGATCTTCCATTGGGTTTCCCAGGTGGTAAACTGCACAGGAGAAGAATCTTCCTCCCACAGAGCCGCTGGTGGGTTCAAATTGCCAAAGGGGGAGGGCATTTGGGTTGGTACCACAATTACCAATGCGATACGCCACCTTCCCTATCACTTCCATATTGAAGAAATTGAGATAGTTAACAGTTTTAGTGTACTTGGCTCCACAGTCAACACTTTTGGTAACAGCAGCCAGGAAATCAGGAGACGAATTGCTCTGGGAAAGTCAGCTGTGAGGGACCTCTCAAAAGTACTAAAGAGCAATGACATCAGGCTGAAGAATAAGGTGTGCCTGATCCAGGCTATAGTCTTTACAATTACGTGCTATGCATCAGAGAGTTGGACAGTGAATAGGGATGATAGAAAGAGAATTGATGCCTTTGAGCTGTGGTGCTGGAGAAGAGTGTTGAATATACCATGGACTGCTAAGAGAACAAACAGGTTTGTCCTGGAGAGGGTGAAGCTGGAATGCTCCTTGGAGTCAAGCACTCTGAAGCTTCATCTGACATATTTTGGGCATGTTACAAGGAGAGACTGGTCCATGGAGAGTGATATCATGTTTGGGAGAGTGGAGGGGCAGCACAGGAGAGGAAGACTCTCAATGAGATGGATCAATTCTGTGGGCAGAGTGGTGGGAATGAGTGTGTTTGAGACGGCGAGGTTGGCACAGGATAGAATGGCATTTAGGGCTCTTGTACATAGGCTCGCTATGAGTTGCAAGTGATTCGATGCCACATAACAACAACAACAACATACCATCCCTCATATTACATACCCAGCAAATTTCCAAATTCTCTCTGCACCCTCCTTTGAGCTAACTTTAATCATCATAAAGCGCACTAGTAGAATAGTTAGTTCCACGCTGGGCTGCTAACCGAAAGGTCGGCATTTCTAGTACTCCAGCTGTTCCCTGGAAGAACACTCGGTGGTCTCCATCCACAAAGGTTGGCAGCTTCAGAGGGTCACCAATGAAAGGTCACCATGAATCAACTATGGGCCACTCAACACATAAAACAAATTTTTGCAATTCTGCCCACCCTGCTTATACCAAACCCTCTGACAAAGGGAACAGAATGCACTGATGTGGGGAGAACGGAGCGGTATCATCAATAATCTCAATCCCATAAGAGGGGAAAACTGGTTTATCTTAGGCTGGACATCATAGAATTGGTGGTGGTGTGTGCTGTGAGGCTGTTGGAAGCCAGGATGATCCTTTGTGACAGGGCAGACCCTCCCTTTCTGGTAGGAGGTTATGCTGGTTGAATGGTGATGCTCTGAACAGGTAAGCTTTCCTTCCCCAGGTCCTCCTCCAGACACACTGACAGGAGTTTACATAATCCGCAACCTTCTCTCAGCTTAGCCTCCTTTTAACACCACCAAGAAACCAAGTTAGTGGGTGGAGAGCAGAGGAGGTAAAGGAAATGGGAAAGATTCAGTGGAGATCTGGAAAGGCAGGGCAATGGTCGGCATAGTTCAACGGAGATTAATTTTTTTTTCAGTTTGTACTGCAGTTTTTCTTTCTTTTTTATATTTTATTTTATTAATTTTAATGAACATTTACAGAGATTTTGGATTTCCATTCACTCGTTGTTGCAATGGTGATTAATTTTATAGAACATAATGAGTGTGAATGATTGTCTGATATATAATGTGAATGAAAGTGTGAAACACAATGTATATGAACTCTGTAAGCAAACCAATATAAAATAAAAATGGAGGGGTGGTGCACAAGACTAAAAAAATCCCAGACATGGAAGTCCCAATCACTTGAGACTTTGTTTTCTCATCTTAAAAAAACTCAAACAGCACAAATTAAAGCATTCTGAAGGCCCTTGACTCTTCACCCATCCCAAGAAGCAGGATGTTCTCGTGTATGAAGCCATAGCCTCTGGCAGCAACAAAACCCCAAGTGTTCCATCCTGCCGTCAGGCCGGGGAGGAGGGACAAACAGTCATCCAAGATGTTTCCATTGTTTATATGACTATAAAGAAACTTTTTGGAAGTGAACAGCTAGGTCTGGGTAAACACATTTTGTTTTGTATGTGAAACATTTGGATGGTGGTGGTTGGGGGTGTGGGGGAGAAGCCTGGTTAGCATGCTAAAGTAATGCCACCTGACCTGCTTTGAAAATTAGGTTTGTATGGTTATGGCAAGACACAGTGAAAACTGGACCCCAAATGGTGGATGGCTCAAAGCAAAGAAGGAAGAAAGAGAGAAAATCTTTGTATCTAACAGGACCGAAACAGTTAAGGAATATAACTGGCTTGGAGAGCTGGAAACCAGTTAAAACCAGTTGCAGGTGACTCCTACTCAGAAGAGTAGAAAAATGAGGCCTTGGCCACCCAAGCCACAAGGTTGCAACACAGCAGGGAAGGGTGGGATTGAAGTGACAGGCACCTCTGATCCCAATTGCTCTGTCCGTCTATCCCCCCTCCCCCGTCTCTCAGATTGCTTCATTTACTTCTACAAATTGAGTTCTATGTTTACGTTTGTTATTTCCTCCTTTCTTGTATCCCTTTTCTTGTGCAGATCTGCAGTTGACTTGAACCTGTTTAAAAGCCAACCCATGGCCTTCAGGTCAATTCCAACCAGAGGGCCCGACAGATAGAACGTGCCCACTACATTTCCAAGGCGGTCATCTCTATAGATTCACTCTGTCAGAGCTCTGTCCCTTAAAGGAGTGGCTGATAGTTTCAAACCGTCAAACTTTTAACTAGCATCCCAGCACCCGTCTAACAGTCCCCTGTTGTTGTTGCTATGTGCTGTCAAGTCACTTGCGACCTTTGTACAACAGCCCTAAACTCTACTCTGTCCTGTGCCAGTCTCACTGTCTCCAATACACCCATCCAGATTACCCCAGTCACTGCATCAATCTACCTCATAGAGGGACTTCCCCTCCTGTGCTGTCCCTCCACCCTCCCAAGCATGATGTCCTTCTCCAAGGAAAGATCCCTCCTTACAACAAGTCCAAAGTATGTGAGACAAAGCCTCAGAATCCTTGCCTCCACCCTTTATTTAAAAATTATATGCCCAAGATTTAAATTTCTAAATGTCCAGCCACCTTTCTGAATGATTTTCACTCTTAATTTCCCAGAATGATTACAAAACACTAGGAAGTACAAAGTTCTCCAACTGCCCTGGTAAGATGAGATGTTAGTCTTGGTTTTTTGTTTTGTTTTTGGGTTTTTGGTTTTTTTTTTGTTATTTTTTTGCAAAGTTGGGTCTATTAATGTAGGCCTCCAATTCTTTGGTCAAATTAAAAAAAAAAATCATCTTTTCCTATGGAGGCGCAGGGCTGAAACGAAGAGAGATTTACTGAGCACTGAACTCCTAGACATAGTCTTCAACTTCATCAATTGCAAAGTCACAGTTCCTTTATTGCAAGGCTACTTAAAATTACCCAAAGACTACCTTAACAGCCAAAGAACATTTGAGCCACCTTAGAGGAAATATATGGTATTATTTCAGAAGGATTTAACTCAGGCATTTTAAATAATTCCTTTACCTTCTAAGTAAACAAAGCAGACTGTATATGGGCCATTAAATTAGGGAAGAGTTTGTAACTGTTCTGTTGTTATGTGCAATCAAGTTGAAATCAACCTACCTATAAGTGGGTTTTCAGAGGCTGTAAATCCCTCTAGCAGAGACTGCCCATCTTTCTCCCATGGAGCAGCTGGTGGATTCAAAATGAGTGTCAAGCCCTTACCACTGAGTCACTAGAGCTCCCTAGTCTCACAGAAGTATGCAGTTGGAAGTATAGTAATCGTATGATATGGTATGCTGGCTGAACCAGTTGATGTAAGTACAAATTCAGTTTTTACTTCTGAGTCATCCTCCATAGTCTCAAAGGCTTTAAGCAACTTTCTGTGCCTCGGTTTCCCAATCAGTAAAGTGGGAACCACAGAGCCTGCTTTTTAAAACTATTTTAGAACTGAATAAATTAGAACCAGTAGGTCACTTGGTTGATTTCCATCCTTACAGTTGTTTTTGTGAAAAGTTAGAACTATTTCTTCGAAAAGACATTCCCCATCTCCTCCACTTCATGCCTATTGGTGAAACATATGCCATTGATTTTGAGAATGCCATGGTGTACACTTATATTTAGGAAAAATAAAAATAGAGAGAGGTTGTTAGCTGGGATCGTTTGAAGAACTGCCCTATTTTTTTCCTTGTCTTCTTGTACGGCTGAATCTTAAACCTATATTACCTACTCTAGATACATATGAAATATTGAAAAGAAACAATAAAATATTCTACTCTCTCAGGATCTTACGCGTGATAAGTAATTTTGGCATCTGTCTGGTCTGGAAGTCTACAACTACTACTAATCCATCCTCAGGGAATCTTTGGCATCGTGAGAGAATGTTTTGGCTGGAAGATAATGACGATATTTAGTGCTCAGGACCTCATCATGTTCTTTTTTACTTCCATAGAGTCAGTTGTGATTCAGGGCAGCCTTATTCATGCGAGGTAGAATTACTCTGTCAAGTTACCAAGCCTTACAGAAGGTCGCAGATGGCCAGGCAAGGTAGTACCTCTCATTGGGTTTGATCTTTCAACCTTGCAGGAATAGTCAGCACTGAACCATCTGCCCCACACAGGGGCGCCTCAGAACCTACTTTTGGTTGACCCTATTCTAAATAACTGTATCATACAGAGTACCTGCCTCTTGAGTTCCCAAGGCAATCGTATGGAATCAGAGACTGGTGGGTTTCAACAACTGATGTTTTCCATTTGCAGCTAATCTCTACTAGTGAGGATCCTTTGAGGAACTATCATGAATGCTGAACATCTTACTGTAGCATGCATGTGTATAAGCATAAAACAACACAGACATACAACAGTAGATGGAGTCTCACTCAAGGAAGACTCGCTCACCCTGCCTCACATGCCAGTGGTACTCCTTTTGAGAAATGTGATGCCTGGGGTCTCTTATTGCAGGGAAACTCCCCTCAAGACACTCAGCCAGTGTGAACACGGAGCTCACTTAGGCAAAAGGCATCACACTCCATTCATGGCTTTTTCAAAGCGTTTGAAAGTTGTTCCTCCTGCCGAGACAATATCTAGCCTCTCTTCTCCTTTGGGTCCTCCCTTGTGCACAGAAAAAATTCGCTTAAATAAATGGAAACTTGCTACTCTAACCAACATATCATTTTTACAAATTACTCTATCAGAGTTGCTTCTCTAAAATCCAGTAGATTTCCTATTTCAAGTTCTCCTTGTCAATTTGTCTGTCTGTCCCTCACTATTTCCCCCTCTTAATATGGAAGGAGAGCAAAGTAAGGCTTGCATCCAGTCACTCGGCAGTGAAATATTGCTTTCCCTAATGGGATATCAAATGTTTCCTCAACTAGATTCTCATTAACAATCAAGCTCCTGATTAATGAGTAGCTCAGCCATGCTTATGAACTAACTCCAGGTTTAACGATCCCATTAGCTTGAACTTGTATGTTTAAGATCTCCACCAGTAATGAGAAAGTCCAATCAGGTGATTATGGATGAGCGCAATGTCACATTTCTAGCTTATTCCATAATGCAACGGAGTCTGGGAATCAACCAAAGCCAAGTCAAAGAACATGGCTATCAAACAGATTTGAAAGGAGATTTCAGGTGATTTGAAAAATGACTAAATAAGGTCCTTGGATGTTCTATTGTGTTGGGTGCCCTCTTTACTGAAGTTTAGTCAACATTCAGAAAAGTGCTCTGATTGTAAAACACACCATCCAGAGTTGGATTTAATGGTCAGGTCTTCTAAAATTCTGGAGGGCATTGTATAACAAACCAGTTCTCATAAATATCAACGTTCTAGAGTGTAAAATTGAAAATGGAAAAATATGGTAATTCACTTTCTAAAAACCAATAACCAAACATGTCATTGACACCTAACAACCTGAAGGGACAGAATACAACTGCACCCAAGAGGTTTTCAAGAATTTCATCTTTGCTGAAGCATAAGGTACATCTCTCTCTGTAAAGTAGCTGCTGGTTTCAAACCATTGACCTTTATAGAGGAAGTAACTCACATGGGAAGGGACTGCCCATCTTCTCCCCACCCCCTTCTACCTGGTTGATTTGAATGGCATGTCTCTGAGTTGGTGGGGCAACTTCCATCACTAAGTCATCAGTGAAATAGATACCAATTGTTTACATGTTAAGAAGCTCTGTTGTTGTTGTTGTTGATTGCCTTTGAGTTGAGCATGACTTATATATGCTGTGCTGTCAACCAAAAAGGTGAGTGCATCAAATCCACCAGGTTTCTGGGAGAAAGACAGGCAATCTCTTCTTGTTAAGATTTACAGCCCTGGGCACAGGATATGAACAGACACTTCACCGAAGAAGACATTCAGATGGCCAACAAGCACATGAAGAAATGTTGAAAGTCCCTAGCTCTAAGAGAGATGCAAATCAAAACAACTATGAGATATCATCTCACCCCAGTAAGAATAGCAAAATATAACAGAACAGCAAGCAACAAATGCTGGCGAGGATGTGGAGAAACTGGAACTCTTATTCACTGTTGGTGG
>NW_006399837.1:3670491-3676036 GCF_000299155.1 Elephantulus edwardii
GGGGGAAGGGACGTGGGAATTGTATACTAATGAAGGAATTTTTTTTTTCTCTCTTCGGAGGGGGAAGTGAGATGGTGGGGAGGGGTGGGCAGGGAGAAAATTGCGGCAATGAATGAATGGAAATCCAAAACCTCTGTAAAAAAAAAATAAATAAAAAATAAAAAGACTTACAGCCCTGGAAGTCCGATGGTGGGCCACTTTAAGTGAGAATCAACTTAACAGCAATGAGTTTTTTCTTTTTTGTCTGAATGTTGTTGTTGTTAGGGGCCATCGAGTTGAGACTCATAGACCCTATGAACAAAAGATCTGCACCCTGCTCTATCCTGCACCATTCTCACACTTCCTGACACACAAGAGCCCACTGCAGCAGTCACCGTGTCAATCCACCTGGTAGAGGGTCTTCCTCTCCGTCAACAACCCTCACTCTTCCCAACATCATGTCCTTCTCCAAGGAATACGACCTCTTAGCAACATGCCCAACATATGTGAATGTTATAGAGAGGAAAAAACAAAGTCCTTGAGTTAAATAACTTATTTTCCATTTAGACCACAATATGTAACAAAGTGGAAATTAAAAAACAAATTTCATTCGAAAGTTTTGCCTCATAATAATCTTTTTTAAAATTAACAGATGAAACTTCTTCAAAATTCACTACAAGTAATAGAGTTTATTTCACAAATAGAAGAGGATTTATTAAATTAATATTCATAAGTAAAACTAATAAAAAATCATATGACAAAAAAGATACTTGAAATTATTTAACAATATTAAACATTCTGAGAAATTCTAAAAATAAGAGACAATCTTTAATAAAGAAAATAGATCTGTTATTATGGTAGTTAATGTGCTGTCAAGTCAGAAAGCTGGCCCATAGCTGACCTTTCAGCAGGCTTTCAGAGACAACAAAGTGCATGGGAGGACACGGTCCATCTTGCTTCCTCAAGGCAGCTGAATGATTTGAACTGTGTGCCTTTGAGCTGGCAATTCAACTCCTATGACTAAACCACCACGGCTCAGTAGATCTGTTATCACCCTTAAATCATGTCTACTAAAAGGAAGCCTAAAATAATGCTCACAATCAACATGACAATTATTTTGGTCTGAAAATTCTGCCCAATGATATAAAATAAAAACACAGAATAAGTCTACTTTTTTAAAAGAAAAAAATATATAATTGTTTGCAGTCAGAATTATTTGCTATATAGAAAACCCTCAAGTATTAAGGGGAAAACCATTAGTATTCACAAGACAGTTCAATAAAGAGATTGGATGCAAGATAAACATACAAAAATCAATAGCTTTCCTGTAAATCAGTGATAACCAGGTAGAAGATATAATGGAAAATATTGAAAAACTCAGTAGGGTGGTGTTTTTCAATCATTATCTGTGGCAAAAGTCAACAATCCTTTTGTGAGAAAAGGTTTAGCTCTTAGAATATCTATTTTCAAAAGTTCCAAAACCAGATATGATTCTTTACAGGGTCAAGGAGTGCTTCTCTATATGAGAGGGAATGATCCAGCTTTTATAAAAAATAACTTTTAGTACAATTACTGAAATCACAGAGCAAAATTTTCTGTGTCCAGGATCGGTTTAAAAATTAGTGAAATGGTTACAGCTACAGCATTCTGTGAATGTTGTTGTTGTTTTTATGTGCTGTCAAGTCGCTTGCGACTCATAGTGACCCTATGTACAACAGCTCTAAACTCTGCTCTGTCCTGTGCCAATCTCATTGTCTCTGACACACTTATCCCAATTGCCACAGTCACCGAATCAATCCACCTCCCAGAGGGCCTTCCCCTCTTGCGCCTGCCCCCCAACCTCCCAAGCATGATGTCCTTCTCCAAGGACCGGTCTCTCCTTACAACATGACCAATGTCAGATGAAGCCTCAGAATATTTGCCTCCAAGGAGCAGCTCGGTTTAACTCTCTACAGGATGAATCTGTTTGTTTTCTTAGCAGTCCATGGTACCCTCAACACTCTTCACCAGTACCAAAGCTCAAAAGCATCAATTCTTCTATCCTCCCTGGTCATTGTCCAGCTCTCTGATGCATAACAAGTGATTTCAAAGACCATGGCCTGTACCAGATGCACCTTAGTCTCCAGAGACACACCGTTGCTCTTCAGTACTTTAGAGAGGTCCCTAATAGCAGACTTTCCCATTGCAATACGTCTTTTCATTTCCTGGCTGCTGATGCCAAGAGTTGATTGTGGATAGAGATCCTAAAATCCTGTGTGAGGACAGAATAAAGTATAAAATTGCATCTATTTTGGCTAATTACAGTAGTCATTTTTGCTTTACAGAAAATAACTACCCATAGGTAAGACTGTTATTTTGCCCTGTGGAAGATACTGTCACTCTTACTCATTGTCTTTTGAGTCAAGATCACTTTGTAACTGACTCTCCTTCTGAAGTTGTAACTCACAAGGGAGGAAATTGTCTATCTTTCTCCAGCAGAGTAGCTGGTGGAGTCAAATCACCAGAGAGTGGTGGTCTTTGAGTTAGCAATGTGACTCCCTGCTAGAGCTCCCTAAATTAATCCCAACTGAGGGAGCCTCTTTCAAACCATTTTTTTAACGTCTTGCTTTCCACTCATGCAAGATAGCTCTCATTTTCCTATGAGCCCAACAAAAAACCCACATTGCCATCAAGTTGGAATTGACTAGTAGCTGACCCACCAGTGAGTTTTCAGAGATATAAACAGCATGGGAGGAGATGGCCCGCTTTTCCCCCTTGAGCAGGTGGCTGATTTGAACCTCATGTCTTTGGGTTGGCAACTCAATTCCCTATGCACTAGGCCACCAGAGCTCCCTTCAACGCAATGAGTTACCCCCACCCCCATCTCTCTCTCTCTCTCTCTCTCTCTCTCTCTCTCTCTCTCTCTCACACACACACACTCATTCTTTTCATATCTTTTTGCATTCTAAGGTAGTTTTAAACTTTTCAATGCGGGAAGGCAATTCCAAAAGAAAACACCTCACAAAGAAAACAATGCTTAACTATTACTTTCCACTGTACTTCTTGCTGGCACCTCGTTAGAGAACACAGAGTAATGAAATCTCAATTTCCCCCATTAGTTAATTAGCACCTTCACACTGTAAGTACTAGAAGTATTATACTGTTAATTACCTACAAGTCCACTCTCAAAAATCACTGACTGCTTAATACCTCCACCACCACCGCCCCCTCATACGTATAGGCTTTTCCTTGGGTGAAAAAATAAAACATAGCTATGCCATATTCTTCCCAGTGCACAGGCTAAATGGTACAAAAGGGAGAGCACAAAGAACTAAAGGTGAGTTCAGTCAACCCGTGCCCTGGTATTGATCTCTTATTTCGCCCAACACTTTCCTTCTAATCTTCCCCATAATTACATGAACTGCGAGAGCTTTCATGAAGCTGTCAGTTTCTCTTGCATCCATTTTCAAATGGCCATCGGAGAAGCAGTCTGGGCACTAGATCAAGTTGTCAATGTTCCCCACTTGCTAGAGACAATCCTCTTGAAGCTGCCTGGCACATCTGTCAAGGGCTTCCTAGGGTTCTTCAGAACTCGTCCCCCTTGGAAGAGAGCTGCAAGGGTAGAGGCGCCAGAAAGGTATTGATCCATTCTTTTAACATGCTAATTTGCCCGGGGCTGCTCCAGTCTTTGCCAGGCTGGACACTTCAAAAAGAAACTGTTTTTTCAAAGTGGAGATGTCTTTTTCAAACCCTTAATACAGGAAAACAAATGAATGCAAGTATCAAGTTCACAGCACAATTTGAAGGAAGTTGGCCCAAACAGAGACAAGGGTAGCCAACAGACAGAAAAATGGCTTAAAAATGAATTGATGATAATAAAAGTTTCAAAGTTCAAAACAGAGTTTACATTTCTAAAGCCTGGGTGTACACAGGAACCAATTAGGATGTAACCTGGTGAGCAACATTAATCTTGGGGAGAAAAATTAAGGCTGATATAATTAGGCTGATGTGAAACATGAACAGCGATGTTGGTGGATATTTGAAGGTCTTTTTAAAATAATGAAAGTGGAAAAGAAAACTGTTGAATTATGCCTCTAAATGGCAGCAAATCTTGAAGACTAGACTGAGGGGGGGGGAATAAAGAAAAAGAAGGGAGTGAACAGCAAATTAGACCTCTTGTACTCTGAAAGTATCTTTGTCTCCTGCCTTTGTTATCAGCTTATTATTTCATCAATGAAACATAGAGTGCAGATAAGACTACAAGACATAATTAAGTGTCTAAAGATTGCAAAGTATTACCATATTAAGTTTGCAAAATTAATTCATCAAAAGCAACGATGTTCGTGTACTGAATTTCAGGTCTTGGAGTTCTGCACGGATGCTGTCGCTTGCTGATGGTGATTAAGGGAAGAAGTTACATAAAAGAGACGCCAGAGATCATAATGAGGGCTGCACTGGGAAAACAAGAGCTGGGAAGCTTGACATCTTAAATCAGGGAAGTTCTGCAGGACAAAAGCCCAGAGAGAAAAGCATTCCTAACTGAACTGTGACTTAACCCATCATGAGGTTGGCCCATATTTACCTGCCATGGTATTATGGGGGGAAATCAGGATTCTGTTAACCTCTGACCTGTGGGATCTGCAGTAGACAAAAGACCAATCTGGAGCCCTGGGAGAACACTGCCAAATGTCAAACAGCGGGGAAGCGATTGTTAGGGAGACATTTGGCTTGGGCGCAGCCAGCTTCACAGGGGAAAACTGCTCTCCACAGAAACAAGGCATGAAGAGATAAGGCCTTAAAATATGAACAAAGTGGAATACTTCTTCTTTTGCTTCTCAATCATTGGCTTTCTGGGACTTTGTACAGAACAGTATAGGGAAAAAAATCCAATTTGCTTTGAAGAGCATTAGTCTGTCTAACATCCTAATTATTGTTTACATTGCCATTTGCCTTCTATTAAGAATTGAATAATTACCCAGCACTTCATAGTTTAAAAATACAAGCAAACAGGATTATCTGGGTAATTAAGACACTGTACCACTGCTTTGTACTGGTCTGGAAAAAAAGTATCTGCACACGATGGGGAGATGATAATTATCAATCAATGAACTTCAAATGGTATTTGGAGGATTTTGAGTAATTTAAGCCCTGTAACTTATTAAGATGAGGTTAGGAAGATCACCTTTGAGAAGTGTGGGACTGTTTAAATCCACCCTTGGAAACAAGCGCCAGATAAGCAGCTGAATTTCCTCATCCACTAATGACACCAGGGAACACACCAAGTACAGGGACTTCTGGTGCTTTTTTATCCTAATAATCCATCCCAAGCGGACACTGAGTGGCATCCTCACACGCTGGCAGGCCACGCAGCTCCTGCACCCCCTTAGGCTGTTTGAACTGACCTCGCCACCATGTCACTTCTCTGGCTGTGCCTGCTTTCTGCCCCGTGAGATTAGATTGGACTCAAGACGAACTCAACTTCAAAAAACATCTCCCGATGAGGCTCCATCTTCTAGTTTAGAGAAGGCACATGCAAAGCCTAAGCTGTTTTCAAGCCAAGGGAGTATCCCTCCACCCCTCCCTCCCT
>NW_006399837.1:3676196-3765231 GCF_000299155.1 Elephantulus edwardii
TCTTTCTTCCTTTGTCTCTCTCTCTTTTTCTTTTCGGTGGTGTGAAAAAGCCAGGGTATCATTCTCCTTCTGCAAGAGTGCCACAAAAACACCACAAACCAAACAAACTGAACATGCAGTGTGTCAGTATTAAATGGGGATACTCTGGTGGTCTAACCTGATAGGGAGTTGTGCTGCCAGCCCAAGGGCTGAGTAACTCCAAGGATTCGAATCTACTAGCTGCTCCAAAGGAGAAAGATTAAGATTTACAGCCTCAGAAATTCACAGTGGAAGGGTGCTAGGAGCTAGAACTGGCCCAATGGCAGTGAAATAACTGTTAAGTAAGTTTGGAGATGTGGGAGAAGAGGGATTAAAAATGTGCTATTCAATTCATGGGGAGTGCATGCAGTGCTATGGGACAGAAAGAACTGTGGCAAAGCCACCGTTTTAAGGCTATTCCTCTGGGGACAGAAGTGGGAGAGGGATGGAAGCAAAATGGCTATCAAATCAATGTCAAGGCATGGTGACCCCACGTTTTACAAAGCAAGACTCCATTGGGTTTTCCTTCTGTTTCTGTTATAGACGGAGTTCTGGTGGTACAGTGGTATGCTATTAATGGAAAGGCCAGTAGTTCAAATCCACCAATTGCTTCTCAAGAGAAAGATGGGCAGTGTCCTCTGGTGAACAATCTATAGCCCCAGAAACCGGATGGAGGGTATCGCTGAGTAAGGACCCAGGACTGCCTCCACTGCATGGGTTTGGTTTGTTGTTTTTTCAGTCTTTGCAGATTGTCAGATTTTCCTTCCGTAGTATTGCTAGGGGGGTTCCAACCACCAACCTTCACTTTCAAAAAAGAAAATATTAATCTAAGAGAGATTGAAACCAAGTTTCTCCTCGGAGACTAGGATTTCAAAGCTCTGTCTCACATACTCTGGGAACGTGGCCAGGGGAGACCAGTCCTTGAAGAAGGACATCATGCTCAGAAGGGTGGAGGGACAGCGCAGAAGAGGAAGACCCCGGATGAGATGGATTGATACAGTAACTGGTGTCACAGGGCTTGGTGTGTCAGAATCCGTGAAACTGGCTAAGGATAGGGCAGGGTTCAGAGCTGCTGTACACACAGGGTCCCGATGAGTTGCAGGCAACTCGATGGCACAGAACACCTTTAGCTTTTGGGTTTTTGTTGTTGTTTTTAGGGAACTCTTATGACCTAGTGCTAGGAAGCTGCACTTCTTTGTTTCTTTTTTTATTAATTTATTTCTTTTTCATGTCAATGAACATCTACAGAGATTTTGGAATTCCATTCATTCATTGTTGCACTTTTCTCCCTGCCCACCCCACCTTGACCCTGCCGAAGCCGCACTTCTAACCCAAAGGCCATGCCTCTCTGCCAGTTTGAAGCCACTAGCAGCTGTTCTATGGGAAAAAGCTGAACAATGTCCTCTCATTGAAATTTACAGCTGAGAGTCAGGTCTGAATCCTCGCCAAGGAGAGTCTGAGTTAGATGCATTTATTTACACAGCAATTCATAACTTTTAGCTTGTTAAAAAACTCCATGTCCAATAAACTTTTTTCACCATGCAGGTACTCTGAAGTGAAAAGAAGGGATTTTAACCACGATACTGGGCACAAGGACAGATGGAATCCTTGAAAAGACAGATATACAGATGAAAGACCACTGGTGATGGTGCACTAGAGGCGTTCAGGACCTGTTTGCTGAAGGAATGAATGGATTCCGGCCCATTACTGACCTCAAGCATATTTCAGGAACTTCCTGGAACCTGACAATGCCTTTCAAAGCGTTTCATCTTTTTACATGGCAATGCTGAAGCACCCCCACCCACTCTGCCCCCCACTTCTTTGTTGAGATACTTTCTAAACATTCCTAGCATAATCTGAATAATGTCACCTCCTCCCACCTCAGAAAGAGGAGTAAGATTCCAACTGAAGCTGTCACCTAACAGACAAGCCCAAGCGGGAGATTCACCCAGGCCGGTTCCTTCCCAAAGGTCAAAACCAAATGAGCAGCTGGGGGTTAGGGCTGTTTTGCATGGGGGGCCCAGCCAGAGTGACAGGCAGCCTCATGGGAGGAGCCAGGGGCACAAAAAGCGCCCTGTGCAAACAGTTGCCTCTTGGCCGCCTCCCACCCCCAATCTCTGGAAGCATTCAAATCAAAACCGAATTAATTTGCATGGTGTCTAAATCATTGGGTTCTGCATAAACAGGGGGAGGTTTTGGCTGAAGTTCCCAAAGGAAGCCCTCACTGCCTTTGTGCAAGGGGGAAATGGGTGTGCTGTTTTGCATGAGGGCGCATACAAAATATGCAAATGAAGAATCTGCTGCAGGGTAAGGCAACCCTGGGCGGACAGCTTAGGACCCACATTCACCCAGAACGTGCTCTTGGTCTCCAAAAGGAGTTGTAAAAGGGGAGGTACCAGCATGTTTGTTTTCCCCAGCAGGCAAAAGAATAAACCCTCAAATCTACAGCAACGCCTAGCTGTTGTCACTGTGTCCCACGGAGTCAGGACCCGCTCACAGCTGACTCTCCAGTGGGTTACAGAGGCAATAAATGGCACAGGAGGAGACTGCCCATCTCTCTCCTGTGGGGCAGCTGGTGGATTCAAACCATGCGCCTTCAGGTTGGCAGCATAACTTCTTCCCACTAGGCCACCAGAGCTCCCTTAAGAACCCCTTAGGATTGACTTATTAAAACTGCCCCATTGGATCTCCATGGTGGAAAATCTTTATAGAAGCCCATTGCCACAGCCTTCTCTGGAGCAGTTGGTGGGTTTGAACCACTGACTTCTGGCTGTGCAGCCAGGTGTGTAAACCACGGCATCACCAGTGTTCCATGGAGGGCAAAGCAGATCCTGGAGATTTAGAAAATGTCCACGGTGTCACTGGACCATTAACTTTCCTCCACACCTTAGTGCCCAGTGGTCTCACCTGTTCTCCTCCCTAAGATAAGCTCCAAGGTATGAGCAAGGAGGACAATTTTGTGCCCTAAGTGAAAAAAGAAAGACATCGGGCCCAGGATGCAGCTGAAGTTCCCTTAATCATTCCTCTCCACGAGCACCATAAAACTAAAGCGAGCACTGAGCCATGTTATTGGACACAGACAAACAGTTTTTAAGAAGCCAAGAGCTATAAATTGCTGTCTAATTTTATAGAAACATCTAAAGGGTTGAATAAATAAAACTTCATTCTCCCAGGCGAAATCATCCGAGTTTGAGAAACTTTGGGAGCGCTCTTAATACGTTTTTACTTTCAAGGTGTTCAGGTCGGCTGTTGCCAGGGATGTGCCTTCTTCAGACCCACCAGGTAAACCTTCCATGGCCAATGATGGGCAGCAGTGGTTTGCAAACTTTATGAAGCCAGGACCCCTGTGCAATCCTAAAAGCAACTATGTGTCAAGGAGATTTGGACCATGTAACAAACACACGTATCTATTTCCATATTAGAAATGGAAACCGACAAATGTTACAAATAATGTATCATACATTAAGAAACTCCGGTGGTGCCCAGTCCATGGTGAGTAGGGCTGCTAACTCCAAGTCCCTACCTCTCTGGAGGGTCAAATCCACTGGTGGCTACTTGAGAGAAAAATGAGCAATCTACTTCCCTGTGAGTCCCAGACTCACATACCAAGTGGAAGGTCAGCCATGAGCTGGTGCCCACCTGACAGCAACAAGTTGGTTATAACATGCCATCTTCAATATCATGTCTCATATATTAATGATGTATTTAAACAATATCTTAGTAAGTGCATTTGAATGAGATTTAAACTAGCAGGCAAAGTGATACTGTTTTTCCATTCTGCAAGTCACTGGCAGCACCAAGTTTTAGAACTTTCAGGCCAGCTTGTTTGTTTTTTTCTCGTTAGGTACAGTTGAATCGAATCTGACTAGTTCAGGAGGAGATTGCCCCTCCTTCTCCAGTGGAGCATCTGGAGGATTCAAACTGTGCACCTTCGGGATTGCAGCACAGCTTCTTGCCACCAGGCCACCAGAGCTCCCTTGGGGAAGCTTGTTGGTTTTGTTGTTGTTGTTTTGTTTTGGTTGTTTTATTTCCACTCATTCATTGTTGCACGGAAGCTTGTTTTGAATATTAACTTCCATGTTCAAGAGGAAGTGTCTGGAAAATCCCATGCTATCCTTGAGAGAGAACGAGGGGGAAAGGTACCTGACATCTTAGTAATAACAAAGAAAATCAATCGTTCTGAGGTTTCCTGCATGAAGGGGTGCTAGGGAGCATTCTGGGTCATCCTCTGAGAACCAATGCAGGCCACAAACCAATCACAGTCAATATAGGAACAGACGGCTGCACCGGAGAAGGCTGAGACCCACCTTTCTGCACCACCATCTCATTGTCCCCTGTGTATTGTCACCGCACATTTGCACGTGGGCGCGTGCGCGCGCGCGCGCACACACACACACACACACACATTGGTGGTATAGTGTCACAATGGACTATTAATTGAACCTTGGAGGCAAGGATTCTGGGGCTTCGTCTGACATACTTTGGACATGTTGCAGGAGGGATGGGTCCTTGGAGAGGGACATCATGCTTGGGAGGGTGGAGGGACGGTGCAGGAGAGGAAGGCCCTCTATGAGGTGGACTGATTCAGTGACTGCGGTAATCGGGATGGGCATGTCAGAGACAGTGCGACTGGCACAGGACAGAGAGGAGTTTAGGGCTGTTGTACATAGGGTCGCTATGAGTCGCAAACGACTCGACGGCACATAACAACAACAACAACAAGAAGAGTTTCTCCAAGAGAAAAGATGGACAATCCTCCCATTAAGCCTTTTCATCCTCAGGAACGCAATGGAGAGGCCGCCATGGGTCAGAACTGATTGAAGGACGTAGGTTTGGGCTTCAGTTTGATACCTAAGCAACAATTAAATGATCAGTGACATACATTTACCGCTTTAAAAAACAAACGAGCAAAATAAAACCCATGCACAAAAATCAAAACAGCTCAAACTCAGTTCTGGGGGCCATTAGGTTTGAGGCTGTAGATCGCACTGCAGGGAAGTGACCATCTTTTCCCCTCGAAGACACTCGTCAATGTGAACTTCCTGGTCTCTGAGTTGGTCAGTGTGATTGCCTAGGGACTAAGCCACCACAGCTCCCTAATGACCACTAAGTAAGTTACTGAATGCATTCCAGGCACTGCGCTCAAAGTTCTGCATCCCTACAGACATCCTTACAAGCATGTCTCCTGCATGCTAACACACTGTTGCCACCAATTTGCAGATGAACAAATGAGGTTAGGGACATTCAACAGGGTCCCCAATCACACATCATTTTAAGTGCCACAAACAGAAATGAAACCCAAGTCGAACTCCAGGTCTTCCTGGTCTTGGCCATTCCGCACTAAGTCTACGATAACTCAGTGCATGGCACAGAGTCTGGACCAGTCAGCAATACAGACAACTCATAAACACGGAAATAGTTAAGACTCAAATCGAGTAGGAATATAAACAAGACCCTCATTAATATATTATTGTTGTTATGTGCCATCAAGTTGCCTGCAACTCATAGTGACCCTATTATGTACAACAGCCCTAAACCTTGCTCTGTCCTGTGCCAATCTCACTATCTCTGACACACCTACCCCCATTACCCCAGTCACTGAATCAATCCATCTCATTGAGGGTCTTCCTCTCCTGCGCTATCCCTCCACCCTCCCAAGCATGATATCCCCCTCCAAGGACTGGTCCCTCCTTGCAACATGTCCAAAGTGTGTCAGACGAACCTTCAGAATCCTTGCCTCCAAGGAGCAGCCTGGTTTAACCCTCCTCAGGGTGAACCTGTTACTGGCAAAACTTTGGACATAGTATGATGTTTACACACACCATCAAATAAATGTTGAATCTAACACAAGCCACAGTATTCTACACATTTCTTCATTCACTCACTTAATGAACATTTAATGAGATTCCTCTATGTCCCATAATCGATGCTGGTGCACCTACTCTTCTGGTTATTTCTGACTGTATACCAACTCTTCTATTTAAATGATGATGACATTTTGCTATATTTATAGTAAAACCATCAAGTTCATCATAAAGCTATGATTTTTTTTTCACAAAAACTCACATAGGTGGTTTAGAAATGAAAGTGTTTGTTTAAAAACAATATTTCTGGGACAAACTTCAGACAACTAAAAGAAACCTGCCAACAGAGATCAAAGCCACCACTGCTTTCAAGGTCATTCTGACCATAGCAGCTCCCTGCTAGATTTTCAAGGTTGTCCATTTTAGTGGGAGGACACTGCCCATCTGTGTCTCCTGCAGAGTGGCTGGTGGGCGTGAACTACTGACCTTTGGGTTAGCAGCCAAACACGCCATAGACTGGACTACTGCTCATTTACTCTCACTCACTTTCACAGGCACCGAGTCAGAAGTACCTCATACCTGAGCCTCCAGCAGATCTTCGGAGGTTGTAATCAAATGGCAGGAGATGGCCTGTCTTCATTCCAAGGAGCACCTGGTGGATTTGAACCACCAGAGTGGCAAGGCTTCTAGAGCTAATGGTGCTTCTACAGCTAATAGTACAACTGGCTTCTGAGTAAGCCACCAGAGTGTGACAGGCTGGGAGGAGGGATGCTGTTGTCCCTGTGTGTCCCTCAGGCAGAATGGGCTCATAGCTGACCCTCCGGGGGATATTGAGAGGCAGCAAATCACACAGGAGGAGACTGCCTATCCTTCTCCCTGAGAAGCTGGTGATTTCATACCCTGTGCTTTGAGATTGCAGAGCTGCCTCTTATCACTGTTGTTGTTAGGTGCCACTGAGTCAAGCACAGTTCACAATAAACCTGTGAACAACAGACCTGAACCCTGTCCTATCTTGTGCCATCCTCACAACCTCCGACACACCCCAGGCCGTTACTGCACTGACGGTCAACCCACCTGGTTGAGGCTCTTCCTCTCCTTCACCCTCCTTCCACCCTTCCAAGCATCATGTCCCTCTCCAAGGAATAACCTCTCCTAGAAACATATCCAAAGTATATGAGACAGAGTCTCATTTTTACCTCCAAGAAGTACACTGGCTGCACCTTCTCCATGACATATCTATTTGTCCTTTTGCTAGTCCATAGGATCTCCATTACTCTTCTCCAGCACTACAATTCAAAGGCATCAACTCTTTTTCTGTCATCCTTAGTCTCTGTCCAGATGTCTGATGCACAACAAATGACTGAAAAGGCCATGGCCTGAATCAGGTGCACCTTAGTCTTCATACTGACATCATTGCTCCTCAGTAATATGGGAAGTCCCTGACTACAGCCTTTCCCAGTGTAATATGCCTCTTACCATTCAATCACCAGAACTCCCTCCTAAAAGGTATAATAAGCTAAGAAAACTATACTTCATTCCTACTAAGTTTTGCCATCAATTAAGAAGAAAGAAAAATTATATTCTCTAATAAGGTTGTTGTTGTTTTGTTGTTGTTATGTGCCATCGAGTCGCTTGCGACTCATAGAGACCCTATGTACAACAGCCCTAAACTCTGCTCTGTCCTGTGCCAATCGCACTGTCTCTGACACTCCCATCCCAATTATCCCAGTCACTGAATCAATCCACCTCATAGAGGGCCTTCCTCTCCTGCGCTGTCCCTCCACCCTCCCAAGCATGATGTCCCTCTCGAAGGACCAGTCTCTCCTCACAACATGTCCAAAGTAAGTTAGACGGAGCCTCAGAATCCTTGCCTCCAAGGAGCCACCCGGTTTAACCCTTTCCAGGACAAATGTGTTTGTTTTCCTAGCAGTCCATGGTACTCTCAATACTCTTCTCCAGCACCACAGCTCAAAGGCATCAATTCTCCTTCTATCCTTCTTGGTCATTGTCCAACTCTCTGATGCACAACAAGTGATTGCAAAGACCATGGCCTGTATCAGATGCACCTTAGTCTCCAGAGAGACACCATTGCTCTTAACTAATAAGGTAGTCGATATTAAATCTGATGGTGATCTTAAATAGTCAATTGGCATAAAGAAGATAACAAGAGAATATTTAGATTTCTGTTATTTAGAAAAATAAATGCAAATACATATGTTTGGGTTACCTTTCAAATTGTAAAGAATGTTAATTCATAACAAAGTAGAAAGGGAATCTTAAGCCAAGTGTTATTTGTTGGGGGGTGTGTGTGTCTTATGGATTTACATTTTTAATCACTTACAACTTTGCTTCAGGAATTATTCTGGCAAGTATGCAGCTCTTCGGTAATGTTAACTGCAAAAATAATTCATGAAATGAATGAAAAGAAAAAACCCTGTCATGTTCAAGCATGTAAAGTCAAACTTCCTTTATGACCATTTCTGCTTTGCCCAGTGGTGACTGAAAAGTCATTTATTCAGTCTTTTTCCTAAAGGTCCAAGTCTTAACAGAATAATTATCTCTTAATTCATTTTTAAGAGGTACAAGGAAGCTCAGTTCAGCTAAAATAAGTCATCCGATCTTAAACACCAAAGTCCCTGAAATCATTTCTATGTGAAGCTTTGGGGAACCCAGAATAGACCCCATTGCATGATTCAAGCTCACAAAAGAAACACGATCACATGAAGAAGGAAAGAAATGGAAAAGGAGAAAGGGTGGGGGTGGGGGAGAGGACAATAATTAAGGCCTGCTCTTCTTGTATATAAAGAATTGTGTCTTTCAATGATCATAGCCGTGCTTCAAAGGCAGAGATAAAAGCGGCCATGTGATTCATGCAATTGCTTCTTAAAGACCTGATTCAAAGGTAAGAGAGAAATTTCAAAAGTAGAAAGGATATGAAACAGCATCTCTCTGAACTCCATTTTAAATGCTTCCTTTTCATTATTCCTTCCTCCGAAGATCTTTCTGTGGTATGCCAGGAAAACAAAGCCGTTTTCCGAGGGAGGGCTGAAGAGGATGGGGGGCAGGGGACACTGCTCTTGCCCTCTTTAAAGAGCACAAATGTGAAATATTTCTACTTCAGAGCCATCAAAGCATTTCTATCTAGGCCTTTCCAAGGGAGATTCTTGATAAGGCATCTTTCTCCAGTAGGAAGATATTATATAGATGAGTATACAGAATGCTATGTGAGTCCTTGATATGAAACCTTAAAGAAATGATATCAAAATCAATTATTTAACACTAAGTCTCTGTAAACTTTCATTAAAATTAATAAGAAAGAAAAAATTTATTATTTAAACAACTTTTGGTTCCCCTTTAGCTTAATTTTGACAAGATGAGATTATTTTTGGCCTCAAAATGACTCTGTGGGCACGTTTTCCTTTTCTTAGCATGGTTTTTATACCCTCTCCCAAAACCTCACTCATTCATATTTCACAAAGATTGAATGCAAATCTTGAGTGAATGCCTTCCTGTTTCAGCACTTTTCACAATCACATTTTAACACACGCAATGCACATGCTATGTGACTTTTTTTATCATGTGTGAACACATGTAGGCAAAAATACAGTTCAATGAAAAATAAGTTGGTAGAAAATCCTCTCTTCTTTCTGCGTGCTATCTCTGTAGTAATGAAAACAACCCAGTGAAACATCTGGAGAGTTTCCTCACTGGGCTTCAGGAGAAGGTGTCTGAAGTCGATTCCTTCCTTCGCCTGACAAGTCCTCCCTCAAGCTAGCTGAATAGTTATCCTCCGTCCCCAAGGCAAGTTCAAACTTCTGCTAACCCGAGCCATGCATGCTCCTTGTGAAGGGCTGAGGGCTGGCTCGCCCTCTTTGTTGTCCTGCTGAGACTAAACAAAATAATTCTACAAAATGTTATTCAAGAGCAGAAGCTGGGGTGAACTTGCAGCTGCTTGTGGCAAGCCCACCCTCGCCCCCTACCCTTTTGACACTTCTCAAAGGCTCTTCATCCTTTCTCCCTATTAGCATGTACTGCTTGAAGGCAAGAGGGGTAAGAGGAAGTGGCCCTCTGTCTCCGAGGGTCCCCACAGGACTCCGGCAGAAGACCAGGGTTAGAGTCAAACAACAGCACACTCCAGGCCCCTACCCACGCTGGGCCTTTTCACCCAAAGTTCCTTTGTCAAACAGTTAAGGTCTTAATCAATCTTCCCTTTGACCTCTCAGACCCCAAGGAAGATGGATGAGGAAGTGGGTGACCTTTCACCTGTCCTTCTATTTGTCCTGCCACAGTGGACCCATTGAAACGACAATCGAGGTGGGGCCTACTGCAGAGTTCTGAAGACTTGGCCAGTACCCGCTTTATAGTCCTTCCTAAGCCCTTTTCACACACTTGCCATTCTGGGTTCCACCCTCTCATCACTTTTCTCTCACTCAAAAAAAAAAAAAGTTTTCTTTCCTCCAGGGGTTAAAAAGAAAAAGACACTTTCCAAATATCATTTTCCATATGAAGTGCGAGAATGGACATGATTCTTTACCATGGCCAAGGGAACGCTTCTTTTCTTTCAGCTTTGACTTCACAGACTGGTCAGAAGATGGATTTATTTCTCATGATTTCAACCAGGACCCTTAAAAGTCAACAGCTATGACCTTGGGGAGATGGGGAGGAGGGCTAAGAACCACTAGTGTTAACTCTGCTTTCAGGCTTCATGATCTACGAGGTGCCCGTCACCAATCTGACTTCCCTGCACCCCACTGCAAGTGTGTTAAGTGAAGTATAGTTCTTATCATCCACGTTCTGCAAGAACCAACCAAGATTCAGAGGGGTAAGGAGTAGGTTACGCCTAAGGTCATACAACTGAGTGACCTAGCTCAGACGCATGTCCTGGCCCTTGCTCTTTCTCTTCTACGTGTCTCCTTCTCTGACAACCCAGTGATGATTTCAAGGGTGGAGACAATCCACTTCACAACTCCTCAAATATTTACATGCTGGAGCCGCCATCCTTAAAAAGTCCCACACGAGTTTGTAACTTTTAGAAGCCTGTCATCTATTTTTATACTTGGCACTCGAAAACATTAACAACAAACAATAAGATCTTGCCCACCTGTCTTCCTCAGCAATAATGATTTTATTCGTTTAAGAGAAGCCTGCCTGGTCCCAAGCTTGAAACTCTTGAGGGTTCTCACAAATGGCTCCATCGGCCTCCCCCCACCTTTCACGAAATTCCTGGTTCTTATGTTGGGAATATAATTTGCTTAGAAATGATTCAGGCTGGAAATATTGGCCCTCCTCTTCCACCCCCTCCCCAAACGCCATGATTAACTGGATTCTCAAGACTATTTCCATCAAGCAACCTCCTAAAGTGTTCAATTGCCTTTCTCTCCACTCCCCCCTCCATCGTTTTCTCTTTTCCTTCCAATTTGGGTTGTAAAAATGTCAAGGAATTTCACAACGTAGCAATGTATGAGTTACTGGGCTTGGTGACAATTGAAAATCAATGACATTAGATACACAGAGATGTACTTAGGCTAGAAGAGAGAACAGCTGAGCAGGAAATGGAGGTAAATGGTGTTGGTTTGGTAATTTTTTTTTAAATACATACATAAAAACCTTGACATGTGAAGATAGGAAAATGCTATCATACAAAAAACTGAAAAGGCAGAATAATTTATTCTGAAATGTGATGTGGTGTCATTGCACTTGTCACTTCACTGTTCCTGTGACGATTTTTGTAATTTAGTTGCCAGTAGCAATGCACTTCCATAATCTTCTACTCCTAGTACTAGAACACACTCAGGGCTTCAGTGCAGTACAGCTTATGGACCAGTTTCTAACCACTAGCCAAGTACTACTCTCAGAAAGCTCACACAAAGGCAAGACATAAATACATGTAAACATAAAGCAGCAACAAAAAAATCTGAACCAAATCAACCTAACTCTTCCAATTTTCACATTTGCCAGGGATATAAATGTCTCTTTTCATTCTAGGTCAGTCAGCAAGGTGACCTGTCTTCCTTCAAGCTCCCTCCGAATTCAGTGAAAGTAGCCGCATTGTTCACCTGTCTCAGAAAGAGCTATAGCAAATCAGGAATGACGCTGGTGAAAAGCATAAACTCGGAAGGCTGGTACGCATAACTCCATTCCACTAAATTACCAAAAATGCAGTTTTCTCCAGGTTATACATGTTGATTTCCAGTCAATCAAGTGGATTGCCCCATAGTTAATCCCACCCTGTCATTAACATGGTTGAGATGCCAGACAAATTGTTTGGCAGCCAGTTATTCCAGGCTCTTTAATCACCAGATCTGATGAACCATGGGACAACCCCGTGTACCGTGCAGCCATCACCCCGCGTGAGGGTTCATCTGACCTGGTCCCCGGTCGGGACAGGAGCGACTCTCTGACTGTTTATTATAACAACCATCACACTCGCAGCGGCCTCCGGCTGACGGCCACTAAGCGTGAATAACAAGCAGTGAGACATCTCGGCCTCCTTGATTTTTTTAAAGCTTTAATCTGCACATGCCAGGAGCCATCAGAAACACAGGAGCAGCACTCATCTCTCACATAAAGAATGAGACACAAACGCTCCGGTACCGTGACAGACAGGGGACCAAGAATATACTGTGTACATGTAACTTTAGATGAGGAGAGCAATCCCATTAGTCAGATGATAAATAGTAATTAAAAGCACAAAAATTATCTAGATTTTTCCCCCCAGAGACGTGTGGATGCAAAATGAATCACAATTTTACTATTGGAGCTGACCGAAGATCAAATAAAAAGGCTTTCACTAGCTCTCTGTCACCTCCTAAGGGAAATAAAGGTCTTCTGTCAACATTAATTTCACTTAGAGACCTTATCAATGGATACTCAGTGGAAATGAATGGAGTTGGAAGATTCAGTCCCTCCACTCTATTGGGTCTACAGTGATTTGCTAGGTAAGGGGACCCAAAGAAAGAGACATTCTTCCCAGAGCCTGATCTTAATCTGCAGGAGGGAACTTCAACGCCACAGTCCTAATGTCGCATCTGCGTTCTTCATGCCCAAAGAGATAAGCGCAGAGATATTTACCATCTTTGTCATTTTACCAAGTCTTTAGACAGGAAAACCATGGCTCAGAAAATGTGTCCGCCCTCTTTAAGCAGGGATCAATCAAGCTCATTTCTTCAGCTTGTTCATTTACATTTCAGAGGGCACATCAAGCGGGTTCAGATCTAAGTGCCTGTTAGCAAATGTGTCTGGCCTTCTGCTGATTACAGCAGCATCATTTATTTTGTCAGTCTTCGCCTTGCCACCTGGAGCTATAGCACTTACTCATTAGACCCCTCTGTCCCACCACATCCCACAGGGGCTGCTAATTACTGGCTTGACTCCATTTAGGCTCATCTCTGATTTAATTACGTGCCCAAAGCCCTCATGGAAAGTACAATATGGCTCTTCTTACCTTGGCATTCTCCACTCCTCTCTTCATGCCCAGCGTTGCACAGACAGTTGCCAATGGGTACCAGCCATTCCCCATCTGCCCCACAGTACATTTTTGGCACATCCTTCTCTTCTGAGTTGTTGACACAGGAGCCTCGAACTTCCACCAGGGAAGACGTGTCAGCCCCTGTGATGGTGTCCGGAAACTGGGCCAGGTTTCGAACTGTAAGCGGACACTTCTTGTAGAATACTCGCACGGAGACTAGGGCGATGCAAGCCCCCACATCCTGAAAAGCCAAGTAAAACCCTTTTTTGCTCAGTGGCCCTACATCCCGGATCTCCGTGTTCAACTTCATGATCCGGTCGCCAATGTCCACCTGCGTGAAGCTCTCGTCCGCGGCGATGGTGTCGATCTTGGCAAACTGACTCTCCCTGATGAAACGTTCCTTGTCGTTATCCGACTCGTAGTAGTAAAGGTTGAACGTCTCCTTGCAAGTCCCCATGACCCCTGGGAGGCTGTTGCAGTCCCTCAAAGTGAACTTAATCTCTATGTACACCCTCTGTGCGCCCTCTCGGGTGATCCAGTCAGTCCGCAGCCAGTTATTCTGACTCGGTTCCATCACGTTGCACACTTGGTAGGTTCGGATCGGCGTGTTTTTCTCGTCCATAATACTCACTTCCTCCCACTGCAAAGATCCAAAGGAAATGCATCAGTGAGAAAACTTCATCAGTGAGGTACAGTGATGCCCCAGTGCTGTTTCAACTCTCAAAAAACCCTGCTCATTTTTGGAACAATGGCAAAGAAAGCGCTGGCCCCAGACCTCACTATCAATGCCTCTCAAGAGAGAGAGAGATAACACAATGTTGGGTCAGGGAGGTGTGTGTTATTTCCATTGTTCCGTTCTTCTGCCTAAAATCCAGAAGCTGTGGTGGATTTACTGTTCTATAAGGGTCCTCGGCAGTGTCTTGTGGTCAACCTCCAAGTCACCTATTACACCAGCTACAATTTGAAGTGGCAACAGTTCAAATTTACTTATAAATGAAAAACTAGTATGGCTACGGTTATAACAACTGAGCAGAGACCTGCAAATTAAGAGCAGGAAGAACAGAGTTTGCCAAAGAGAAGACAATCATCAGTTCATTAGTGGTGCTCCTGGCGGACCTTTGCCCCTAATACCTAAAAAAAAGTCAGTCCATTTTGATTTTTTTTTTGCATGATCACTACTCTTTAAAAAAGGAAAGAAAAAAAAAATTCAACCTTCTGGTTTGGGAATCCTGGGAAGACAGTTAGTTTTCTCAAAGACACTGTCATTTCTAATAGCAAGACACTTTCCAGGAGCTTTCAGGTAATTAAAAAGTGTGTACAGGCTCTTAGTTTTAAAATACAAATTTCATTTCAGGCATGTAAGAAAATACACCTGCTTTTCTTCTAAATCATCTGCAGATACAGAAAATAAAATAGTGAGTGGAGCTTACAATCTGAAACAAGGATGGTAGTGTTTTCTTTACAATCGACTTCTTAGCCCAAAGGTCTAAATGGTGGCACAATCTGAATTCTGACAAGAATAGTGGGCTAACGCTCCCCACATCTTTTAAAAATAATCCTAAAAGCAGCAAGAGAGTTTTGGGGGCTCCTCCCAGACTGCTAAACGGCCTCCAATTCTTCATTAACTAATAACAGTACTGCATTTATATAGATCTGGTATAAATCAGCTTAAGTATCTAACACATGAATATAATTAAAAGAGAAAAAAAAGTGTTGTGTGTTTTTTTTAAATCCTTCTCTATAACAGCCCCACTTAAAGCTTTATTCAATCCAATGAAGTACATAGACTCATAATGCATCTTTTAACAGGTTTTCCATCTGTGCATTGGAAAACTATTAATGGATGGAAATATTACTATGTGAAGGACCACAATGCATTAAATTCTGTATCCTTTTCATCTGCCACCATTATGAAAGTTGGAACTGGAAAGGGATAAGTGCTCAGTGGTGATTAAAATTTCTTTTTATCCAGTCAGCAATAAATCACCAGTAATTTACTTATTTGGGGAAACCCATGCAAATCCAAAAATAGCCACATTCCCCCCCCCCCCCAATATTGGGCATGTTTTTAATCTCAGAACAAAGGGAATGAGGAAAAAACACATCTATCAATGTAAACGAAAACACATAGGGATACCACCATGAAGTCCAACAGGCTAATTCCGTGCTAATGTGATATTTTCAGCCTGAACTCCATTACCAAACATTGATCAATTCATCAGAACAATGACAAATCTCCCTGTTGGCTTTGTATTTTATAATCTCAGTGTCAGCAACTCAATACCCTTCTTCAAATGAACGCTGACAAGAAATTAGATTTTAGGTAGTTACAATGTTGCCATCAAGAGCCATCACTTTCCATTCTTTTATGTTTGGCTAAGTTGTTCTTTATGAGCAAAGGAGAGAACAGAAAGTTGCCTCTCACTGTATTTCCCATTCTGCATGTTTCTTTCTGTGTGTTTCTGTTTTAAATAACAAACTATTTAAAAAAAACACACAAAAAAACCCCCTAAGTCCAACTACTATTCCAATCTTCAGCCAAGAAAATTGTAAAATGTTTTAACTCTGGTGCAGCTTTCAGAACACTATAATCAAAAGCTCCAATATGCTTTTTACCCTAAACGGAAAAGAACATTTTAAAGCCAATCCCCCTCTACCTGGTAAACATCCAACTCCTCCATTTCACTTTAAGTTTAAAGGGTCTTCCTCATTGAAAAAAACGTTAGACAATTACACTTTGAAACTTAGAATCAATTCATAGTTGACCCTCCAGCAGATTTTCAGATGGGAGGAGAATGTCCATCTTTCTCTCACAAGCAGAGTAGCTGGTGGATCTGAATTTGGCTTGACAGCACAACTCCTTACCACTAGGCCACCAGTGCTCCCTGAAAAACTTGCAGTTACTATGTATTCTGGAGGCCTAGTGGCAAGAAGCTGCGCTGCAATCCCAAAGGCACACAGTTCAAATCTCCTGGGGAGGAGGATAGGCAACCTCCTTCTGTGAGATTAACTGCAGCTGAAATCTGCTGGAGGGTCAGTTATGAGTCAGATCTGACTCTATGGTACACAACAACAACAACAACCACCACCACAACCATGTATTCTGGGAATACTTAGTTCTATACTACACAAATAAAATCTCATTTCTAACCTCTTAAAATACTTAGACAGTTACATAACTAATATTTAAAAAAAGACTAAACAAAATTCACCAGTAAACAAATGGGGGGCTAATGCTGTACTACATTTAGCCTACAAAATGTTTTGGGTCATAATACAATCAGCTTTGACATAGCTATCTACCTATCTATCTGTTATCCATCTATCTTTCAGCAAACCTCAAGATAACCAAAAAAAGTTGTAGTGTCTGGAGAAAGTGGTCAGGAAGCTCCTTCAGCACTCCTTAAGGGGTGGGGGGGTGGCTGAAGGGGGGGCGACACCTATGGCCTATTAAATTGCATAAGAGCTTTCCAGAAACCAGAGAGATCATAGACTGTATACTAAAATGTGACACTCCCTGTTTTTAAATAGGTCACATGTATATTTAGTGAAACAAGTCATGTCTACAGCGATTCTTGATCCGTTTCCTCTTTCAGCCAGCAAGAAAAATTCAGCTCCTTCAACTCCTTAACACAAGCCCTGATACCTTCCACCCCCAAATCTGCTCACCACTCTAACTTGTTTTAACCTACACAGTAAATAACCCGGGTGTAGCCTGAGACAGAGTCCTCAGAATCAGTGACCTTTCCAGGGTATAGGATTAAGCAGGAGTTTGACTTCCAAAGAAAGCTGTACCTCTCCTCACATTCCAAGGAGGACGGCAACTGCCAGCAATCAGTGGTGAATACAGCCTGTCTACACTGCCAGGGGCCGGCCAATCCTTCTCTCTCCTTTAGAGAGAGAGAGAAAAGGGTTTGTAGGCAGACTAGAATTTTTCATCAGAGACCAAACTACCACCAACTTCAGGCAAAAGAACAAACAAATGGGAAGACAGGCAACCTTCACTTCCTATCATGTGCAGGCGAAGATCTGCTTGGGAAAACACCAGCTTCGATCCTCTCCTATTTCATCACTATGTCCTTGTCTGGTCTTCACTCTGAAACATGCCTCCTGTACCCATTTCCAGGCATCTTTACTTTTTTTAAGCCTGTGTTGTTTGTTCCATGGAAGGGCCTGGAACACCACACTGAGTGTGTTGCCCCCAAGTGGGTGGGGCCATTGCAAGACTGCTAATCTTTTCTTTCTATTGTTTTGGATCAATTGACTAGGTTACAGGATATTAAGCAGGTTAAAGAAGGATGATCAAGTTAATGTTTAAAGGCTTGGAGAACTATTTCAATTCGATGGAAGCCAGAGTAGAATGTCGAGCTGATCTGACTCTCTCAGGGAAGGGAGGGTGGACGGCGACCACTGACCTAGTTCTATTCTCTGACTCTGCCTGGGTAGAGACAGCGGCAGCATATGCTACACAAGCAAGAAGGGAATGGACATTACACGTTATTATCCAGCTTCCCAGATCACTCAGGAGCCAAGACTCCAAACAAATACACTTTGCATCTTTAACACCATCGATGGGCAAGCCCTGCTTGTATGGCTCAAACTCTTCTCTCAGCAGCTGAGTTAGGGCTGTGACATCCATTGAGTAAGAGTCCTCCTCACAGCTTCTGCACACCTGGTGCAGTAAGAAATATCCCCTCTCTCCCTCCCTCCCTCTGCTATCCTTATTTATCTATGGTGCTCATCTGGAAAAGGAACAATTGCTCTAAAATTAACCCTGTCAGGACTTCACTGCCTCCACCAGAATAGCCACACATTCTCATTTGGCCCCCAGATCGGATTTCTTGCGGGTATTTCAGTTTTAAAGAGGCATCTGAGTCTAGGCCTGCACCAATCTCCGAATTTTGAAACCCCCTTTTTTTCTGCCCTTTCAGTTTCTAGTTCTTCCATGACAGAGCTACCCATAGGGAGTCTAGGGTTTCTCCAACAAAGCGTAATTCACTTCATAGACCACGGTGGAAATCTAAACCCCTGGCCACAATCAAGGATCTAGCCATCAGGATGCTCAGAAAGTTGTTAGTCACCCCTTTCCACCCTTTGCTTAAGAATGCTACTCAGAACTTACCCCTCCTTCCAAAGGGCTTGCTATCCACCCTAGTTCCCCCTGCACAGATCTGGAGTCCAACAAGGTAACTAGAAAAGAATAAAAACCAATAGATTAATTTCCAGTCACACACAAGGCAATGCTACAAAAACCATTAGCCTGAGCGTTTCCATATGTGCCACGGGCTGCTCATATCCAACCCTGATCAAAACCTAAACTTGCTCTCACTTATGTAAATAATCATTACTCACTTGATCTTCTCTCCTCTTTAAATCTGCAGGTTTTTATTTATTTAACTTGCTGAACATTTAAAATTCCCCTCCCAGGACTCAGTTTGATTCCTTTCTTTTTCTTTTTTTTAAAAAGAAAAAGGATGAATAGAGAATCTCAAATACAATTCAAAAAAATAAATATCGCTATGGCGGGCGGTTACACTCCAGAGCAAAATTTGCATTCATCTCTGTCTGGCGTCTCCCAGGATTGTTTGTTTTTGCAAGTTTCATAGGAACGAATAACTCACCGTCCTGGCAATCAAGCCACAAGTGAATTCTACCGGAGGGGTCACGGAAAGGCTCTTTCCTACCATCCCCCCCCCCCACTAAAGATATGGGCTCTGGATGTGTAATCGCGGCTTTAGAAAAATACAGAGATGTCTTCTAAGATCCTAAAGGGAGGAGGACAGACGTGTCCAATTAGAACGCCAATGCACCACAGTCTTCTGCGAGCCCTGAGTCTTTCTGAGGACGATCAGGGCACGTCCATTGCTCCAGAGGCAGCCAACAGAATTTCCACCGAGCTGGACAGCCTGCAGGCTCCAGAGTGCCCCACCTAAGGACCTGGGAGGAATGGGGCTCGGAGCAGCTATAGAGCTGCCTGCGCCCCTTCTAGGTTCCAACAGTCCCAGGCACGGACGCCATTGGAAAGGACACAAGGATTCCCCCACCTCTTCCCACTCGCTTTCCCACCGAGAACCTGCAGGCCTGGGGGTCGAAAGGCCCATCTCAAAGGAACCACTGGATTATTAATTTGATCAACGAGGCTGCTCCTCAGGCTTGGGGGGGGGCGGGGTGGGAATTGGAAGCCTTTGCCCTTGCTCTGGCGCACCCCAACTCTCTGCTTCACCCCAGCCCCTTGGATTCTGCCCACTTAGCCCCTTCCCATTTTGCCCCGGAGTGCATGGAGCACAGATCTGCCCCTTTCTCCAGGTTTCCCCTGAGAACCCTAAATTCCTGGGGTCTGCTAATTATTTTAAAATGTAGGGCCTTCCCTGGGTCGCTCCCGCCCGGAGTTGTGCCCCCTCCTCCTTCTCCCTGCCCGGTCCCTAGAGAAAAGCCCGCTACATCCATTTGGATTTATGTAAGGTGGATTAGGAACACAAAGGAAACAATAAGACCCAATTTACAAAAAAGGGAGGGAGTAGAAAGGGAGGGTAAAAGGGAGAAAAGGAAACGTGATGGGAATAAAAAGCAACAAAATGAATTAATTTTAAGGGGGAGGAGGGGGCCGGGGTAGCCCCCCCTGCTTTCTCCATCAGCCCACGCCTCCATCAGCGCCTTTTTGTCTAGGGCTCCAAAGTTTTGCTTCCAAAAGGGAAAGCAAGAAAAGGGTAAAAAGAAAGAAATCCGCCTCCACATCTCGGGGGGAGCGCGGTCCCGGGGGGATGTCGGAAGAAGTGTGTGAAGTAGCCGGGAGAGCGCGGGATCCGAGGGGATGACCCTGGGGACCGATGGGAGGCGGCAGCGGCCGAGGTAGCACCTGGCGCCACGTCCGTGGGGAAGGGGACGGAGGACAGAGCGCCCCTTTCCAAGCGGAGGCGTCTGCGGGCAGGTGTGGAAGCCTCAGAGCCTCCGTCTGGCGGGCTCTGGGTACCGGCTGCCCGGCCAAAAGCTAAGCTGGTTTTTGGCTCCCTCCTTCGGAACAGGAGAGACGATGGATTGCACCGCGATGGGAGGCCGAGACCCAGAGAGGAGGCGAGATGCGTAGGGGGGTAGAGAAGGGACAGGCGAGACGGACCCGAGGCTAGATGGTGCGGGTGAAAGCGGGAGCTCAAGCAAGGACACACACGCGTCCACTGAGGGCCCCCATGCACCCACAGACGCGCACTAGAGAGCGCGCCACGCGCACACACACACACACTCACCGACTCACACTCACACACTCGTACAGCTCGCCTCTGTGATCATCAGAAACCCAACGAAACGCACCCCGACACAGACACGCTAGCTCTGCACGTCTGGCCCCAACAGCAGACGCGCAACGACAGGAGCACCCGCGCGGGTCCCGTCCATTCCTCACGTTCCCTGAAAACTAGCCCAGTGCACGGTTCTCCGAGCACAAACTCGCCCGCGACCAGCTTGGGGGCGGGTGCTCCAGGTCTGCTGAGGGGGGGGGGGATCTGGGGAATCAGAGTGCCCCCAGGCCTGTGATTGCACCTCCAGGCAGAGGGACAAGTGTCTGACGTCGGGCATCACAAATCAGGTCACCAGCGCCCGGCAAAAGGCGCCCCCACAGCCGCGCTGCGGTGGCCCGGCCGCGGGATCCAGGGAGCGAGGGGCTCGGAAACTTTGCAGAGAGCGGAGCTCCAAAGGCCTCCGCAGGAACCCCGAGGCACTGGGCCTTCTTTGCGCTCCCAGTTCTAATTTTCCCCTCCCGGGAGCTTGGGGAAGGGAGTAGGAGGCAAGAACTTTGGACTACAAAACGCTCTTCTTAAAATTTTGGGTCGGCTCCTGGCGCATGCCCTGGGGGTGTCTCAAAGCGCCTCCTCAGCGGAGGTTGATAAACTTCGGCCTTTCGCTACAAACTTGGGCAGCCCCGCAGCAGGCTCAGGTCGCCCCAGCCCAGACTGCCCGCCTCTCCCCGCCGCGCCTCCGCGAATTCACTCGCCCAGGCTCTGGTTCCAGAATCGGGGAGCATGGCGCACGCCGGGATCCCCTCGCCCCGGCCGGCACTGCACCCCGGGACCATTCCCTGCCGATCCCTCTCCGCTTCCAACCTCAGCCAGGCTGCCTCGCTCTCACCTTCATTGGCCGGGTACACCCTGGAACCGGTGACAGCCTCGCAAATCCCAAAGAGAAACGAAAAGAGGACGCAATAGAAAATCCCAGCCATGGCTCGCCGGTGCCAGCGCTGCTCCTGCCGCTTCTATCCCAATGGAATAAATGCTCAAGTTAGGAGTGCAGCAGGCTGAAGACATTGCCAAGGGGCGGGCCGTCCGTGACGCACCCCGCCAGTCTGGGCCCCGCAGCCAATGGCGACCCAGACGGGGCGGCTAAGCCCCTCCCCACGCTCCGAGTCCACCCCCCCCAGACCCCGCCCCCAGCCTCCGCGGGGCTCTGAGTCCCCGGGTCCAAGGGGGCGAGAGCCCGCTGCTCCCCATAACCTAGGAGGCCGACCAGGTCCGTTGACGCCACCTCAGAGATGGAGCTCCGAGTGGTGGAGGGAGCTCTGAATCGATGGAGGGGGTCAAACCCGAGGAAAGATGGGCCCTCCTGTCCCCCCCCCCCCCCGCCCCTCCTCCGGCGGTTAGAGATCTAGGAAAACGTTCTTTTATTGCAATAAAATAAGGATTAAGTTGCCCTGCCTTTTTCCTCTGCCTCCTTGCTGGGGGCTCAATGTGTTTGCGTCTCCCGTGCACCTGGGCTGGGGCGGCACACTGCTTTCGGGCGCACACACCGCCCCCCGCCCCCTGCCCTTCTGTCACCTTGCCCTAGTTTGTGTCTTTATGGCTCTATTCCATCCCAAGTGGTCTTTTGGGGGAGCTTTCCGATTTGAAGTCCCCAAGCTCCCAGACGGTTGGAGAGCCCAGACTTCGCCATTCCCGATGTCCAGTGCAGCGCCAGGCCCGCACCGGGACTTGGCTGTAGACTCCGGAGCCGGACTGGTGACTTTCCAGCAGCGGAGGCTTTCTCAGGCCCCGGCCCCGTTGCCCACGTTGTAGGTCGTGTTCTGGCTGCGGGACAGGGCTCCTAGCCACGCAAGACGCACAGAGAATGGCCAGTGGGTTTCCCAAGGGAAGCCCCTGGAACTGAGCCCAACAATTGCAGGGCGCCGGGAGTAGGAGCGAAAGGCTTGAGTGGGTGCAAGGGGGGCCTGCAGGTGCACCGACGTGACATTTGGGGACCAGGAGGCCGCCCAGGCTGTCGCCGCAGCTACGCGCGCCTGACGACTTCCGCGCAGGGTCTGGCCTGCGCTCACCTCCCTGGGGCGGCAGCAACAGCAGAGACCTGCGTGGTTGACCCTGTCCGGGCCCTTCGGTGTCCTGTCTCCGTCCTCCGGGAGCCCGGGCGCCACCGGGCTGTGCTCTGTCCCCCAGGAGACGGAGCGCTCTCTGGGCTCCAGGCTCGACTCCCACTGAGACTCGGTGTATTTTCTGAGCGTTTGAAAGGGTCCCATTCCTTCTTCTAGGAGTCAGATTACTCAATGAACAAGTCAGCACAGTTTACTCGTCCTTGTTTACTGATCAGTAGAGACCGATTTCACTTTTCCCCCCACCACATCAAAGGTCCTGCTTCGGGGGGTAAGCTCAGCGTCCTTCAGTTGCCCGAGCTCACCGCGCCTTCCTACAGAAATCAAAGCCTCCTTTCAAATGCACGGTCCCCAGCAGGGACGCAGGACCCTGGAACAAGGTAAGCAGGGGTTCACTCTTGCTTACTGACTAATCTGCTTACTGAGTGATCCGCCCTGCCAGCTTCTGTCCTCGCCGGACGCCCCTCCTCTGGCTCGCTCCGGGGACGACAGGGATTTCCTCCCGAGCAGGGGTCCCAGCGGGGAGGTGACCGCGGGGAGCACGCGCTGCCTCCCCGGCCCGCAAGGCTCACTGTGAACCAACGGCGCCACCTGCCGGCCGGACGCGGGACTGCGCGCCGCTGCCGCGGGATGCGGGTGGAAGGGGCGGACCAAGGCGGCAGCTCGGACTCCCAGAGCTGGGGCAGGGGGCCTGGGGCATCCTTCTATCTGTCAGTCCCTCCATGCCATTTCTTCGATGGCGAGTGACGATCGAGAGGACTGGCGAGTGACGATCGAGAGGACTCCGGAGTCCTCTCGCGCCTCTCACCAACTAGATTGAAGGACTATACAATAAGAGAGCGTTTCAAGGAAACTCAGTAGACAATCAACATCCCAGGGGTTACATGAGGAACTGCTCTGCTCCTTGGAGGCAAAAGTAACAAAGTTGTGTGGCATACACTTTGGATGTGTTGCTAAGAGAGGCTGTTTCTTGGAGAGGGACCTCGTGTTTGGAAAAGTGAAGAGTTGGTCAAAGAAAGGATGACCCTTAAGGAGATGGATTAATATAGTGACCACAGCAATGGGCTCAAGTGTGTCAGAGATGATGAAGATGGCACAGGACAGGACAGAGGTCAGTATGAGTCGTACTGGACTCACCACAGCAACAATCTCACAACAAGTAAGAGGAGAGGGGTGTAGGGGTATAGGAGGAAAAAGCAGGTCCAAGCCCTCTGTCCAGGCACCCGACGCTGGTCCAGTCCTCAGCAGATGCACACCCCTTTCTCCTGCAAACTCGCATCCATCAGGCTGTGAAGGGAATGATTTGAGTTCGCATGGCTAGGGGCTGAGCGATGACTGTGCGAGGGGGTGCAGGGGGGCGGCTTCCAAGGGTCACAGAGCTGCTGAAATGACTGTTGGAAACCAGGCTGGAAGCTATTGTAGTTACTGATTTTTATATTTTTTTTTTAAAGAAAGAGGGAAAAACGAGAGAGAAAATAAAGCACAATGGGAATATATATGTATGTATATCTATAAATTATTTAAAATCGCAGCCTGCAGTCCCTGTAAGGAGCGCATTTCGAGGCTCTTTCATGTGTCTTCCTGAATTTTACAGAAGAGGATGGGCAGTGGTGCCTGTCGGTTGGCAGTGAGACTCGGAAGAAAAAGGAGCCATTGGAATCCTTTCTAAAACGTTTAAGCAACCCTTACTGGTTGCCTGCCAGTAGAAGCGTGGATTTTGCACATATGTGTTGAAAATGGAAAATGGATCTCCCCGGTCCTTAAAAACAGTAAAAAATCCACAATATGGACGAGTTTTAGGGGCATGAGGGTGGATGAGGAGAATGGACCCTGAATATTAAACAAGCTCTTACTGGAATGCAAGCCTTCATTTCACGAGGTACATCTGGGGATTCTTCCCCCACCCACCCCTCTTCTTTCCTGTTTTTGTTTTTAGGCTCCATTTTCTGGAGAACTGAAATGTTACCTGGGAAAACTGAACGATTGCTTCCTGTTGGAAGCATTTCTAGTGAGCAAGTGAAAAAGGAACTGAGAGCGACGTTTGTGTAATCATGACACCCTCAAGGAAAGCGGCCTAAAGTCCGTGACACAATTCACTTAAAAATAGAGCACAAGTGGGAAAGGCATGCTGGTCCTGCCTGGCCCCCCCAGCCACGCGGAGTCACTGCATGGCCCACAGCATCTGGGGGGCTATACGTGTTTGGAAAAGGTGTCACAAATCAAAGTCACGGGTGTTCAATACAATATTTATTAAAGCATTGACATTTATCTTCTTTGAAATACCTGTTTTGACCTTCAGTAAAACCAACCTCACACTGCTGCAAGAATGGGGAGTTCTCGAACTGGTCACTGAAAGGTGGACTCCAAGTTGGAGTCGACAATTGGAATCCGAGAGAAAGAGGAGACAGTTTCCTCCTGTGGAAAGTAGGGGGAAGGTCAGCATGAGTTGCAATAGGATCCAATGGCAGTGAGTTTGGATTTTTGCTATAATCCTTTTAAAACCATGTATGCATGTATGTCCAAGCATGACGTCTTTTCCAAGGACTGGCACCTCCAGATAACAGACTCAAGGTGTGTGAGACAGACTTTCATCATTCTCGTCTCTTAAGGAGCATCCTGGTCACTCCTCCTCCAAGACGGAGTCATTTGTTCTGCGGGCAATCCCTGGGACGGTCAACAGCACAAATCAAAGACTTATAAACATAAATGTTTTACATATATACACATATATGTGCGTATACGTGTGTGTTAGCTCAGTGAAAATAGTAATAAAATAAGTTTAAATACTGAGTTCCCCCCTTTTTTCACAGGGCTTTCCACTTGAAATGCATTTTACAGGCTAAGTTGACTTGAAGTTACATCTTAAAGGAATTTCTCATTTGCAAGAGACATTTTAAAAGAGCACCAAGCATGCCACGCTTTCCTGCCTCTAAGTAGAGAGCCAGTTTCTCCAAAATAATGAGAACAGGGCCTTGCTCCTGTGAACAAATAATGAAGAGACGTAGAAAAGGCAAGAACTGGAAGGAGGAGCCTACCCAACTTGTTAAATATTGATGGCAGATTTTCTTGTGAGGGTGCCCTGGATGTGAATCTTTTTATCAATGAAATGGTGTGCTCAGATAGTGTCAGGAAACAACGTTGACGCCAGACATTCCTGACCTAACATTCTAGCTGATTCTTCTACCTGCTCTGTGCCTTGGAATGGTATCAGATTTCTGCGAGGCATCTTCATCTGTAGATTGTTGATAATTAAGCTCTATAGTTCCAAGAAGCAGCATAGGGAGCTCTGGTGGAGTGGTGGTAGGAAACTGTACTGCAATCCCAAAGGCATGTGGTTCGAATCCATCAGCTGCTCCACAGGAGAATGAGTAGCTCCTTTTGTGCAACTCCTTCTGTGGTATCCAGAAACCCACTGGAGGGGCGGCGATGGATCAGTTCTGACGTGATAGGACTCAGCAACAACAAAAACAATCCTAAGAACCAAGTCAATTTTGTAACACATGCAGTTCATTAATTTTCTCACAAGTGATACACAGCTATTGCAATTTACAAATAATGATATGATATGATATTGATAACTAGTAATGTTATTAACTGGAACATCACTGAGTAATCATCTCTTCCATGATGAATCTAGAAATCAACTCTATTTTCCCTTTTGTGCTCCATGAAATAATGGTTTATTTTCACCAACTCAAAGAGCAAGAAGAGGAGGGGAGAAGCCTCAATTATTTCCTTTTTTAATTTGTTGGTTTATGACATCTTTCACTCATCTCCTAGGATTTAAACAAAAGTCATACTAGATTTTTTTTATATATACATATAATAGTTGCAAAGTTAATTAAGTACAAGAAAGGTGTGAAGATCAAAGTTCCACAAGCAGCTCAGGATATTGGCGATCATGAACAGCTCAAGTTCAGCCTAATGAAATAGCCACCTTTGTCAGAAAAGGCTTCAAGACCTCAGGCTACCACCTACATGATAACATGCCCTGACATTTGGTGGCCTCCAGGAAGCCCTATAGGAGTTTCCTCCTTTGATGTCAAGCCTTTGATGCCCCCCTCCTCTTCAGCAATAAGAAGTTCTATCCTTATTAGCCATTTACACCAGAGTGAGAAAGATGGCCCCACAGCTCAGACCTTGGTGGCAGAAAACAGAGAGAATAAGAAAGAGTAAGAGGCCTTTCAAGCCACAGGAAGGGATATGGGAATGGCAGGGAGTTTGAAGTTCTCTGGGAGTTCTGAACTTTATTTGGTGCTGCCCTCAAATTTTAGTTCCATTCTTAACAAGCATTGTTGAAATGAAGAGGATGTGCCAAACACCACTTGTTTAACTCCGCAAGGCTCCTTCTGAGCCCAGGCCATGCTTTCACTGGTCAATTGTATTCATTCTCAGAGATGGAGATGTGGGGGCCTGTGTGGGAACCTTTGTTTTCTGGAGCCTCTGCTAACATATGGAGAGAGATCACACAGACACGAATGCTCAAGTTCATCCATATAATGATTCTAAACCCACAATGAAGCAAACCATGAACATGGTAACCCAGACACTGTAACTAGTCACCTAGAGGAAGTTTAGCAATCTACTTCTGAAAAATCAGCTGTTGGGAATGTAGATCAACTTTGACACTTGAGGACTGACTTGTGCTGCTAACTTGAGTCCAAGCCTCTCTGGGCCATTCACCTCAACTAGTGGCTCCATTGGAGAAAGATAGACAGTCTCCTGCTGTGACATTTACAGCCTCAGAAATGTGAAGATCCGCTATGAATCAGTTTCAACTCTGTTGCAATGAGCTTGAGGGGGTTTTGAGACTGTAGGAACGTGGGTTAAATATTAGAAACCAGGGGGGTTTGTCTTTGTGCTTGTTTTTTGTTTGTTTGTTTGTTTTAGGCATAGCAGCTATTTCCCAGAAGAATTAAAAAATACTTTCTACTTGGAATCCTTCAAAGATAGCTGTTTCAGAATAGTGTGGGCCACTGAATGTATTCAATGTGTTCACTCATTCTAATTCAAGATGCCAACACAAAGAGTCAAAGCTATTAAATATTAAGCATATAACTATGCTGATTTATGATTATAGAGAGCTTTTGAAATTAAGAATTGTGGTATGGTAAAAAAAAAAAAACTGATGACAACATGCCTATGAAGAATGAATGGAGAGCTGGCACTGCTTTCTTTTCTTCTTAATCATCTTTGAGAGAAAAATAATTATCTGGTCAGAACACCAATTTATGGAAGCACTACAACAGCTTCTTTTTTTTTCTTCGGAGAAACAATGGAATCGTAGTGAAGTGCCGGAAGAGAAAAAAAGGCAATGAATAGCATGTATAGGTTACTACATAATGAGGTGTATATTTGGAAACCTAACTTTTCCTACATCTGTCCAAGTCTAAGACATTTATTGAGGACTTAAAGTTCAACCATTTCTATATCATATCAAAGATCTCCAAAGATTCAAAGAGATCTAAAAAGGACATTTTTTTAAAAGAAAAAAAAAGTATAATAGGAATTCTTTAAAAACTTGTTAAAATCCTTGGGCTTTATTGGGATACTTATAGAGGGAATATACCTTTGGGAAAATGATCTTTCTTTAATCCAATTATTTATGATAGTCAGTAAATAGGAGATTCTTTTTCACAGCAAGAGATCATGCATTTTAACAATTGATTCAAAGCACCGAAGAAGCAACTCAAGAAAATTAAAAAAAAACAAAACAACAAACAAACCAACACACACTCAAAAACAAACAACAAAACCCAACCAACGCCAAAAGGGGAAAAAAAAGCAAATAAAAACAATAACACAGTGGTTCTTGTTATTAGGGAGACTACAAACTATATAAAATTGACTATAACTCAATAACTCTATGAACAATCAATCAGAACCCTCCCTGCCTCATTCTGGACCATCCTCAACGACTCTGATATGGTCCAGCCCATTTTTACCGCTACTGTGCCAATCCATCCTCTTGAAGGTCTCATTCTCTTTTTCAGACCCTCTGCCTTTCCCATCATGATATCTTCTCCCAAAACTTTCCCCTCCGGACAACATACCCCTCCAAATAATAGTCTAATCTTTTTTCTAATTTATGTACTTTTTGTTGATCCACTTTGGATCAACAAACAACTCAACTCTTGGTTATCGTGTTGGGACTGACTTCTTGCTGACCCTTCAGCAGGTTTTCAGAGGCTGTAATGTACTTGCTTTTGGTCTGGCAGCGTAGCTCTCCATCTCTGGAGCCACCAGAGCTCTCTGAACATATTAAAAACAATTGAACCTAAACAGACTCTACATACAGAAATGCAAGATGTTGTTGTTGTTGTGTGCCGTCGAGTCGCTTGCGACTCATAGTGACCCTATGTACAACAGCCCTAAACTCCGCTCTGTCCTGTGCCAATTGCACTGTCTCTGACACTCCCATCCCAATTATCCCAGTCACTGAATCAATCCACCTCATAGAGGGTCTTCCTCTCCTGCACCGTCCCTCCACCCTCCCAAGCATGATGTCCCTCTCTAAGGATCGGTCTCTCCTCACAACATGTCCAAAGTAAGTTAGACGGAGCCTCAGAATCCTTGCCTCCAAGGAGCCACCCGGTTTAACCCTTTCCAGGACAAATCTGTTTGTTTTCCTAGCAGTCCATGGTATTCTCAATACTCTTCTCCAGCACCACAGCTCAAAGGCATCAATTCTCCTTCTATCCTCCTTGGTCATTGTCCAACTCTCTGATGCATAACAAGTGATTGGGAAGACCATGGCCTGTATCAGACGCACCTTAGTCTCCAGAGAGACACCATTGCTCTTCAGTACTTTGGAGAGGTCCCTAATAGCAGACTTTCCCATGGCAATGCACCTTTTAATTTCCTGGCTGCTAGTCCCAAGACTGTTGACTATGGAGCCAAGCAAACTAAAGCTGTGTACAATCTCAATCTCTTCACCATCCATCCTGATGCTGCCAATTGGTCCAGTGGTGAGAATCTTTGTCTTCTTGACATTGAGTCTCAATCCATGTTGTAGGCTGCAGTCCTTGACACTCTGCAGCAGGCACTTCAGGTCCTCTTCAGTTTCAGCAAGCAAGGTTGTGTCATCCGCATAATGCAGATTGTTGATAAATTGTCCACCAATCTTGACCCCACATTTCTCCTCATAGAGCCCAGTGGTGAACTTTAACATTGTTTTCATTCTCTCTGGATAAATAAGTTTTCAAATGAATCATTCAGACAAAATAAGTGCTATCGTAAGAGCTTATGGACAAACATGCTAGATAAATTTAAAATGTGCTAAATGTGAAACCTATACTTGGACCAAGAGGCAGTTGTCAGAACAGAGCAAGGAAACACTGCATGGTTCAAAATTGGAAAGGGCGTATGCCAGGGGTGTGCCCTGTCTCCATACCTTTTCAACCTGTATGCAGAACAGATTATCGGGGAGGCTGGGCTCTATGAGAAGTGTGGTGTCAGGATTGGTGGAAGATCTATCAACAATCTGCATTATGCAGATGACACAACTCTGCTTGCTGAAATTGAGGAGGACCTGAAGCGCTTGCTGCAGAGGGTCAAGGGCTGCAGCCTCCAATACAGATTGAGGCTCAAGTTCAAGAAGACAAAGATTCTCACCACTGGGCCAACTGGCAGCATCAGGATAGATGGTGAAGAGATTGAGATTGTTCACAGCTTTAGTTTGCTTGGCTCCACAGTCAACACTCTTGGCACCAGAAAAGTCTACTGTTAGGTACCTCTTCAAAGTACTGAAGAGCAATGGTGTCTCTCTGGAGACTAAGGTGTGTCTGATACAGGCCATGGTCTTTGCTATCACTTGTTATGTATCAGAGAGTTGGACAGTGACTAGGAAGGATAGAAGGAGAATTGATGCCTTTGAGCTGTGGTGCCGGAGAAGAGTATTGAGGCTACCATGGACTGCTAGGAAAACAAACACATTCATCCTGGAAAGGGTTAAACCGGGCGGCTCCTTAGAGGCAAGGATTCTGAGGCTTCGTCTGACATACTTTGGACATGTTGCAAGGAGGGACAGGTCCTTGGAGAGGGTCATCATGATTGGGAGGGTGGAGGGACAGCACAGGAGGGGAAGATCCTCTATGAGGTGGATTGATTCAGTGACTGGGATAATTGGGATGGGTGTATCGGAGACAGTGCGATTGGCACAGAATATTGGCACAGAGCAGAATTTAGGGCTATTGTACATAGGGTCGCTATGAGGCGCAAGTGACTCAATGGCACATAACAACAACAACAACAACAACTGGCTCTTTTATGTGGAATCACTTTCACTTATATCATAACTGTCACTGCTCAAATAATCTGGCTTAATTAAATTACTCCTTGGAATCTAGGATTTTGAAGCTCTGTCTCACATACTTTGGGCACATGGCCAGGAGAGACCAGACCTAGGAGAAGGACATCATGCTCCGAAGGGTGGACGGACAGCGCAGGAGAAGAAGACCCCGGGTGAGATGGATTGGTACAGTGACTGGGGCAATCAGGGTAGGTGTATCAGAGCCAGTGAGACTGTTTCAGGACAGAGCAGGCTTCAGAGCTGTTTGTTGTACTTATGGTCATAGGCCACTCAAAGGCACATAACAACAACAAATCCAGGCAAACAATGGATTATTTGAAGTGGGCAGGTAAAAAGAAATTCTGTTAGTAATGGATCATTTGACTCAAAACTGACATTTAAACTCTATCAATGCCACAATTTGTTTTTCTTCTTGGTCAGCTTTATGGGTAAACACTCCCAGTTTATCTTTTTGCTGCATAGGGAGAGGAGTTAAAGACTAGACATTGAAGCGCAAAAAACTTTGGCATCTCTGTGTAATTTATTATTTAATATCAGGGCTCTAAATAAGAGTAGCCTTTTAAGAAAATATCCTTTAATTATCTTTAACTGGATTTGAATTGGACTTGTCTCAATTTGGGATAGCTATTTTTTCATATAAATTATTGATCCATTATAAATCTTATCAGCTTGGCCTCTCAAGATTTAATGTCTCACTTTGTCATTCTGGACTGACATGGGGATTAACAGACATGTAATACCTTTCAAGTATCCAGCACCTTGTTCTTAAATAGCTCAGAAGGAAAATACACTTGAAGCTCAGCATGCAAAGGTGGTAGTGAAAGGGATCTTAATTCTTTTTTTTCTTCCTCTTTTTTTTTTTTAATTTTTGTGTGAGTGTACCATCAAATCAGATCTGACTGGTACAGGAGGAGATTGTCCTTCCTTTTCCCGGCAGAGCATCTGGTGGATTAGAACCGTGTGCCTCTGGGATTGTAGTTGCAGCTCCTTGCCACTAGGCCACCAGAGCTCCCCTGGGGATCTTAATTCTTAACATGCATCTGCTTATAAGAGCAAGGTTCCTTCGATGTGACTTCAATCTGCCTCTTTCCATTATATTAGACACCTAGCAGAGGTAATTGAAGATTTGCAGGAAGTGAATGAAGTCTGTTCCATTCTATGGTCAGTTCAGGGCACCTCAGAAGAGGGGGTCCCACTTCCTCTTAATGTCTCGCTATGGTCTCACCTGAAACATGGGCCCTTTACCCTAAATTGTCCCAATTTCAAGCACTTTTATAACTGTCAAGGGGGTCCATACTCCATAGCAGCTCCCCTGGTTAAGATATTCACTGAATTGTATTTGGCGTGAAGAAAGCACAGCAAACTCAAAGGCAGTGAGGAAAATCTGGGTGATTTGTGTGTCTTCCAATTTAGCTCTTTTTTAAGCAGTGCATTTTTTTTAACCACTTCACAATAGTTATTTATGCTTTCTTGTCCATCAACCTCAGATTTCCATCTACTTTTACACCTGGGTACTTGCTTAAAAGATGAAAAATCAGATTAACTGGCATTCAAGCTCCCATACCTAAATCTCTCACAAGGGAGGTTGGCTAATACTCTGGTTTATTTTGTTCCAAGTCTGAAAAGATCTGTGGTTTAGAATCTTCCTCTTGCCGTATTCTGATTGAATCTGCTCGGCTCTCTGTTGCTTGTGGGGTTTTTTGGGTTGTTTTTTTTTCTCTTTCTTTTCCCCTTCATGTGTCCACCTACACACAGCCGTCCATCTCCCAGAAACCTTTTTGCTGTCAGTCAAGTGACAGCTTGGATGGGAGCTTTGTGTGCCTTGCAGGGTCTCCTGAGGCCTGACAGCACATTTAGATGGAAAAGGGGCTAACGCTATCAGTTCTTGGAAAGCCGGGGGTGGGGGGAGGGCTGGGGAAGGCATTTAGTGCACAACCTCTTGAGGAACTGCTTTCTCAAACACGTGCAAAACAGAAAAAAATGCAAACACAGGAGGTAACACACTCCCACATCTGCAGCCCAGTGCTAATGTTATGTCCCATCAGTCCAAGCTTGCAGATGCAAAGCATAAAACATCCCAGCTGTATTTTAACCAGAGTGGATGCCCTGGCATGGCCCTCACTCTCTGAGCGTGAGTGATCAGATGGGGCCCGACTTCCGCTTTCTTAGCCTGACTGATTCCTAACTGATCTGTAAGTATGAACACCTCTTCATGTCGTTGCATGAGAACCTTTGTTTCCGCTGACTGGACAGGAGCTGCTGATGGTCTCATACACAGTTCATCCTGTATGACATAAATGGCTTCAAATGAAGGAGGTTGCGGCTTCTAATATGAAGCAACACGACTGAGCCATTTCTATTTGGGCAGCAGGTGACATTCCAGGAAATTCAGCTAAGTCATTAGTACAAACCCAACTTTTGATCTCTAGAAGAAGGGCTCAAATTAAGACCACGGCCTTATTTTAACTCTTAAAGTCAGTCATCTTACTGATTATGGTGTGTGTGTGTGTGCACGCACGTATGTGAATAGATAATTTCTCAGAAGGCCTCACATTTCTAAAGCTTGTTCTATTTTTATACTACATTCCACGAAAAAGCACCATATTTGCTTTCCGATTTGTAACATCTCCTGAAGTTCATGAGAAATTTCTGATCAACTGAAGTTACAAGGTCTTGAAATAAATACTTCAGTTTGGCATAAACAGCCCCAATAGGCTCTAAAAAGAAACAGATTGACCTTTACTTCCTCACAGGAGATGAGTGTATTTGCTTCTGCTTCGATTAAGGCACATCTCACCTAAAATTTTGAAGATGCTACTGCTTAGTCATGTGATAGACTATATATTTGTGAAGCTCAAGAATTACTTTATTGCTATTTTTATTTTTGCTTCATAGCTGATAAAAAGCTGTAGAAGTGAAAATGGCAGAAGAGAGCTTAGAGTTTTTCATCCTAAATAAACGGTCTCTTTTTGCAGTCTGTCTGGGAGTCCCGTGCTTTCTAACACTTGGGTTTCTCGCATAGACAGGCAAAAGGCAGCACCAGTTGTTCTGAGGGAAAAGTGTAGCTAATAAACTGTGCAAATAACTTTCTAACCCTGCAGCTTATTTGGGATGTTAACACAGATGCTTGGCAAATCCATGGGGAATGTTTGGCAAATGTTCGATTCATTGGTGCCTTAAACCTGTTGTGTGCAAAGCTAATAATTACCAAGAAAATAATTTTGTGATTCTCTTTCTTTTTTTTCTGAACACAGTTAATCTTTAAATATAGTAATCCTTCTTGGGATGCAGTATACAAATATAAGAAGGCTAAAAAAAAATGGGGAATTCTGAATACTTATCTGTCTACACACAATAATCAATAATTGGGCTTTGACTTAAAAAACCAAAAACTTTGCTATCTTTTCAGCTTTTTAAATCAAAGTATTAAACAGAAACAATATCACAGAAAGCCTTCATATTTATAGTTTGCTAGATAGTTGTTTCTTTTACTAATGAAAAAAAATTATTTTGAAATAATTTCAGAATCTTTAGATAACTAGGTAAATTTAGACTGAAAAGTTGCAAAGGTAACAAATCGGTTCAACTTTCAAATTAAAGCCATATCACTGATTATTCTTAGTTTACATAGATTCTCCTTCACAGATAATTTATAAGAGGTATTTATAATTCTGTAATATGTTTTGCTATTCATGTTCTGATGAAAAACGCATGCATAATTTAAATCTAATATCACTTAGAGTTCAACTTTTTTTGACAGTGGATTTAATTTTCAGAATGATGAAATTGGAGAGAACAAACAGAATCAATGCTCAGAATGAAAATTTTAATTCAGAATTAGTTTATTTATTAGTGAATTATTTTAACTCAGAATTAGTGCTCAGGATTAATATTTTAAAACTCTGGAAACTTACAATAAATGATATTTGGTTTGTGGATGCTATTTGACCTTGTAGTCAATATTTTTAGCAAGACAATGTTGGGAAGAATATTAGTCTTTAGATTCCCATTTGAGTTGACCTAGTGTGTTTTAATACAAAGTGTGCTAGGAGCTTATCTGTACAAGAATCACACGGGCAGATACATGCTCATTCAAATGCACAGAACTCCGTAAAGACTCTCCAAGCCACTAAGTTAAATTACTTCCAAGGGAGATGCCTTTGCCTTCTTTGGCTTCTAAGTCAGAATCAGAGCAATTTATAAGGGGTAAGAGTAGGAGACAAAAGATTACAGATTCCTTTAAAATGAAAAATCTGAACTCTTCCATCAGCCTCTGTATAAAATGATCTCCTTAAGCCTCAAAGTAAATTATTACTCTGCTTTTTTTTTAAATTCCATATTATTTACTTTCTCTTTAATTTTTTCCTCACCACGAAGAGCATATATCTTTCCATGTATGTTCAGGGTCTTTAACTGGGGAAATAATAATAATAATAATAATAATAATAATAATAAAAGTAAATCTTAACAAGTCATAAACCATGTGTAGTGGGGAGTTTATGTATTTATAGACGACCAGACTGAAATTTATCTATGCAATGAAATTTAGCTGATGGGGAAAATAATTCCCTGAATTCTGGGAGGTCTTCTTTCTTTTCTGTGATCACTCAGGATTTGCACTGACTCTAGTTTAAGGGGCTCATTAATAGTTGCCATTTGGGGAACACATATGAATCTTCACACAGAGACTTGCTTGCCACCTCACCAAAATGTGTAGCCTTGTGGTGTGCCATATTGGACAAATGTGCCCACTCCAGTAAACAGATTGGCTTCTTGCGTTTCCCATTGTCTCTGCAGCCCTCGTTTGATTCCAGAAGCTTGAAGATCGTCCCCCAAAGCCACGACCATTTGTTTCTTCTAAGCTGATGGTTTGGCTGCATCAGACAAAGGGAGGAGAGGGATAAAAAAAAATCCCAAACCAAACCCAAACGCAAAGAGTTTAGCCAATTGTTACCAACTGCACTTAACATGTGATGGTTTGGAAGGATTTCTATTGATGATTTCCATGAGGGTTAGTTAGTGAATATTTTTTATTTTCCCTTGTTCTCCCTTTTTCTAGGAAATCACAAATACTTTAACAAGGGCTGATTGATTGTATGAAACACAAGAGGAACGAAGAATAGTGTTAAACACAATGGATACAAACTTTGTGAGCAAACCAATATAAAATTTTTTTAAAAAATCTATGCTTAAAAAATATTAATCAAAAAAGGCCTCATTGTTTAAAAATGTCATCAGAATTAAGAACAGCATACAAATTGATTTTCTCATAGACACACTTTAGATGATTCATATATAGATTTGATTTTAGGGGTGTTGGCCATTTGAAAGTAAACTTGATTGCCCAAGAGAAATTCATTTTAAGTTTAATGAGACCTAAATTTGAATTACGTATTCTAAGGCTAATACAGTTGTGGAAGGTTAAAGACTCTCCCTAGCTGATTACCTGATAACCTCATCTCAGCATTCAGGATATAACATTTTACACTTAATAGTTTTTCTTGTATTTATCAGATTCTATAAGGGAAGTGCATACCCTAGTTTTAAGTTTCCTCATCTGTAAAATGGGAAAACTATTTTTTTACGCTAGTCTTATGCTTTATCTATTTAAAGGGAAAAATAATTGTCTTTGTCAGGATTGTTATAGAAATCGAAAGAGATGATTTCTATACAGCTGTGAAGAGAGTGCCCGGCACAAAAGAATAGTTTGATATTAAGCTAAAATTTTGCTATTACTATAGTAACTTAATTCGGTACTTGATAGATGAGGCTCTAGAAAATGGTGGAAAGCTGTTTCTAAAAAATTGAATTTACATTTCAATACTTGAATACTTTAGTCTGAAAGATGTTTGTGAAGAAAAGCAAAGATGCTTCTTTTCATTTGTCATTCTTCTTAAAGTAAGAAGTGGGTTGTTCTAGTGCTAGTTACAGGGAATCATTGCCACTGTTGAGTAGTGTTGACTGGGAACCAATGCATAATTGACCCTCCAGTGGGATTTCAGAGGCTGTAAATTGCCTGGGAGGAGATCGTCCCATGGAACAGCTGGGATGTTCCATGAAGCAGGGCCATTCCTTACCACTAAGCCACCAATGTTCCCCTGTGAGGACTCATACTCTCCCCACATACTATTTCTTGCTTCTCTGTTTTATTTATACTTAGTTATGCCTTTGGGTTGTGCTGGAGAAGAGTACTGAACATTCCATGAACTTAAAAAAAAGCAGACATGTCCTGGAAAGGGGACAGCCAGAATGCTCCTTGGAGGCAAGGATGATAAAGCCTAATGTTGCATACTTTGAACATGTATCTAAGTGAGGCTATTCCTTGGAAAGAGACATCATGCTTGGAAAGATGGAGGGCCAGCAAAGGAGAGGAAGACCTTCTATGAGAGGGATTGACCCTATGACTTCAGCAATGGGCTTGAGTGAGTCAGAGGTGATGCACACGGCACCAGACAGGGCTGGTTTCAGGTTGGCTGTTCAAAGGGTAGTGATGAGTCTTACTCGACTCAATGGCACCTAACAAAAACTTATTTGGGTTCACCCATTGCAGTGTGTGTGTGTGTGTGTGTGTGTGTGTGTGTTCACATGCACATGCACTCATACACACACACACACACACACACACACACACACACACTTTGTTTCTTTGCTGCCCTATCACCAGCTATGAATCAAAATGTCTCTTTTATACCTGGAACTTATGTTGATATTAATATCAGTCAAAATTTCTTTCTCCCAAACACGGAGAATGCTTTCTTTTGTGGCACAGTCCATAGGGATTCGTGCTGCTAACTCAAAGGCAGTTAACATCTCTGATGGTTCAAATGCACTCATGATTCTGATGAGCGGCTAAAGGATACTCAATCACCTCTCACGCAATTTACATCCTTAGAAGTTCAGTGGAAGCTCAGCTCTGAGAAGATGCTGACTAGACAGCAATGAGAGTTTCATATTCTATGTGGTTCTGGTGACACAGCAAGCAGCCTCTTGTGCTACTAATTAATTGAAAGGTGTTAGCTTGACTGTCTTCTTACTCCAGGGAAGAAAGATGGGCAGTCTCCTCCCATTACGTTTACAGGAGACCCAATGGAGGGTCACTATGGCTCTTAATTGGTGCTGAGTTAGGTGGGTTTTTGATCTTCTGTTTAAAATATAACAAAGCAAAGCCCAGAAGTCAAGCAATTGAATTCAGATTAAAAAAAAATGATTTCAACTAAAACTCAAACTCACTGAACGTGGTGGATTCTGAGCACAAACACCCCTGACAACGTGCACTGCCTATCTGTACCCCACCCCCCGTGGATGCAGAGGGTGTTTCATGCTCCCTCAGGGTCATTGGTGAGTTCAAACCATCACCTTTCTGTTAATAACTGAGCGCTTCCGCACTGCGTCATCCAGGCTCCGCCAGAGTTTAACTTGAGATATTACAAAAAACAATGTGAAAGGTTTCAGATCAAAGCCAAGAACCACGCCGAGGTGGAAACATTTCTTGGAGTTTATTGCACACCAGGCTACTCAGCAAAGGGCGTAGCACTGGGGACCAGGCTCAGGGGGTTTATACGGGGTCCTTGCAGTGGCTCATTGGGGCATAAAGTTTCTGGTCTTGGGAAACTGGTCCTGGAGAATGTCCTGACATAGGACTTCTGAGTTCTGCTTTCAGAAAAATGTCCTGACGTAGGATTTCTGAGTTAAGCTTCAACCTCCGTTTTGATTCTTAGCCTAACAAATGAAGCGAGGAAGACCATCAAACCAGAGAACAGGAGACAGGAGTCCTAAATTGGGGATTGTTTGAAATAGAACAAGGAGCTGCATCTATTTGAATGACATTTTTTTTTCAAGCTAGATGATCTTAGTGGTCTGTTTCAACCCCAAAATGTTAGAATCTTAGTTCTAGCAATTTCTCCATTTCCCTGCTTTGGTAAAGAATCAAGTTTTGTAATCAATAACTCAAAATTGATTACATCCTGCTCGTAAACAAAGTAAAATATCAAATGGGTTCAAATGCAACTGGATGCCTTTGTATATAAGTTCTTCCAACCTCCCTAAAAAGTCTAGAAGCAGTCTAGTGGAAGCCCGTTTTGCTCTTTATGTAAAAAAAAAAGTCTATTATCCAAAATTACATGTTGCAGAACTCAGATCTATTAAAGAAATATATAAAATACTCTGCATACTTAGCTTTTGTTGTAATGTTAACCTTATTGTGTTTATGAATGCGAGCTTATGAATTTATAACTCTCACAGTGAAAGAGTCTTCATAAATAAAACAACCTCCTCAGATCTTCGTGTTTCAAACAGCAAAGCAACAAGCGAACCAACAGATGGATGCATTTTTAATTAGTCAATTCACTGCTGTCTTCTGGTTAGAAAAGGATCTTGCTGGTTGTAACAAAATCTTTCACAGGGTAGAAAAACAAGTCCAATCTCAGAATCACAGGTTTCCTCAAAGAATTATAGATTTCTTTACTTTGATAACCTATTCAAGCATTGCATGGTGATAAATTAAGCTAAATTATTGGTGGAAAAACAAATCAGACAAAATAATTTGAGGGTATTGTCAATCTGAGACATGAATAAAATTACCTCTCGTGCCTAGTTTCTTTTATATTTACTGATATTAACCAAGCGAAATAAGCCGGTATCATTCAATTCGATTCAAAGATCCTTTTTGCCTCCCAATTTTGTAAGAAAGAATCTACAATATTATGCCTCAATTTTTAATTTGCATTATGCTGTCAAATAAATTTGGGAGAAGACGCTCTTTGTTTGGGAAAAATGGCTATAAAAATTAGAAGATAATATTTATCAAAAGAAGCCAGATGCAAAGTGGTGAAAAGCTTTCAGAGATTATACTGGGTGCTTCCCAATTTCAAATGACTGTCTTTTTCTAAAAAGAAAGGGAAGGGGGACAAAGGTCTATCAGATTATCTCTTCATATGCTCACAGTAAAGGGAATGGAGAAATGAAGTCATTATTTTGATAATTCAAGCACTTAAAACTTTCCTCCAAAATATCCAAATGATTGATATGATAATTTTGACTGAATTAGTCAAATTACTCTTTCACAGTTTGCCTTCTCATTACATGAGTAGATACAATCTAAGTGTGGATGTAACAGTCTAAATGCAGAGCACTAAACTCAGGGCTTACGGTACCTTTCAAGATTCATCTAATTATGTATAATCACTTACCTTTTGGCAACATAGGTAGTCATAATTTATCAGCCTCTCAAAAGCATGTATGTAAACTCTGCCCTCAGGACATGGTAGCAGCACTATACCAATAGTTTCAAGGTCTAATCCTAGACCCCTAACAACAACCACACAGTCATTGCCAACCACATCCATGAAGTAGTAACATGTAGGTAGCAATGCAAACACTAGTCAAATCAACTGAATAGTGCTTTTTTTTCATTTTTTATTTTTTAATAAAAATAAGTTAACTATTAAATAGATCATGGATGTTGTTGTTGTTGTTAAGTGCCGTTGAGTCACAGGCGACTCATAGCAACCCTATGAAGGAGAGTCCTCGACGCTTGGGTGCCTTTCATCCTCTCTCCAGGTTCATAGGGTTTCCAGAGGCAAGCTATTATGGAAGTGGATGCCACTCCTCCTTCCAAGAGATCATGGATACTTCCAAAAATTGTCTGTATTGTAGTTTCTTCTCACAGATACAATAAATATTTCTGTGAGTAAAACAAAACCACACAGTTGCTCTATGAGGCACTTCCAACGATGTGAGCCTATAGGTGAAGCCTCATTGTGATAGACCTCAAATGAATAATGCTTTTAATGACCCATTTGCCATGGAGTTAACTCCATCTCTTGTCAACCCTATGATTGTCAGTGGAAATCTTCTCCATGGGGTTTTCAGAAAGTATTTTTAGTAAGTAGATCTCTGGCCTGGGCTCTTCTTCTCAGCACATCTGGGTAGACTCAAACTCCCAACCTTTGGATTACTAGTTAAGCACATTAATCATTTACACCACCCAGGAATTCTAAATAATGCTTTTACCAACATGCTTATGTGCATAGTAAAATGTGTTAATGTCTAGGTACTGTGTAGACCTCTACAGAATCTTGTAGAACTTACTGAAATTATCAAAATATCTCATTAATATTATATGCAAGTAAAATCTAGCTGGAGGTTATTCTTAAATGGCTAGAACTGCACTTCAACTGGAACTGCCAGAAATTCTAGCTGGATTCAGAAGAGGCTGTGAACAAGGGATATTATTGCTGATGTCAGATGGATCATGGCAGAAAGCAGAGAACACCAAAAGAATGAAGAATGTTTATCTGTGGTTTTTTGACTTTGCACACATCGAGAAGAATGAGAATTTCAGAACATTTTATTGTACTTATGTGAAACCTCTCTATACCAAGATCTAGAAGCAGTTCTTTGAAGAGGACAAGGAAACACTACAAGTTACATCCTTCTTTCCATGCCTATTCAATCTGTATGCTGATTAAATCCTTTAAGAAATTGGACTCTCTGAAGACAAATATGGCACCAGGATCAGAGAAGGACTCAGCAACCTGCATTATGCAGGCGACTCAACCTTGCTTGCTGAAAGTAAAGAGAACTTGGAACACTTGCTGCAGATGATCAAAGACTACATCAGTATGGATTTTGTATCAAAACCAAGAAAACAAAAATCCTCCCCACTCAACCAATAGGCAATATCATAATAGAGAAAAGATGAAATTTGTTAATGATTTAGTTTTACTTGGATCTACAATCAACACCCATAGTACTAACTGTGTTGGGAAAATCTGCTATCCAGGACCTCTCCAAAAGTACCAAAGAGCAATGATGTCAGTTTAAAGACTAAGGTGTACCCGATTCAGGTCTTTTCAGCCACTTGCTATGTGTCTGGATAAGGATGACAGAAGAAGAATCAATGACTTTGCATTGTGTTGGGAAAAAAGTAGTGAATATCCTATGGACTGCAAAAAAGACAAAAGGTTTCCATTTTTAAAAAAAATGAACAGATATGTCCTGGAGAAAGTGCAGCCAAAGTGCCCGTTAGAGGCAAGGATGGTGAAAGTTCATCATTCATACTTTGTTGGGGCATGTTGTCAGAGGGGACCAATACCTGGAAAGAGACCTCAGACTGGAAAAGGTAGAGGATCAGAGAAAGAGAAGACGACTCCTAACAAGACGGGTTGGCATGATAGTAGCAATGGGCTCAAGTATGTCAGAAACGGCGTGGATGACACAGGATGGATGGGTCAAGGTTCAGATCTCTTGTTACCTGGTTGCTCTGAGTTGGAGTCAACGTGATGGCTCCTAATTATCACCATCACAACTACAGAAACTACGAAAGGAAGGACAAGTGTTAACTTCCAAACTAAGTCGTTTCCAGAGCAAGGCGATGACAATTTTTATTTCAGTGACTATATATTTATATCACAAACTAGAAACCTAGATAAGAAAAAAACAACAACAAAAAATAATGCCGTTTCCAACTATTCTGATAACAAACCAAGAGAGCTTCTTGGAGTCTAATCTCATTATCCTGATGGATATTATGCATGTCAACCCTTCTCTTGTGGAAATTGTCAGGACAAAGATCAGGTTATTATGCAAAAAAACTCGTGTTATGTGAAAAGGGAAGAGGACAAAACACATCACAAAACGGAGATGACCACATCCTCACAAACCTCCCAAGCTCTCCCATCGCACAGCTGCCATTTACCATTACACGAGTGTCAGGTGACATCAGGAGGTAACCACTAAACAGCTGAGAATCAAGGCTCAACCCACTTGCTGACACAAAACCTTACCCACCACAGCCAGCTTTTCTCTTGTCTCACACGTCAGCAGCCATTACTGCCAGACATATGTCATGAGTGCACAAAATAGTGAGTGGTATGGTACAGAGATATTTTACTACTGTTTTTGTTTTTTTAAAATGTTATTTTTATAGTGCAACAAGGAATGAATGGAAACCCAAAATCTCTGTAAATGTTTATGAAAATTAATAAAATATAGAAAGAAAAAAAATGTTATTTTTAGAGTGTGTGTGTGTGTGTGTGTGTGTGTACCATCAAATCGGATCTGACTGGTTCAGGAGGAGATTGCCCCTCCTTCTCTAGCACAGCATCTGGTAGATTCGAACCACGCACCTCTGGGATTGCAGTGCAGCTTCTTGCAACTAGGCCACCAGAGCTCTCTTTACTATTGTTGAAATATGAAATATCCGATTATGAGGTAGCCCATTAGTGAATAGTTGTTGTTGTGTACTGTCAAATCAGAACCAATTCATAGTTTACCTTCCCGTGAGTTTTCAGAGACTGCAGACCCAGATGGATTGAGAGGATCCACAATTAACACCCTTGATACCAGCAGTCAGGAAATAAGGAGATGCATTGCACTGGGAAAATCTGCAGTTAGGGACTTTTCCAAATCGTTGAGGAGTAGTGATGTCAGCTGGAAGACTAAGGTGCATCTGATTAAAGCCATAGTCTTTATGACTACTAGCTATGCATCTGAGAGCTGGACAATGAACAAGGATGATGGGAAAAGAAGCCTTTGAGCTGTGGTGTTGGAGAAGAGCACTGAATAGCCCATGGATGGTCAAGAGAATGAACAGATTTGTCTTGGAGAGGGTACAGCTCTTTGGAGGCAAGAATGATGAGGCTTTGCCTCACAGCTTTGGGCATGTTGCTAGGAGGGGCTATTCCTTGGAAGACATGATGCTGGAAAGGGTGGAGGGTCAGCAAAGAGAGGAAAACCCTCAGCCAGGTGAATTGACATGGTATCTGCTGCAGTGGGTTCTTATGTGGCAGGAAGTGTGTGGATAGCACAGCATAGAATAGGGTTCAGATCTTTTGTTCACAGAGATGCTCTGAGTCATGCTCAATTCAATGACACCTAACAACACCAACAACATCAATTGCAGAGGAGGAGATTGTGCATCTTCTGTGGTTTCTTCCAATACAACTCCTTACCACTAAACCGCCAGAGCGCCTTTTAATGAATAGTTACTGTCATCAGGTGTCCTCAAGTTGACTAAGACTCATAATGACTCTAAGAACAGCCACCCTGAGCCCTGCCTTTTCATCTGTGACACACTAAAGTCCATTGCTGTAGTCCTCGTGTGGATCCATCTCTTTGGGGGTCTTCGTTTCCTTCTCCAGTGTATATAAAACTAAGTGTAACATAAAGTAACTGGGGCAATGGGGGTTGGTATGTCAGAATTGGTGAGAATGGCTCAGGACAGGGAAGGGTTCAGAGCTGCTGCACATAGACAGGGTCGTTGTACGTCGCAGGCAACTCAGTGGCACATAACAACGATAACATACTGTGACAGGTTTGGAAGCAGGAGTGGCATCCACTTCCTAAACAAAATGCCTCTGGAAACTCAATGAACTTTTATAAATGCTGATAGTTGTAGAGGGGCTTCAGGCCTTTTGTTCATAGGGTCACTATGAGTCGTGCTCAACTCAAAGGCAATCAATAATAACAGTAACATTTGGTTCAGAAAATTAATGAGGTACACATCTGGTGATCATGGCTAGGAGAAAACTAAAAAAAAAAAAAAGACCAAACAACACCCTGATTTAATTCTCTATTTTTTCCCCCTCAATGAGATGAAATGAATTTTCAAAATGAAAATGGAAAGAAAGAAAATAAGGCTAAACAATTGGGGCCTGTACTAGGTACCAGGCTACAATAATAACTAAGGTGGACATAGTTTCCCCAGGATGCAAGAAAAAGAGTGACTTCAAGTAAATATTCATCTCTAGTCTCTTGCTCAGGGGAAAAAAAAAAAGAAAAAAAGCACAAGTACAATGTGAAATATTAGAGTCCTCGAGAATGAATGGCATATGAAAACAGCAACACGTGGAGTTTCCATTCATTTTTTTATTGATTGACTGATTGTGTGTGCATACCATCAAACCAGATCTGACTGGTACAGGAGGAGATTGTCCCTCCTTCTCCAGCAGAGCATCTATCTGGTGGATTTGAACCATACACCCTCTGGGATTGCAGTGCAGCTTCTTGCCACTAGGCCACCAGAGCTCGCCTCCATTCTTGAAAAGTAAAAACAACCAGACCACAGAAACTGTACACAAATGGATGGATGGCAGATCAAAAAGGCAGAAGAGACTGCTAGCAGGCAGCTTGGGATTAATTAGAGACGAGTTGGGTGAAACAAAATGGTTTTACCAAAGTCAAGTCATACTTTTAAAAGTGCCAAGAAAAATCTAACACATGGTAGGCATGCAGTAGACAATGCTTTACTGTTTTTCTTCACTTGGAGAAAAGATTGAGATCAGATAATACTATAATGCATCTTGGTTTTAGGAAGAAGTTTGATGAAGTCTCTTATCTTAGTGGACAAGATAGCTCTGTCTAGCTCAACACGTTTATCAGTAATTAAGGTGACATCAAAAGCAAGTATATAAAATCTTTGATTTGTACACAACTAGCCTGGTCAGCTAATTCACTGTGCATGAGTCAGAATTTAAGTTATATTAGTACACTGAAACAGGAATAAAGGGGGAGAAGAAGGGGAACTTTCCTGAGATAAAAGTAAAGCCCTGGGTTTAGAGTTAAAAATAATTAACTATATAAATGCGGAGTAAAGGAGCTGTGACGTCCTGTCAGTCCGTATGGACAAAGATCTTTTACACTGAGCAGTTGAAAAATCTCTGCATCTGCTAACAACGTGATGAGGAGATGGCAAAAAGAATTTTGGCTAAATAAAGATCTGGTGTCCACATCACGAGGCAGGGTCATTCCACATCTGGAGTAGGGTACACACTCCGTGTCCCACACTTTTCCAGGGACATTGACAAATGACAGCACATCTAGGGAAGGGCAACAGGCATGACTTGAGGGCGCAAGGCCATGACTTAGGAGAAATTGTTGAGGGGAGCGGATAATATTTAACAAAGAGCTCAGCTTAGAGGATGACAGCTAAGTTCATGCAAATTAAGAACTGTCATCTCAGAGAGGAGAACTCTTCCTGAATTCAGCTCCAGAGGGGACAACGAAGATAAGAGCGTAGCAGCTTTAATATGATAGCAAATTTCTACACAGTGTAAAGGACAACTTTCTTATAATTTGAATTTTTCAAGACTGGCTGCTCCATAAAGTGGTTGCCCCCAGGTTAACCATCTAATGTAACTGTTGCAAGAGAGAATTCCCATGTTGATAGGAAAATGGAATTCCTTTGTCTAGAGGAGTCTTTAGGAAATGATGGCTGAAACAAGCAAATTGCTCAGCAATTCTGAAAGAAATAGGTGTGGAAGTTGTCCATAGGAACAGAGCTATTGAAAATGTCTGTGAGAGTTGAGAAGACAGAAGCCATCAGAGGAGAGCTTTGGAAGAGGTATCATTAAGTCAGGAGAATGCTACTAAGTAATCAAATTATAATGCGGGTCAGACGGAGATGTCACAGACATTATATATTTTCTTGAATAGTTTTATGTAATTTATTTTTCACAGAGATAAACATACAGCTAACAAAAATGTTCCTAAATCAACAATCTTCTGATGTGTAGTTCAGTGACTCTAAATGGATTGATTATTCATATTGTTCAAACTTACCATTAACTGTTTCCAACGTGTGTTTAAAATTGGGGTTTTTATTTATTAGTCATATCACAAAAGTGAAAAAAAATAGGCAGAATTAATCTTAGTAGATTGATAATTTAGCAGCATAAAATGCTTACCATCGATCCAAAATGGAGACATTTATTGCCACATGAAACACTTCCTATTAAGCATTTAAACCATTTGTGAGCGGTCTGCTAACAGCTCACTCCACTTGGGTGCAGTATGCTCTGAGCACACCCCACTTAAACGCTGCCACTTAAAGCAATGAGAATTAAAAAAAAAGATGACATTTAAAAATTGTTTTAAATGGAATAATAAGTCGGCTAGTTTGGGGATTCCAAAGACTCAGTGGCTTGTGTGACAAGTGGCGGCCATAATAATGACCCACACAAACCAAAAGCATGACTGGTTAAAAAGAAAAAGTGTCGTTAGCAAAACCATTCTAAACTGTCCAGGTCGCCATGAGATTCCAGAGACACCAAAACAAGGAGAAGAAGGCTGTGGAATGTGTCCCTTTTGGCACCCACACGAGCGGGCAGCGCCAGGAATACAGGTGGAGTTTTACCAAAAGGAGCAGAGAATCCAATTGAGGCTGAACTGCACCTGCCCCACTCCTGGTTGCTCTGGCAACCGGACTCCCTCCCCATGCTAATGACATTATAATGAGAACATCCACATGCAAATGAACTAAGCAGTAATTACAGGCAGATCCTCACTTGTTCTTCTAGCTCCACTTAAAGAGGAGAGGGGAGCTGAGAAAGGAGTTGGGGAGAGTTTGAGCCTGTAAAGGGGAGATTACAAAAAGGAAAGAATTTGAGATTTCAATTAAAATGGCTATCTGGAATTTATATGCCAGAAAACAAAGCCGTGTGGCGATAGCCCAAGCCATCCCCATTCATTGACTTCCATTGCTGTACTGCCTTGGAGTGGGGCAGAGACCCCTCAGAGAGGGGAGAATGACAGAGACAGCAGCAACTCGGTAAGGAAGACATAGCTTGAGGAGAAACGGATCAGATCCCCTCTCCCTTCAATTTCAAAAGAAATCATTTGCCTCAAGGTCCCTATGGTGCTGTAATAGAAAAAAAAAAATTGAAATTCTGATAAAGACATGAAAACTCTGACAAGATAAAAAGAAGAGTGAAACCCCAGCCCTTTATTCAGGGATCAGATGTGCTTATCATTGTTTTTCTCCAACTTCCCCAACTACGTCCCATTGTCATTGAACTTGAACAAGTGAGTAGTGGCATTTCTTGGGTGGTGAAAATGATTTGCACCCACGTGCTAAGGGATCTCTAATGGCCTGGTGGGTAAAAAGCTGTGTTGCAATGCCAAAGGCACGAGGTTCAAATCCAGCTCTCTGTTGGAGAAGGATGGGCAGTCTCCCCTGGTGCTATTACTGCCCCTAAACAATCTGCTGAGGGTCAGCTAATGGGCTGGTTATGACTTGAGGGCACACATCAAGATCTAACCTGAAAATTGGTACAGACCCCCCTCATGACACCATGGCAGAAAGTCCTGGTGACGGGCTTTCATAAAGATTGGTGCTCCTGGGTACCTTCATGTGCTCCAGGGCAGAGCCGACCTGTGTGTGCAGAGGACAAACACACTTCATAACCTTTGCAAGGCTGTGACCATTTGGAAGCACATCACCAAGCTTGTAGTCCATTCTTTCAGGTTGTCGTGAAATGCTTGGCCTTTTATGCCCCTCAGGGACACTCAGTAAAGATTCTAGCGTTCACTGCCTTGAGTCAGCTCTAACTCACAGCAACTCTGAACAGCGGAATGAAACCATGCCCCGTCCGGTGACATCTTTACAATCTCTGCTGTACTGAAGTCCCCCCCCCCCATTGTAGTCACTATGCCCTTTGATCTCCCTGAGAATCTACTTCTCTTCCATTGACGTTTACATTTCCAAGCATGATGCTCTTTCCAAATGTTCAAAACACAAGTGCGATGAAGTCACACTACCCGTGCTTTGAAGGAGCCCCCTGGCTGCACTGCTTATGAGTCATAGTTGTGTGTTCTTTTGGAAGTCCATGGAATATTCGATGTTCTACTCCAGCACCACAGTTCAAATGCATCAATTCTATAGTACGATGACTTGGTAAGACTACCGTACTTACAACAATGTGCTAAAAGTCACCACATTTTAAAAGTTTCAAAACGAAATAATAAATAAGTCGATTTGGCTAGAATGGAAGGGTCTCAAGAGCATCAGAGCATGGTGGTAGGAGGCAGCCTACCTTAGAGGTGGTATAGGAGGTGCAGCTGAAGGGTTTTGATGTGAAGAACATAGTATCTGAGGAAGTACAACTTCGTAGGCAATGTCTCATTCCATCGTTCGTAAAGTCACTCCAAGCATATGAGGCAGAGTATAAGGGTAGAAAGAAAGATACGAAGACAAGTTAAACTACTTTTGTTCCTCAAGTAGATGCATGTGGTGATGATGGCAGCTAGAATGAATAAGAATAATCACTGGCTCAGGACAGGGAAGGGTTCAGAGCTGCTGTACATCGGGTCGCTATACATCGCAAACAACTCAATGGCACCTAACAACAATAATGTACTATGACAGGTTTGGAAGCAAGAGTGGCATCTGCTTCCTAAACAACATGCCTCCAGAAACTCTATGAACTTTGATAAATGTCAATATTTGTAGAGGGGCTTTAGGCCTTTTGTTTATAGGGTCAATATGAGTCATGCTCGACTCAAAGACAATCAACAACAAAGACAATCAGCAAGCAAATTTTGTAGCTAAAATAAAATCCCCCATCAAGACATATAGATAGAGTGAGATAAATGAGAAAGAAAAAAAGAAGAAGAAACCAGAAAGTCACTGTTGGACTCTCTGCCAAAGTGATTGGGTGGTTGGAATAAGGAAGTTTCAGTAATAATTGGTTTAGGGCAGAAATTCATTAGGACAAGATAATACATTGTTGATATTTTGGGGCCAGGTGTTCTTGGAGTCCTCAGTAGTGTAAGATGTTTAGCAGTGCCCATGACCTTAACCAACTAGATGTCAATAAGAAACCTCAGTTGTTTCAACCAAAGAATAGTTTCTGATCATTGCCAAATACTTGCTAGGCAATAAATAGACTGAGGGCCGAAGAGCTTGAGTTTAGTAGACTTGGATGTAGCTGTGGTCTGAGAAGGTGAAGAGATTAAAGGCACAGAAAAGCAGATAGGTGAACTTCCAGTAAACCAAATAAGGAGATTAAGTAGTATTTTAAAAAGACACAATTTAAAGTAAAATAAGACAGATAGCTCTGTAATAAACTTATCTCCCAACCTCCAAGAAACATCTTCATTGCCGTTCAGTAGATCTGGACTTGCAGTAACCCTGGAGGACAGAGTTGAGCTGACCCACCGATTTGAAAACTAATACATCTTTAGAAATGATGGCCTCATCTTTTTCCCAAAGAGTGTCTGGTAGTTTGAACCCTCTATCCAAACTAAAAAGTGGGGTGTGCTGGGACAGGGGAGGATTGTATACTAATGAAGGAATTTTTCTTTTACTTTTCAGAGAGTGGAGTGAACTGGGGGAGAAGGGTGGGCAGGGAGAAAAACGCAACAATGAATGAGTGGAAATCAAAATTATTGTAAATCCAAAATTATTGTAAATGTTCATTAAAATTAATAAAAACAAAACAACTAAAGAAGGAGAAGAGATTTCCCTCTCTTCTGGTGACGGAAGGGGTGGGGTTAGGAGACAGCAAAGTGATAATCTTGAAATGAGAAGATGTGAAGGATAGAAAGGAAGTTAGCAACTCTAGGAGTGACGAAGATGCCTGCTTGTTAGAAACTGCTGGATACAGTGATGCTCAGAGTCTCGATGATCCTGGAAAAATTACGTTTACATGTATGTGTGATGTGTGTAGGTGGGGGGTGCAGAAAGCAGATTTCAACAGTGTTGAGGAGTTGATATGGCAGCTCTGCGTCTGGATCATTCTTCGGCCAATGTTGGCACCAACGATTTGAGAAGTGCTGTTACTGTTGTTAGGTGCTGTCAAGTCGACTACAAGTCACAGTGACCCTCGGAACGACGGATCTGAACCTTGTCCTTTCGATCCTCATAATCTTTGTCAGACTCAAACCTATTGTGGGCGTCACTGTGTCAATCCACCAAAGGACCCAAGATAGACCCTTTCTATCTCTACCTAAGCCTCTGTCTTTCGCTGCATTTATCTTTCTGATGACTGGTTCTTCCTAAAAAAATAAGCCCAAAGTAAGTGAGACAAATTTTCAGCATCCTTTCCTCTAAAGTTGATCTTTCAAGATAGATTTGTTTGTTCCTTTGGGAGTCCATGGTCTAGTCAACACTCTTTGCCAACATCACAATTGAAAGACATTGATTCTTCTTCAACGAAGATGTATTTGAGGAATAGTAAGGTGCTTTAAGGAACTGTAGTGGTTAAAAGACCGAGCTTCTTCAGTGGTTCGAACCCACCAGCAGTTCTGTGAAAAATCCACCAGTGGGAGAAAGATGGGCAGTATCCTTATAAGGATTTACAGCCTCAGGGACCTATGACTATTAACTGGAATCCACTTGAGGGAAGTAGGCTTGGTTTTCAGTGAAAGGGTGCTTTAAGGAGACTTGAGGGTGCAGTGCTTTATCTTTAGAGTTTGTTTTCTGTCTTGGGTTGCTAAGCAAAATGTCATCAGTTCAAATCCACCAGCTGCTCCACAGTCTCTTCCAGGAAAAATGGATAACCTTGAAAACTAAAGGACACTTCCTCAAGTGGTCATTAACTGGACAGCGTACACTTTATAATACCAAAGAAAACAGTGAGGTAAAGAGAATTTTTTTTAATATGAAATAGCAGATTAAGTTTTCTATCTGGAAGGTAGGTGGAACTGAGAGACAACCAGGGTGTCAGAGCCTTCAGACAAGATCAAGGGTCCAGCATGGACCCTTCAAATAAGAAGACAGGACCTTGGAGGTGAGGAGAGCTCTGTAAACACCTCTCTAGAGACACTAGACAGCAACATGGAGAATTGCAAATAAAGAGGCAGATTCTTTATGAAACTGGGAAACCAACCCTGAACACCTTTCATGAGAGAATTGGACTTTTCACTGTAGGCCTTTTTTTGTACTGTTTGGTGTATGAGTCACATAATGTATATTCATTTTTATAAAAAAATGAAAATTCATTTTTTAAAAAGCAAGACCTAGAAAGGAAAACAGCTTTTTTTTTTCTTTCCTTCTTTTTATTTTTTGCTTCAAAGGGAGAATTCTGGAATGACATTGTGCACATTTCTTGAAATAATTTTAATTGTGATTTTAACAAAAGTTTACAGAAAAGTTAGATTTGCTTTCTTTCATTGTTGCACACGATTTTTAAAAATAAATTTTTATTTTATATTGGTTTGCTTACAAAGTTTATATGCATCGTGTTTCACACTATCCTTCATTCACATTGTGTTTCATACAATCATTCCCATTCATTATATTTCGTAAAATTAATCAACATTGAATGATTCCCACCATTGTCCTGGCTTTCCAGATCCCTTTTCTTTTACTCACCTCTCCTTCCACCCACAAAATGCTCATTACATTTTAAATATTCACTGTATCTGTGGGTGTGGGATGATGTAAAAACAGTCTTCAGCCAATTTTCTTGAGTAGAACCTATCAAAGCTGGAAAACTCTGACAGTCTTACAAGAATGTGCAGTTGATACGTTAGATAACGACAGGGCCGGGTGGTGGGGGAAAGACTGTCTTTCAGGCTATGGAATCATCTAGGTTTTAGTTTTCCAAAGCATTATCTCAAATCCCAAGGGAAATATCTTTTTATCAACTAAGCCCTTTCATAGAGAGCTCTGGGTGTCTAGTGATAAGAAGCTGACTACAATCCCGAAGGCACAGTTCAAATCCACACAACTGCTCCACTTTGCTGTTGCTCGGTGCCTTTGAGTCGAGTATGACTTACAGCGACCTGAACCCTGTTCTGCCCTGTGCTATCCTCACATTTCCTGACACACAAGAGCCCATTGCAGTAGTCACCATGTCAATCCACCTGGTCAAGGGTCTTCTTCTCTTTTACTGACCTTCCACCCTTGCAAGCATCATGTCTGACTCCAAGTAAGAGTCCATCCTAGCAACATGCCCAAAGCTGGGGAAGCAAAGCCTCATCATTCTTGTCTCCAAAGAGCACTCTGGGTGCACCCTCCCCAAGACATATCTGATGTTCCATGCTCTTCTCCAACATCACAGCTCAAAGAGGTCAGTTCTTTTATCATCTCTATTCAAAGACTCTCCTTCATAGGGTCACTATGAGTTGCCTGCGACTCGACGGCACTTAACAACAACAACAACAACAATTCATTGTCCAGCTCTCAGGTGTGCTGCTCCGCTGGAGAAGGATGAAAAACCTCCTCTCGTGCGATTAACCGCCTCTGAAAACCTACTGGAGGGTCAGCTGTGAGTCGACTGTGTCTCGAAAGCCCACAACAACAACAGCAACCCTTTCACAGGGTCAGGGTGAGTCAGAGTTGACTTGATGGCACCTAAAACAAACTCTTTCATTAAGATAATTATCTTCCATGTTACCAACATTTACATCTGTCTTTACATTTAAAAGTAACTAGAATTTGAAGTGCTTGCTACATGCAAACATCTTAGACTATTGTTACTTTATTCGACATTATTCTGAAATTGTGTGTATTTACTGAAACTTTTAAAATAGTGTGTGATCAAGATAATGTCTGTGATCAAGAAAATCTCTCCATTCATCACAGCGGTTGCTTACCGTCAGCAAATCTGGAGACATCAGATTGCATTCTTTTACGGCAAGCCTAAAGACTTACATAAAATTTTAGAAGATCTAAGTCGTGAATGCAACTTGGTGAACTTGGCTTCCTTTAATTGGTTTTATGAACCTTTCCTTCCAGAGTCACGAAATAATACCTTGAGGATTTCACAAAATACAATTATGAAATTTTATTATATTTTGTCTAAAATCTTTCACACTTCCTTTTTATTTGCTCTATGGAAAAGTACTGATTGGAAATGACTTACTGAAAAAGATGATTTTTGTAATGCATACTAAAATACTCTGCATAAAGCATGCAATTTGAATAAAATATTTTGTTACCACCAACATAATAAGGTCATAATTATACATTTTAAAATAATACTTCATGGCTCTGATGTTTTAAGTTTTAAAATCTGATATCTGAACTATTATTAATTATATATATGGTGAACACTTTGAGAAATCCTTCATTATTTCATGAGAAATATGGATACACATTTAAAATCAAATATCTGAATCAATATATGGTGTACCAGGAATTCGAAAAACTTCAACTGAAGGTCTTTTTTTAAAACTGTTCCTTCCTCTTGTTGTGTTTTTACTTATGTTGTTATTCATTTAATGACTTACATTATTGTCATTTAATTTGTTAGTACTTAAAAGTTAAGCATGGATGGCCAAAAGAACAGATAAGTCTTGGAGAAGATGCAGCTAGAGTGGTCCTTGGAGACCAAGATGATGAAGCTTCATCTCACACACTTTGAGCTTGTTGCTAGGGGAGGCTCTCCCTTGGAGAGGGACATCATACATGGGAAGGAGAGGAAGACCCTCAGCAGGTGGGTTGACAGTGACAGCAGCAATGGGCTTACATGTTTCAGAGATGACACGGGACAGGACAGTGTTCAGATCAGTTGTTTGTAGGGCTGCTATGAGTGGTATTCAACTCAATGGTGCCTATCAACAACAGTAGTACAAAAGTCAAGCAAGGAGTTCTGGTGGCCTAGTCTTGGGGTTTTTGACTGCTGACCAAAGGATTATGTCTCCAGCTGTCTGAACTCATAACACCTCTTCAGAGGAAAGATGGGCAGTCTCTTCCATATGTGATTTACAGCCTTAGAAACCCAATGAAGAGGAGGTCTGAGCTGGAACGGATTTAATGGCAATGAGTTTGAAAAGTTAAGTTGGATGGATTCATATCTAAAAAAGGAGCCCAGGTAGTATACTAATTAAAGAATTCAGTGCTAACTCAAAGGTCATCAGTTCAAACCACTAGTCACTCTGTAGGAGAAAGACAAGATCGTTTGCTTCTGTAAATATTTACAGCTTCAGAAGGCATGTATGGAGCAGGTCTGCTCTGACTGTTAGGGCCCCTGAGTTGGAATTGACTCAGAGGCAATGGAAATGGTCTCAGTGAAGACCATGAGTAGATAGGGGAAAATGCTGCTTCATAAAGTTGACTAGTTCTTACACAGACAGGTTCCATTTTCCCTCATATGCAGAGTTGTCAGGACCTTGTTTTTCTTTAATCTTTTTGCAAAGGAATACATGCATTTTTATATATAGCCAAACAATCCCACCTATTTCATGAGTTCCTTTCACTCTACAAAACGCTATGAATGTTAGAGAGATTAACACAGCCAAGTCCAAGTCCTTATGGAACTCAAGCCACGTGCCTTTGGGATGGCAGTGCACACTCTTTACCACTAGGCCTGCAGCGCTCCCTTCTAGGGAGGAGACGGGGGTGATTGTGGCTGGAAAGTAAAGGGTTGATGCTACGTGGATGGTTATTACAGAAGAGCAGGCCATGCCAGGGAGGTGACACATGCATTTAAAAGACTTGTTTTCTGGTGTCCTCAGTGTTTATGTATGCAACATATGAATTGCATTTTCATATATATTTTTTATGCTGAGTTAAAGCAAACTCTTGTAGAACAAATGGCCATGAGCCTTTATCATCAAAGTTTGAACAACAGTCTCCAAGTGCCTGATTAAAAAGGAACACAGATTGTTTTAATAGAATCCCTTGCTTACATTTAAACCAGTTATTTAAATTATAGCTTAATTCTAACAAGAGAACTTTGTTTATGGGAAAGAATAAACAAAACTCAAAAGAATACATCCTATGGTTCTTGGTTTCATATATATATATTCCCCCCCCCCCCCGACTTAGAGTTTAAGAACCTGGCTATGTACAATATTTTTTACTGTGTCTTAAATCAATTTGTTCTAAGTAACTACAAATAATGATGTAGCTGGTTTGGTTTTGTTATATCCCCCAACTTGCATTTTGGTTCACAATTTATAAATTGCAACTGAATGTGAATTCTCCAACGGACAGACTAAGAAATGACATTTCCTCCAGGTAATTTTTACCATTCGTATACACGATAAATATAAAATTCTTTTGAAAGCCTTTAGTGCCCCAAAAGAAAGTTGTTTCAAGACGTAACACAATATTGAAATTGTAGTAATCTAGGGAATAAATACGTAATAAATACATCCCCTAATAAATATATAGGGAGCTCTGGTGGCTTAGTGGCAAGAAGCTGTGCTGCAATCAATCCCAAAGGCACGTGGTTCTAGGCCACCAGCTGCTCCACAGGAGAAGGTGGGAAATCTCCCATGTGATTAACTGCCTGTAAAAACCCACTGGAGGGTCAGCTATGGATCAGTTCTGACTGTATGGTACTTCACAGCAACAACAAAAACAAATATGGAAGTATATTTATATTATTATGTCCAATAAATACAAAGATGGATAAAATATTCTGGCCTCACTTAACTGTTTTGTATGCAGGCTAGGTGAGTTGAATATGATTCACAAGGTGCTAAAAGAAACAAGAATAATAACTAAAATTGAGAAAGAACTAAATAATATAGACAAACATGCAGGACATTGGAACAGAGGCAATGATGCATGCTGTACCTAAATTTCATTAATTCACTCCTGTAAACTTGAAGTGCCAGCTTCATGATATGGTTGATAATTGTACAGGTTAATTTCCAAATACTACAATTCTCTCAGTCTTTAAAACAAAGTTCCAATATGGCACTACTTGGTATTTTTTATTTATAAATTGTATGGACTCCTGCGTATTAGTAACAGATGCCAAACTCAGCTCATTGGCACTAAGTTGCAGCTGGCTCACAGCTGATGCACCATTTGGTTTGTGAGGCTGTAAATCTCAGAGAATCCTTCGTTTGATGGATTTGAACTTCCAGAACGATTTGGCCTTTGAGTTAGCAGTGCAACTCCCTCGGGTCTTCACCACCAGAGTTCCCTGATAACAAATATTCTTCCATGGAACTGCAAGTGGGCATTTTATAAGGCGGTTATAGGCAAGCCTGGAGTCTCCATCACTGGCACTTTTTTAAGAACATTAACCTACAAAATCCTTCTGAATCCTCATAGGAATTCTATGCTACTAATATCCTCAACTCAAGTAGTAAAATTTAACTGCTGAGCTGTAAATTTCTTTAGTATGGTCTAAGGCAATAATTTCCAGCTTTGTTTTCTCCTTCATTCTATAGGCTGTCCTCAGTGTTCATATCTAGTCTTTCTAGAAGATGTTTGAGAATACCAAAGTAATCTTTTAACTCAACCAACTCGTCATCGAGGAAAGGAGCCTTGACTCACAGGGGGGTAAGTGTTGTGCTACCCTGGGAAGGTTGGTGGTTTGAATCCACTAGCTATTCTGAAGGAGGAAGATGACAGTTTGCCCCCATAAAGATTTATAGTCTTGGAAATCCAAAGCCCTGTTTTGACTCCATTCTGTGGGGTTGTTGTAAGTCTGGCTGGACTCTGTCACTGGAAATGTGTGTGTGTTCAGTATGTAATAGGATCAGTGAGTAATAAAGGGTGCCGTTATCCATGACCCCTGTCCTTGGAGAACTTGCACTTTTATTGGGAAGAGGAGACAAAAATGAAATAGTACAGAGTGATCAAAGCCAAAACATATAATATACATTCAACTGTAACTCATCTTAATGTTAAATAAGTATTTCATATATTTATTACATGTGTGTACACATACATGTATGAATATATGTCATACTTTGTATTCGACAGGTGCTATATAGCACAGTAACTTCAAACACAGCTTCCTAGGGTCTTCAGTCCTCCTCCACAGATTTGCTTAACTTAACTCAGTCTTTGTTTTACTTTTTGAGATCATTACTTGCATGGGAGGTCCATCAGGATAGTGGAGAAGTGGTGGACACCTTGGCTCCTTCATCGTGTCTGTTCACATACACTCACCCTTCCTCGTGGCTGTGTGCCTTTCCCTGGCCCACATTGTCCCGGCCCTCTCTGGCTGCATAGCTGAGCTAACCCAATTTACAGCAACATCTGGTGGCATTGGCACCAGCTCTGATTGTCACTCGGTGTCCCCTGGGCCTGTCGGGGTGTGTGATAAATAAAGCCCGCATGAGCAACTGTTGGGCCAGGGGCGGGCAGAGGTATTCTCCGGCTCCCGATGCAGGGCAGCAGGGTGGGCAGCAAAGAGGAGGGGGCAGGAGACACAAAAGTGCTGATGTCAGAAGCCCTGACACGCCGCGGGCGGTATGTGACATCTCCCGGCTTTGGGCTGTTGTTGGGTGTGACGTGTGTCATGATGGATGAGTTTCAGATCTTTCCCATTATATCATATCCGTAAGAAATTCCCTCTTCCTCAAATGTGTTTTTGTTCTCCAGCCCAGGGCTGCAGATGGCATCTGCCCACGCATTCCCATTGTGTGAAGCCCACGGAGAACTTCCCCATTCTTGTGGGATCCTGCTCATGGTTGACTTGCTAGCATTCAATTAAGACCAGAAATTATGGCTTTGGGCAGTTTAACCTCTTTTAACAGAGAGTAGTGACAGGCACTCTGGCCACTTAGGAATTTCCTGAGGTGCCACTGGTCTTTTTTTCATCAAGATTTGAAAGGAAAGCATCAGTAGATAAAATAAAGGCAATTGTTTTGCTTCCTTCTACCCACTCCATCATTGACTTATCCTTTCATAAAGACAACAAGCACGCTATCTCTTTGCATAGAGCCTTCGTGTACATGAACGCTTAGAAAAATTTGAAGGGAGAACTCCATGAGAAAAATCCAGGGGGAATATATATGATAACTCATGTGGGGCACCAAGGTTAAACAGCCGTGAGTTGATAGCGGTCCAAAGTTAGACGTCTTTTCTTTTCTCTCCCTTTTTAGCTCAGTGCCATAGATTTTGTCCATTTGTATGACTTCTGAGGCAAACCATTTTTGCTTTGGAAAAGCTGCAATGATGAGTTATAGAAATAGGAGCAGATTGGCAAGGCACCCACCACCTCTCCTCTTTTTTTCTTCTGAGTTCCAAGCATTATGCTGAAATAGGACAGAAGCCATAGTTGAGGAGAAGCTGGTAGGCGGACCCTGGGATTTTCTTCTGAACTCTGGAAGGAAGCAATGCGCCATCCTTGTACTTTCATGTCCAATGTGCTTCGTGATAGAGGCAATGTGGGCTGGTTTAGAGCCATGAGGAGGATCCTTCGAAATGAATATTTAAATATTTGTGGGTCGAAGCAACATGAGTGGCTGATGACAAAAGCTGCTCAAAACCCTGGGAATTTCAGATTCATTTTAAGTCCTCAGACATCGAGGCCAGGTTACAGGTAAGCTGGGCTGAGGAGGTGAGATCAAGGTGTGGACCTGATGGTTATCACGGGAATGTTAGAATTCTCAGGAAGCTCCCCTCCTGTGCTCAAATAAAAAATGAAGAGACTCTTGGAAAAGTCAGCATCAGAAGAACACCAGGAGAGATAAGGAAGCAACCGAAATAGGAGAGTTAATGAAGAGGAGACAGGAATTTGGACATCACCTGAGAAAGCAGAGAGAAGGGAGCAAGGAGGTCATCAACACAGGCCTTAACTGCAGCACTGAATCATTGTCTAAGACGGCCTGATGGGCTGGGGAGGTTGACTTCACGAAATGATAACCTCTATCTACACCACATAGGATAAGGGAGAATGACAACATCTAACACTGATTAAGAGCTTACTGCGTGCCAGACACTTTTTAAAAGCACTCTTTATAAATCAAGAGACTTTCTAAAAAGTAAATATCAAATCCATTAACAGTTTAAGACGGTGACCTCTCAGATCTCCTTTATACAAGAATTCTCTAAAGCATCGTTCCCCAAGTGACCAAAAAGTCTTGGCTGGCTTCAGAGCCTCTTCTCTTTATTATTTTGCATTTGTTTGGATCTTCATTTGGGCAGAGCCTCTTGTCTACAAGGTAGGAAGACTATAATCTCTGGGGGAGTCTGATTCACCAGAGACATTGCTGGGTAGTTTCCAGCCTCAGTCTGTCAATTATCAGTCTATTAGAGACCCTTCATGCCATTCAGGGACTCTCACCGTAATCTTTTCATAAGCAATCCAGTTAGTTTTCCTGGTCAGGGCCCTTTTTAAAGCACTGACTTGAGTGGGAAACAATGTTTCCTAGAATGTTGGGCTTTTTAAGCTCGGACCTCCATATTCAGAAGTAAGCAGAGGAAAAGTTGCTATTTCACATATATTGAGAGAGATGTTGTGAGTTGTCCAAATCCCGAACTTGTGGCAATCACGTTGGGCTTGGTCTTGTGATTGCCTTCATGATTGATTGCCGATCTTCATGATTGATTGCCGATCAGACCACTGGAATGATCCACCATAGGACTCTTGGTGGTTTAATTGCTGGAATTAGATCACCAGGCCCTTCTTCTCAGTGTGCCTTAGTCTGGAAGCTCCACTGAAACCTGTCCAGCATGGCACCAACATGCAAGACATGTAAGTGATGGTTGCATTTGTGATGCTAGGACCTGGGGATCTGATGTGTTGTAGTTATGTGCTGTTGAGTCACCTGCGACTCAGAGAGATTCTTTGTACCATAGCTCTCATCCCTTCCCTGTCCTGAGCCAGTCTCACTGATTCCACACACCTACACTCAATGCCCCAGTTACCGTATCAATCCATCTCATCCAGGGTCTTCCTCTCCTGGGCTGTACTTCCACCTATCTAAGCATGATGTCTTTCTTTAATGACTGGTCCTTCCTGGTCCCATGTCCAAAGCAAGAGAGACAGAGCTTCAAAACCCATGCCTCTAAGGAGAAACTTGGTTTGACTCTCTCCAAGACAGAACCATTTGTTCTCCTGGTGGTCCATGGTATGTGCAATATTCTTCTCCAGCACTACAACTCTAAGGCATCATTTCTTCTTCCGTCATTCTTAGTCATTGTCCGGCTCCCTGATGCATATAGCAAGTAACTGTAAAAAGCATGGCCTGGATCAGGTACACCTTAGTCCCCAGACTGACATCATTCCTCTTTAGCACTTTAGAGAGGTTCCTGACTGCAAACTTCCTCAGTGCAATTTGTCTTTTGATTTCCTGATCATTTGTGCCAAGAGTGTTGATTGTGGACCTGACCAAGCTGAAATTGTTAACAACCTCAATCTCTTCTCCATCTATCATGTTGCTGCCAATTGGCCCAGTGTTGGGAATCTTTGTCTTGTTGATGTTGAGCTTCAAGCCATTTTGAAGACTACAATCCTTGACTTTCTGCAGCAAATGCTTTAGGCCATCCTCAGTTTCAGCAAGCAAGGTTATATCATCTGCATACTACAGGTCATGGTGAGTCTTCCTCCAATCCCGATGTCACATTCTTCCTCACAGAGTCCAGCCTCCTGAATGATCGATTCCGTATACAGTTTGAAAGGTAGAGAGATAGGCTGCAGCCCTGGCACACTCCTTTCCTAATTTTGGATCATGCAGTCTTTCCTTGCTCTTTTGTGAGTACTACTTCCTGGACCAAGTATAAGGTTTGAATGAGCACAATCAAGTGTTCTGGGAGTCCCATTCCTCTCAAGGTTAGCCACAATTTGTTGTGATCCACACAGTCAAACGCCTTTGCATAGTCAATGAAACAGATAGACATTCCTCTGGTACTCTTTGTTCTCAGCCCAGATCAATCTGACATTGGCGATAATGTCTCTAGTGCCACAGCCTCTTCTAAACCCATACAGAGGTGAGAATTCTACCACTGAACCAGCACCTCATCAGCTAGTAGACATCCCTTCTCTTTCTCTGAAATAATTACACATGAACATATTTTGTGTGTGTGTGTGTGTGTGTGTGTGTATGTATGCTGAATATGAGGAGGACTTAAAGCACTTGTTGCAGAAGATCAAGAAATACATCCTTAGGTATGGGTTACATCTCACCTTCAAGAAAACAAAGGTCCCTACCACCGGTCCAACTGACAACATAATGATAGATCAAGAAAGTATTGAAACTGTAAATGATTTAACCTTACTTGGATGCACAATCCACACTTTTGGGAGCACCAGTCAGGAGATCAAGAGACATATGATTTGGGGCAAATCCACTGTCAGGGATCTGTCCAAAATACTAAAGAGCAATGATGTCAGTTTGAAGACTAAGGTACACCTGGTTCTGGCCATAGTTTTCTGAGTCACTTGCTCTCGTGTATGAGAGCTAGACAATGAATAGGCATGACAAAAAAAGAATTGATGCTTTGTTGCAGTGTTTGAGCAGAGTACTGACAAAAGAACACACAGATAGTCTTGGGGAAAGTGCATCCTTACCTTCTTGGAGGTAAAACTTCCTCTCTCACACTTTGGCCATGTTGTTAGAAGAGGTTAATCCTTGGAAAAGGACATGATGCCTGGAAAAGTAGAAGGTAAGCAAAAGAGAGAAAGACCTTCAACTAGATGGACTGACATAGTAGCCAGTAGCAGTGGGCTCAAGTGTGTCAGAGATGATGCGGATGGCGCAGGATAGGACAGCGTTCAGGTCTGTTGTTCATAGGGTCACTATGAGTTGTATTCTACTCAGAGACACCTAACAACAAAACGGCAAGACACAAGGGTAGCTTGACATTGTCTAAAAGGACTTTTCAGGCAAAAATCCCGATTGATCTATTTTAATTTAATTTCTAAGAAGTGACGTACAGTGATCATGTTGTGTGGTTCGTATAAGGGCCATGTGGTTGTGAGCACAGTGGATTCGGTCACAGTGCGGGGACCAAAACTGGTCTCTGTGGCCTCTCTTGCTGTTATCTCATGTATTTCTCTCGTTGAACTAGGAAACGACTAAAAGAGAAAGCTTCTATTCTTAGGGGCTTCCATATCAAACTACACAGACAGGCTTGAGAGCCTCCCCGCAGCTCCAAATTATGTGGACGTCTGATCATATGAGTAGGACTCCATGAGCCAACAGCTAGGAAAGGCAACAACTTTTCTCCCTCTCTTTTTATTTTTTTTTAATTCTCACCACAGTGACTCTCTTGTTCAAAAGAGCTATTTGAGCTTTCTGAGAAAATTACCCCACAAGTCTTCCTGTGTGTTATAAGGGGCGGGGGAAATGAGATACAAAGGTGGTTGAAAACCATTACTTTTTTTTTAAGGCAATAATTTGTGCAAAATAAGTTCCCAAGTGAAAATGTTATATATGGTAGCCTCGGCTTTCAGAAAATCTCCACATAAAGGAGAACACAGGAGTCTCCAAGCTGCCAAATTGTTTCTGGGCACCAGCCGCCTTATCTTCCTAGGAAAGCAAAAGTGAGGCCACTGTGTGGAGCATTACTTCTGCCCAACAAAGGAGTTGGGCTTAAGCCCAGTCCCTAAATTATGAGTCCAAAAATCAAGCTGAATATTTGTAAAACTTTTTGCTTTCCAGTATATGAATGTGAGGCTTCATAAGCATCGCTTCCTTAAAGAGATGGTGAATCAGTGACTGTTATCTAAGCAAAATTGTGATTTTGATTATCTTTAAAGAAAAGAAGACATTTTATCTCTTGGCACAAATACATTCATGAATCCAAAGAAAAAGTGTGGGGTGGGGGGAAGGTGAAGAGACAACCCAATACAGGGTTTTTTAACTGTGTGCCATCGGCATTTTGGGCAAATGAATTCTTTTGAGGGTGAGAGTGGCTGACTTGTGTGTGTTATAAACTGTCCCTCTAAATGCTAACAGCATCTCCAGGGCCACATGATGAGAATGAACAGTGTCTCCAGACTTTTCCAATTGGAGGAAGAATGGGAAGAGAGAAGGGTGGAAGGGGTTACTTCTGGTTGATGTAGAGCTCTCTGGTGTTAGCCCACTTGAAGGAATATGGTCCATTCTACCAGACCCATATCACTGGCTTTTCAAGAAAATTGCTCTCAAAAATATTCATGATCAATGCTGTAACAATGTTGTTCCTTCTTGGCAACAGGACAGTGCATTTCCCTCCTATCCTGACATTTTTTTATGATCCTGAAAACAGGTTCAATAGAAGCTTGCAGACCAATCACATCCTAGCAGTGTTATTATGGAGGGATGGGTTAAAGGAAATAATTTTTCCCTTAGAAACTTCAGACCTTGCAGGAAGAGAACTGGTGTTGTTCTTGATGCCATCCATTAACTCATGAGACTCCATGCACAGCACAGTGTTGTTCTGTTAGGTGTTATCAGCACGTTCAGTTACAGATTATGATCAGTCCCTAGAGTTCCCATTGGCTGATGTTTGAACGTAGGTTGTCAAACTTTTATTCTTAGTCTTAGCCCAGTTGTTCTATTGAAACCTGTTCAGCACTGTAAAAACATGTAGGTCTTCATTAAAGTGAATTCAACAAGAATCTTCCACACAGGAGGCAAGAATTCTACCACCAATCCCTTAGCTTCTTAAGAAACCCCTACATTTATTCCTCACACAAAGAGTACGAAGTGATGTGCTATTGAGAAGTGACTTCTCTTTTCTTGAAAAGTTTGCTTCATCCATACTCAGGGTGTAGAAATCTGTCCTAAACAATAAAATTCTTTTATTATATTTTATTTTATGTTACTGATAATATATTTTAATTTTATTTTATTTTCATTTTATTTTATGTTATTGATTACATCTGACAGTCCCCTCCCATATTTCTCTCAAGCAGCAGTACTTTTTCTGTTGTTCACACTGCAGTGGAAATTGCTGTCACGAGGAGTCCTATGTCCTTGACTTGCATTATATTTTATGCAGGTGAGGGCTCTGCTTTGCTTTCTGGTGGAAGTAAGCCCAAGAAATCAGCTTATTACACATGTTGCTAATTCATCAGAGTGAAAGTCTGATAATTCTTGAGATCTAGAATGATCTGAAAATGCAAGTACTGCTCTCCTTAATTACACTACAATAGAAGTAGCCTCCAAATGAATTCAGATAAATCTGTTGGAGCCCCAGTGAAACAGCCTGTCTCAGATTCATATTAGTTTTCAAAGAAAGTATTTACAGTTGCTACATTTATATTCTTAGGGTAAAAAGAGTATCACCCTGTGAATGTGTTCAAAGACCAAGTATCATCAGGCAATACATTGTTTATGTTTCACAACTATTTTTTTTCCCTTTAGTGAATCACATGCAGACAGTTTACTTTCTGATTATTTTTCATCTAACAGGGATGGTCACACTTTACTCAGGATCAGAAATTTGTATTTCCACTAGAAGACTGAGCAGAATCGTGGATTGTTCATTTGCTATTTCTGCTCTTTGTGTGGGTATTAGCTGTGTTTCTGATAACCATCTGTGCTCACATCTTCACTCTCTCCCTCCTTTTCCCTCTCTCTCCTTCTCTCCCCTACATCTCCTTATTGTAGGCTGGTAGCAGAGTGCTGGGCTCAGGGACTTAAATAAGATGAAAGTTCTACAAGGTCAGAGAGAGAGGCACAGGTCTGAAAGACTGAATTACTTAAAATTAAGCACATGCAGTAAAGCACACGATAAAAGAGCAGTGTCTAAGTATCTCAAGAACTTTTCTTCCTAAGAAATCAGCAAGCGTTATTTAGCGTAGAGTACTACTTACTATTCACTTCAATCAATGTCCCATCTTTAATGATTGCCTCTGTGAGTGGCATCCACCCAGGGCTCCAGTGATAAATATTTAATAAAGGGAACTCCCCCCATTTTTGCTTTCTCCCATATGCATTAAATTAATTACTTCATTTTAACAAGCAAAGCGGCTCTCTCAAATGCTACCTCAATATTTCACCCTGTATACAGCCTTGCAAACTTTTCATAAACGAGGCTGATTTACAGCTAAACATTTTGAAAAATTAAAGTTTTGGGGGTGGATTTGGGTGGAAAAAAAATCCCAAAAGATACTTAGCCAGAACAATCTAAAGATCCTACCAAGCACGCTTCCCTTTTAGACTTGGTGCATGTTGTTCCATTATTTGGTGATTTTAATTGAACTGCAGAGAATTTTTTTTTCTTACTGCAACGAGGGAAATAAAGACATTTTACTTGCTTTGTGGAGGGCTTGATTTCCAAGAGATTTTTTTTTTCATTCCCTTCATTTTATTTTTTTTTTTTTTTTTAGAATTTGCTGTGTGCTGAAGACATTCTGTTCTGGTGAGCTCTGTGCTGCTTATTCATGGCAATTACACTCACATCTTTGATCTTGGATGAGATCTCTTGTGCATATTTTGTTCTATTTATGTCTTTGATCTGGTTTCTGTGTGTTTTAAGGTTATGTTTTTATTTGAAAGACATCCAGTCTACAATATTTAAGGAAAGCTGGAGGGGGTGGGAGGAAGAGGTGACATTTTAGTTTATCCATATGACATTGTCTTTTTAGGCATATGGATAAATGAGACTGTTTCTATACCTCTCGGCTGCTTCTTCCAATCTACTGATAATTTGTGGGTTTTCAGCTGTCATAACCACGGAAGGCTGAGCAGTCAGATGGATTGCAGCCTGGCCGATGAAATTTGGCTCAAGGTTTCAGCAGTCTTGTTTGTTATTCCATTTTTCCATAAAAGAATCAAAGTGATCTTGTAGTGATGGCACAGCTACGGCATGCTACAAGAATATACTTAGGAAGCTTTTGCTTATGAGTAGTTTAAATATTCCTATGTGTTAGGTATGACTACTAACACTTTACGAAGCATGGATTCACATTCCAGTTCAGGTACTATATCATTTATACTCAAGTGTCAAGAATTCACCTAGGTAGCTTAAAGGTGATGTGTATTACAGAGTGGAGATTAGATAATAAGGTAACAGCTAGCGGTCGCTGTCGAGATGGCAAAGTGCTATGAATAAGGCGGCCGCACGGGACCTAGGAACGTACATGACAAAAATTAGTCACCATGGCAACATTTGAGCAGTGGGAGACAGGGAGCTGCACAACACAGAACGGCAGTGGCCTGATTGAAAAGAACTGCCTATAATTTACCGTGACTGACTTGTTATGTAATATGTTTGCTGTGCTATGCAAATAACTACAGAGATGTGAGAATCCAAAACAGCCTCCAAATCCAGATTGTAATAAAGAAAAAAAAACCCACCCACTTTTTTTTTGGCATTGAGATTAAGGATTTCAATTTGTCGTAAGCCAGAGAGTGCTTTGTTTCTCATGAGCTTAGACAGTGAGCCGTCTCACTGGGTACTTTTCTGTGTCTATCAGTGAGATTTCTGTGTTTCAGAGATCCATGGATGTCAGTGCTAAATATCACGTCATAAAAGCAAGTAAAAGCAGAATTAGAATGGGCAGAAAGATGACACAAATACAGAAAGCTGGTGTGGTCAATAGTTGTGTGATGAAACTCATCAGAAGAAGATAAATATATAGAAATATGAATCACTCTTGTGGCCTAGTGATAAGAAGCTGTGCTGCCAGCCGAGAGGCTCATGTTCAAATCCACCAGCTGCTCTTCGGAGGAAAGATGAGCAATTTCTGCCAGCGCGACTTACTGACTCTGAAAACTGTCTGGCGTGCGGGTGCTCAGCTTTGGGTTGGATCCAATTTGAGGATACATCACAGCACCAAGCCATTTTATGAAGCTTCACGTTCGGTTTCTTTCCAGCAGCTTGTTACTTTGAGTATTTGGATAATTGCCTTTGTCTCCATTTCTAGTTGGTTTGTGTGGCAGTGAGTCATGAGACCACCCTCAGACCAGCCTGTCATCTGGCATTCATAGGTTAAATGGTATTTCCCCCCCCCCCAGTTTTATATTTGCATTAGAGGTAGGACAAAGGACCTATACAAATCACTCATGCCATGTGTGAGAAGAAGGCCAACCAGAACCTAACTTGCTCAATGTGTTAGGAGAACAGGGACATCTCGGCCATAAATCTTAAAGGCAGCCCCCGAGTGCCAGACATGTGCAGTGTAAAAGCCAAGTAAGGCTGCAGAGCTCAGTATAAAAGGCAAGTATGTGAACGATCGTATGCAACACGAAGTGCATGCGCAACATACGATGCATGTGAATGATTACATGAAAGCCAGTTTTTTAAAAAGCCAAGTAATAGCACAGGTAAGCCCAACTACAATGAGCCCCACAGCTTCAAAGGGAGTTTTGGTGGCCCTAGTGGTAAGAAAACGGAGAAGGATAGGCAATTTGATTAATTGCCTCTGGAAACACACTGCAATCCAGAATGCACATGGTTCGAATCCACCAGTTGCTCCATATGAGGAAGATGCAATTTCCTCCAAGTAATTTCCTGCCTCTGAAAGCCCTCTGGAGGGTCAGCTATGAGTTGGTCCCAACTCCACGGTTTGTTGTTGTTGTTATGTACCATCGAGTCACTTGTGACTCATAGCAACTCTATGTACAATAGACCTAAACCCTGCCCCATCCTGTGCCAACCTCATTGTTTCTGACACACCTACTCCCACTGCCCCAGTCACTGAATTGATCCATCTCATCAAGAGTCTTTCTCTAAGGTCCCTGCTAAGCTGTGCATGTGTGAATAATAACAGCAAAATTATCAGGGGGTTCTGGCGTCATAGTCCATAAGGAGTTACACAGCTAACCCAAATGCTATATATTCCTGTAGGTCCTGGTCCACTAATAATTCTCCTTCGAAGAACAAGGAACAATCTTTTCCTGCATGGCTTAGAGCCTGTAAGGCCAGAGGAAGGTCAGAGCACTTTGTATCCTGTGAGCCCAATTACAATGAGTCAAGCAGCCAAGAAGCAAGGTCCCAGCTAAGCTCTGTGTGTGTGTGTGGTAACAATAATAGTAAAATGATTAGCAGTCATAGAAATAATTACAGTGAAAATCAGCTGAACACTGAGCATGTGCCTAGCACTCTACTAAACTCTTTCCCTTTGCTGCCTCATTTCGTCTTTGCATGTTTGCTGCTATGTAGGAACAGATTTTCCACCCACTTCGCAGAGTTAGTTACCTGGGAATCCTTAACAGATTTCTGTGGTTGTAGATCTTTACAGAAGGACTCTGCTTATCTCCCTTTCCTTGAGCCACCAAGATTCCAACTGTCAGACTTCAAGTTCACAGGTCAACACACACTGCACTGTGGCATCTTCTGCAGACTTAGGGAGAGGTCAGGTAACTCAGTCAAGGTCACACACCTGGTAGATGCAAAAGCCTAAGGAGAACCTAGAGCTGTCTGGTTCTCAAGTATATTCTTCTGAGCCGTCTTCTGCCTGCTATGTGTTCAAATTATTTCCCAATAAAACCTTTCTTCTCTGTTCTGTGATCAGTATTTTCAGAGGTTGTTATTGTTCTGTATTGTCACAAAGTCAGGACTTGCTGTTGACCCTCCAGGGGGTTTTCAGAGATTGTAAATTGCATGGACAGAGATTCCCCATCGTTTTCCCTCAGAGCAGTTGGGGGATTCTAACTTCGTTCCTCTGCGTTGGCAGCTCAACTCCTTACCAGGAAGCCACCAAGCCCAAATCATCTATCAGTGCCAGCCATTCCTTGAAGAACGGAGTTTCTACCCACAAACCGGGACAAGAGAAATCGATTACCTTCTCTGTTGAAACTTCTTTTGTTTGCATGTTTCTTATATATTTTCTCATTGTAAAATATTCCTCTCATAAGATGTCACTTATCATTATATCCTATTTTAGTTGGCAAAAAGGGGAAGAATTTGTCTTAAAATGGTACTCAGTACATCTAGCTAAACTATTACAGCATAAGAAGGAAAAAGACTATGGATGAACATTTTTGTTACATCAACATTTCTCAGGCCTCTAAACGCTCAGTTTAGAGATTAGAAAGATTGCTCTTCCAGGTGAACTTATCTAAGAAAGGTACCTCGACAGCATGTCCTTCAGAACGCAGAGACACAAATCACTTGCTTAGATCTGAGAAGTGCTGGAACTCCTTCTATCAGGTAGCAGCCCCTCAAAACAAACAAACAAACAACAAAACCCCAACAACCAAGCATTTAAAATTACACCTACCCCCAAAACCTCCTAACAACCCAGTGTTTAAAATTATACATCAACATGGAAAAAATGAAAATCCTCACAAATGGACCATGAAACAACATTATGAAAAGTGGAGAAAAAGCTCTCATTTTATTTGGATCCACAGTCAGTAACCATGGTAGCAGCCATCAGGAACTCAAAGGAATGCACACCCATGTTTATCGCAGCTTTGTTCACAATAGCAAAGAGTTGGAAACAACCCAAGTGCTCATCAACAAACGAATGGATAGAGAAGCTGTGGTATAGTCACACAATGGAATACTATGCTGCATCGAAAAACAAGGAACTTATGAAATATACAAAATGGGTGACTCTGGAGGACATTATGCTGAGTGAAGTATCTCGGTCACAAAAGGACAAATACTGCATGGTGCCACTGTTGTAAAACAGGACTGACACCGGGGTTGGGGGGAGACTGAGAAAGATGGGATAAATAATGTATACTGCACTGAAACATATGAAGGAGAAAACTGTTTAAAAGGGATATATGATTAGATATTACTGTCATGACAGGTGTCCAGAACGAAAGCTGCATAGTGGAGTGGACCTGAGGGGAGGAATTGTATGACAATGAAAGTATTTTTCTTTTACCATTCAAAGAGAAGAGTGAATTAGGGGGTGGGAAAGGGGTGGGCAGGGAGAAAAGTGCAACAATGAATGAATGGAAATCCAAAGTCTCTGTAAACTTTAATTAAAATTAATTTAAAAAAAGGAAAAACAACAAATTCTAATAAAAATAAATAAATACAAAATTTTATTGATGAAAGAAAAAAGGAACTCAAAGAAAGCACTGTGTTGGGCCAATCTGCTGTCAAAGACTTCATTAAGGAGCTAAAGCATGAGGAAGCCAGTTTAAAGGCTAAGAGGTCTTTACACAAGCCTTGGCATTTGTGATGGTTTTGTACACACATGACAGACAATTAACAAGGAAGCTTTAGGAAGATTGGGTGCTCTGATTTATGCTACAGGTGAAGAGTGTTGAAAATGTCATGTGTTACCAAAAGAACAGTCAGAGCTAACTTGGAAGAGAGGCAATCAGAGTGCTTCTTAGAGACAAGGGTGATGAGACTTCATCTCATCCAGTTTCATCACTTTATCAAGCAAGGCTGATCCCTGAAACAAGACCTCATGCTTGGATAGACCCTTGAAGAGGGTGGAAAAGAGACCTTCAATGAGAAAAACTGACAGTGTAATTGCTACAATGGCCTTAAGCAGAGCAGAGAGGTAAGGTTGGTGTAGAATTGATCCTGCAAGGTTTCAATTTGTTCTACTTGGGGTGGCTGTGAGTCAGAGTCAACTCCAGGGAATCAATGAGCTCTAAAGTAGAATCTGGAGCTTGCATAAAATCCTCGCAGGGAAATAAAGTGAAATACACTTATATTGCTAATTGGACAGGGTGGGACAGTTTGTTCAGGCTATTCCTTGGAGAAGGACATCATGCTTGGAAAGGTGCAGGGTCGGCAGAAGAGAGGAAGACCTTCAACAAGATGAATGGACACAGTGACTGCAGCAATGGGCTCAGATGTGTCAGAGACGATGATGAGGATGGCGCAGGACAGGACAGGGTTCAGATCTGTTCTTCAGAGTGTTGCTATGACTTGTACTTGACAACACCTAACAACAACAGTAACGATATTGCTAGTTAGAGAAAAGTTGTCATGAAGGAACTTCCAACACAGAGGACCCCATGTCTTTGAGTACAGCTGTGCTACATTAAGATTTTCAAAGGTTGACTTTTCAGATACAGGGTTTGAGGTCTTTCTTTCAAAGAAACCCAGGATGAATTTGGATTTAAAGCCTTCCACTTAACAGCTACCCTCACAAACCATTAAGAGGTAATACAAATGATCAGTTAAGGTCATTGATTCGTTGTTGTTGTTATTGTTATGTGCCATCCAGTCATTTGCAACTCAGAGCAACCCTATGTACAACAGCCCTAAACCCTGCTCTATCCTGTGCCAGTCGCACTGCCTCTGACACACCCATCCCGATTACCCCAGTGACTAAATCAATCCACCTCATAGAGGGTCTTCCCCTCCTGCACTGTCCCTCCACCCTCCCAAGCATGATGTCCCTCTCCAAGGACCTGTCTCTCCTTACAACATGTCCAAAATATGTCAGATGAAGCCCCAGAATCCTTGCCTCCAAGGAGTAACCTGGTTTAACCCTCTCTAGGACAAATCTGTTTTCTTGGCAGTCCATGGTACACTCAATACTCTTCTCCAGCACCACAGCTCAAAGGCATCAATTCTCCTTCTATCCTCCTTGGTCATTGTCCAAGTCTCTGATGCATAACAAGTGATTGCAAAGACCATGGCTTGTATCAGACGCCCCTTAGTCTCCAGAGAGACACCATTGCTCTTCAGTACTTTAGAGAGGTCCCTAACAGCAGACTTTCCCATCGCAATACATCTTTTAATTTCCTGGCTGCTGATGCCAAGAGTGTTGACCGTGGAGCCGAGCAGACTGTAACTGTGAACAATCTCAATCTCTTCACCATCCATCCTGTTGCTACCAATTGGTCCAGTGGTGAGAATCTTTGTCTTTTTGACATTGAGCCTCAGTCCATACAGAAGGCTGCAGTCCTTGACCCTCTGCAGCAAGTGCATGAGGTCCTCCTCAGTTTCAGCAAGCAGTGTTGTGTCATCTGCATAACCCAGATTGTTAATAGATCTTCCACCAATCCTGATGCCACACTTCTCCTCATAGAACCCAGCCTCTCGGATAATCTGCTCTACATACAGTTTGAAAAGGTATGGAGACAGGACGCATCCCTGGCGTACACCCTTCCCAATTTTGAACCATGCAGTGTTACCCTGCTCTGAATAAAAAAACATATCTATTGATATATATGTCAATGTTTCCGGATATAGACGACACACAAGCTGACTGTGGCTATTAAGCCTCAAGAAAAAGGCAAGTTTTAAAAGAAATTTCAGAGTAGCTATTTAGAGTAGCTATTTGCAGGTAAGTTCTTATTAGTGACAGCCTCGGAATTTTCCAATGACTACATCATTTTAACCCTTTCCTGCAATGATGGAGGTATGACTGCATGTGGTGTAATTAGCTCTTTCACACTGCAAAAAGGCTGTGGTGGTGGTGAGAGAGGGCCACGATGGAGACAAGGATCCATGGCGGACACTGGGCTCCTCTCTTGACTTCTTTTGCTGCACTGGTGACCCAACAACCCTAAGGATGTGGTGCATTGCGTGTTGGGCTGTGGTTGCTGGTCTCTCTGGAGGAAAGATGGGGAACCCCTTCCTTTCATATTTACAATCCAGGGAACCGGATGCAGCATCACCATGAGTCAGAATGGATTGGACAGCAGAGGGGTGAGTAGACCCATGGCAACCAGTGATAGCCGTCCTGAACCCACCAACAGCAATGTGGCCTTTGCAGTAATTGGAGGAGAAAGGAATAGATGTCAAGAAACAGAGAAAGGCCTCCTCCATTTTTCCTTTCCAAAGAGGAAGGTCTGTCCTATCTTTTAGGACATCATTTTCTGTCTTCACACCTTTAAAGAACAAAAAGCAGAAGAGAAAAATGAATTCTTTTTATAGCCGGCAAATAGTCTCACCACTGGGCCAATTGGCAAAAAAGAGAGAGACAGAGAGCAGAGAGAGGAAAGAGAGAGAGAAAAGAAATTGTTAACAATTTCAGGTTGCTTGGTTCTACATTCAAAACTTCTGGCACTAGCAGGAGGTCAAAAGACAAATTGCCTTACAAAAATCTGCTGTCAGAGATCTCTCTAGAGTGCTGAAGAGCAGTCATGTCAGGCTAGATAGAGATTAAGGTGCACCTGACCCAGACCCACGGTCTTCACAATTACTCGATATGTCAGAGAACTGGACAGTGACTAAGGATGACAGAATTGATGCCTGTGAGCTGTGGTGCTGGAGAAGAGTACTGAACATGTCATGGACTGCTAAAAGAACACACACATGTGTTCTGGAGAGGGTGAAACCAAGCGTCCTCTTGAAGGCAAGGATTGTAAATCTCTGTCTCACATACTTTGAGCATGTTGTCAAGAGGATCAAGTCCATGGAAAAGGGCATCATGCTTGGAAGGCCAGAGGGTCAGTGTAGGAGAGGAAGAGCCCAGACGAGATGGACGGACACAGTGACTGGAGCAATGGGGACAGGTGTGTCAGAGACAGTGAATGAGGTTGGCTCAAGAGAGGACAGATTCAGAGTTACTTGGCTTAGGCTGCTATGACTCACATGACAACCACAAGGTAACAGTGCACCTGGGATTAACAGCCCACGCACGTCTGCGTGGGGGTTCCAGCTCCACACTCACCAAATTCAATGCACATACCCTTACAATCATTTATGCTTTGAGATTTTGTTGCATTGTTTAATTTTTTTTGCTGGTTTGCTTACAAAGTTCACATACATTGTTTTTCACACAAGATCTTTCCCCTTTCCTTTATCCACCACTCCCTCCACCCACCAAATTTGTGACCCTATGATTAAGCCCCCCCCTTGGATCCTTGCACTCCTTCTACAATAATGGTCTTCTGCAGTGTTTGTCTTTAAAAGACTGAGTTATCTCGCTGAACATAATGCTCTCCAGTTGACATTCTCTTTCAGTAAATTTTCCTTCTTTTCATGGTAACGTCATTTAAAAATAAGTACGTAAATAAATGGATGCAGAAATAATTGCCAAATTCCTTTAATTAGATTGAAATATATTGTTAAATTTATGAGATTACAAGTGCCTCCTGGAAATCCTGCAACCTGTATTTACATCTAGAAAAGAATATACTTCAGTGCGGCATAAAAAGAAAAGCCTTTGCAGAGATGGATGACAGCGTTACAGGAAAAGACCATGAATTCGTTCAGGTATAAAAGGTACAGGCTCACGTTCGCGCCTCTCCGGTCCATTAGTGGTAAGGGATTACACTGCCAGCACAAAGGTGTGCAGCTCGCTGGCACACCACCACCACCAGCACAACAACAACATCCACAGTCACAACAATTCAATGCCTGGGTTGTGTTCGCAGCTCATCCAGCTCACACAGGCCACCTTCTCAGCAGGGTGGCACCTTCTCACTGTGGTCAGGTAATTGAAGACGCAGGGCTCCGAGGCTGCCTTATTTCTCTTTGATTTTCTCATTTCCAAGGTCTAGCTGTCTCTCTGGGAGGAAAGCAAAGTGCTAGCTCCGGGAAGGTTGTGCCTGGTCTGGAAGAATGATCTTTTGCCCTTCAGCAATTTAGAAAGAAAGTGGGGAGACAGTCATCCCAATTCCCAGCCCATATGCCGGGCGAGGGCTATCAGATGGCTGGCTAATGATGACCACTCTGTGGTGGTTCTCCCCCGGGTGTGTCCAAATGCTGCCCAAAATGGATCTGCTAGTGGTGTCTGGAACCTGGAGGAGGGGGCCAGGAGCCTCGTGCCTGGTGCACGGCTGCCTGTTTTTCTATGTGGCTGGGTGCTGACGCTGCCTGGGTCCAACTCAAAACTCAAACTCACTGCTTCTGAATTGATTCCCACTCACAATGACCTTCTCCTATACGTTTTAATGGGCATTAGCCGATTCCTATCCCTGGGGACATCTGGGGCTAAAGAGTCTGTCATAATGAGGGTTAGAGCAATGGTGGCCTAGTGGCAAGAAGCTGTGCTGCAATCCCAGAGGTACAGGGTTCAAATCCACCAGCTGCTCCATGGGAGAAGGATGGGCAGTGTCCTCCTGTGTGATTAACTGCCTCTGAAAACCCACTGGAGGGTCAGCAATGGGCCGGTTCAGACTCAGTGGCAGCAACAACAATGTAGCAGGGAGCTCTGTGGCCTAGTGGTACGAGCTTGGACCACAATCTAAAGTCACATGGTTTGAATCCACCAGCTGTCCTGTGGGAGAAAGGTGGGTGACCTTTTCCTGTGAGATTGATTATCGCTTCTGAAAACCTGCTGGAGGGTCAGCTATGGGTTGATTCCAACCTGACAGTACACAACAGCAGCAGCAACAACAACAACAAAAACAATAATGGTGGATTTACATCATTAAGGTTTAAGAGTCCTGGTGGCCTAGTGGGCAAGGAATTGTGCTGACAACCCAAAGGTGGTGGTGATTGTTATGTGCCATCGAGCCCCTTACGACTCATAGTGACTCTATGCACAACAGCCCTAAGCTGTGCTCTCTCCTGTGCCAACCTTATTGTCTCTGACACAACTATCTCCATTATGCCAGTCACTGAGTCAATCCATCTCATCAAGGCTCTTCCTCTCCTTCACCGTCGCTCACCCTCCCCAGCACAACGCCCCTCTCCAAGGATTGGTCCCTCCTTTGCAGCATGTCCAAAGTATGTTAGATGTACAAATCTCAGTTTTTGCCTCAGTTCTCACTTTCTCAGGGTATATTCCAAGTAGTGGAATAGCTGGGTCATATGGAATTTCTGTGTTCAGCTTTTTGAGGAAGCGTCAAACCGCCTTCCAGAATAGGTGCACCATTTCACAACCCCACCAACAAGATATAAGAGTTCCTTTCTTGCCACATCCTCTCCAACATTTATTACTTGTTGTCCTGTTAAACTTTGCCATTGTTACTGAAGTGAGATGGTATCTCATTGTGGTTTTGATTTGTATCTCTCTTACTGCCAGTGATTTCCTCATGTGTCTGTTTGCCATTCGAATATCTTCCTCTGAAAATTATTTCCATGTCTTTTGCCCATTTTGTAATTAGTTTATCAAGTCTTTTTCTTGTGGAGGCCCAGGATTATTCTGTAATTTTATTTTAATATTCTTGTTTGAGATGAGATTACCAAATGTTTGTTCGAGTCTGTAGGTTCACCAATGTGCATAGCAGCATTATTCACCATCACAAGAACATGGAAACAGCCAAAATATCCAACCACAAATGAATGGATTGAGGAATTATGGCACATTCACACAATAGAATACTATGCAGCAAGCAGGAGCAATGATTTTGTAAATTATTACCTAACTTGGGAGAGACTGGAGAGCATTATACTGTGTGAACTAACTCAATCCCACAAGGATAAATATTGTATAAGACCATTATTGTAGAAGGAGTATAAGGATCCAAGAAGGGTGGGAGAGGCTGGAAGCAGAGGAATGTGGATGTGCAGGGGGGAGGGAAGATTAATTATGGGGTTGTACAATTTGATGGGGGTGGTGTGAGAGAAATTGAAAGAATTTGTTCTTAAAAACAATGTTTTTAGATTTTGTAAATAAACTAGTTATGCAGATGACACAACCTTGTTTGCTGAAACTGAGGAGGGCCTGAAGTGCTTGCTGCAGAGGGTAAAGGACTGCAGCCTTCAATATGGATTGAAGCTCAATGTCAAGAAGACAAAGATTCTCACCACTGGACCAATTGACAGCATCAGGATGGATGGTGAAGAGATTAAGATTGTACACAGCTCTAGTCTGCTTGGCTCCACAACCAACATTCTTGGTACCAGCAGCCAGCAAATTAAAAGATGTATTGCGATGGGAAAGTCTGCTGTTAGGGACCTCTTCAAAGCACTGAAGAGCAATGGCGTCTCTCTGGAGACTAAGGTGCATCTGATACAGGCCATGGTCTTTGAAATCATGTGTTATGCATCAGAGAGTTGGACAATGACTAGGGAGGATAGAAGGAGAATTGATGCCTTTGAGCTGTGGTGTTGGAGAAGAGTATTGAGGGTACCATGGACTGCTAGGAAAACAAACAGATTCATCCGGGAAAGGGTTACACCGGGCGGCTCCTTAGAGGCAAGGATTCTGAGGCTTCATCTGACATACTTTGGTCATGTTGTAAGGAGAGACTGGTCCTTGGAGAAGGACATCATGCTTGGGAGGGTGGAGGGCAAGCACAGGAGGGGGAGGCCTTCTAGAAGATGGATTGATTCAGTGACTGGGGTAATCGGGATGAGTGTGTCGGAGACAATGATATTGGCACAGGACAGAACAGAGTTTAGGGCTGTTGTACACAGGGTCACCATGAGTTGCAAGCGACTCGACGGCACACAACAACAACAACAACAACAACAACAACTAAACTAGTAGAAAATGAAAAAAAAAGTGTATCAGATGAAGCTTCAGAATCCTTGCCTCCAAGGAGCAGTCTGGCTTCACCCTCTCTAGGATGAATCTATTTCTCCTCCTAGCCATCCATAGTATGTTCAATACTCAAAAGCATCAAAGGTAGACAGCTTAAATCCACCAGCTGCTCCACAGGAGAAAGAAGGGCAATCTCTTCTCATGCAATTTACAGCCTTTGAAGACCTGCTGGAGGGTCGGTGATGAGCCAGTTCCACATGGATGGCACATAACAATAACAAAAACAACAACAACAACAGTGCGAGTGATATGTGGGATGGGAGACATTCGAGGAGGTGAGCTGGAACCTACGGAACAGGACATAAGCTTGGAAGGGGAAGAAACAGTAGGTGTTCCTGGTGCATATTAACGACAGGAAACCAAGGCAGGAAGGAAGAAGTGATGGTAAGTACGTGTGTGTCTCCTAGACTTCACACACTTTGGAAAGAATTCCTTCAGGAAATACATCGTCTTTGAGGTATACTATCCCAGGCCCTCGGCAGACAAGAAAAGGAACAAGCAGGAGCTCTCGTGGAGTTTACATTCTAATGACGAGCAGGCATAGTCAAGAAGCATGTGACAGAATAATGACAATAATCGCAGTGCCTTACTCTGGTTTCCACTGTGACACGTAGTGACCCTTAGGGTTTTCATGACCGTAAATCTTACAGGAGACTGACTGTTCATCGTTATCCTGCACATCAGCTGGTGGATTTATTGATCTTTTGTGGTGCAGCCCAACACGTTACACAATACACGATCAGAGCTCCTTGTAGGAGGCGACAATCACGGAGAAAAATAAGGCAAGTTTAATACGTTGCCGCAAATGACCGCAAATATGTTTCTGAGCATGGTCGTAAATTTAAAAAGTGTGCGGCAACGTCTTAAGCAACTTGAGGATAAAGAGTCGGTATTTGAGCGTGGTAATTCAACAAAGATTTGTAGGACATGAGGTATGAGAGATGGATGTCAACGAGCAGAGGAAAGAAACTGCAAAGGTCCTGGGGCAGAAGCAGGAGGGACAGAGAGAAGGCCAGTGTGTCTAAATTAGAGCTGGCGAAGGACAAAGCAGAGGAGTAAAGGTGAGTGAGGAGACAGGACCCTCACTGCACTGGGCTTGGCTGAGCCTGGTGAGGATTTGACCTTTACACTGAGGCAGGAAGTCAGGCACTGGGGTTCGTCGGGCAGCAAATATGTGCTAAATTTCCACAGTCAATGAACTCATGTTCCAGACCTAATATTACCCCAAGTGCTGACAACACAGCGCTGAATGTGAAGACAGTCGGTGTCTTCAAAGATTTGTAATTCTTTGAGACTTTGGTCTCTGCCACCACTTATTGAGGAGTGCACCCGGCTGTGGATGGGCATAGCAGGCAAAGTGTATGGTTGGCCGACAAACTGTAAGTGTGGGCAGTAGGTTGGCCTAAGTAATCTAAGAAGCCTTAGGACGGAGATGCAGAAATTCCAGAGCAGCACAAAGCTAAATGCTTGACTACTAGCTGACAAGTTAAGAGTTCAAATCCACCCAGAGTTGACTCAGAAGACGGGTATAGCAATCTGCTTCTAAAAGTTTCTAATATTTGAAAACAAACCCTTCAGGAAACTTTCACTCTATAGTGCAATGTCTCCAAGTTAACACCACCTTGACAGCAACTAGGGAAAAAGAAACCAACACAAGAAAGATGATCTAAAGTTTATTCTGGGTGCAACCACTCTGGAAGGCTGTATGGCATTTTCTCAAAAAGTTGCCAATAGAAATACCATTTAACACAACAATTCCACTACTGGGAATATACCCTAAAGAAACCATAACTGCTACCCAAGCAGATATATGCATACCCATGTTTATTGTGGCTTTGTTTGCAACAGCAAAGAGCTGGAAACAACCTAAGTGCCCATCAATAAAGAAACGGATAGAGAAGCTCTGGTATATTCACACAATGGAATACTATGCTGCATTGAAAAAACAAGGAACTCGTGAAATATTATACAAAATGGATGACCCTGGAGGAAATTATGCTGAGTGAAATATCTCACTAACAAAAGGACAAATATTGCGTGGGGCCACTCTTATAAAACAGGACTGACAATGGGGTTGAGGGAAGACTGAGAAAGAGGGGATAAATAATGTATACTGCACTGAAACAGATGAGGGAGAAAACTGTTTAAGGAGGATATATTATTAGGTATTATTGTCATGACAGGAGTCCAGAATGAGGGCTGGATTGTGGAGTGGACTTGGGGAGAGGAATTGGATAACAAAGAAAGAACCTTTTTTTATTTTTTTACTTTTCAAAGAGAAGAGTTAATTGGGGAGGGGCAGAGAGAAAAGTACAAAATGAATGGAAACCCTAAACCTCTGTAAACTTCCATTAAAATTAAAAAAAAAAAAAAGAAAGAGGCTCATTCTGGTGACCCACCCCAACCTCTGCAACCCACCTGCCTAGGGCACATTCCTGCTTTTAAGAAGCCCCAGAAACTGGCTGTTGAATTCAATCTATTTTCTAAAATATCTTAAGATTGTGGAAGGAGGCTGTTAAGTCTTAATCTCACCAACCATCATTGTAGTGAATCTATAAGACTTGTAAGACATGACCTGTAGTAACATTTGAAAGGAAAATGAGGACGCGAGTGTGAGACTGAGTGATTGAAGTTGGGATTGGGGGTGGGTCTAGGAGAGGATGAGTCAGAGACTTAATCACCCAAGAAACTGTTATGTCAAAGTAAACGAACCCCAAAGACTGCACCAGTAGGATATATGACCAAGGGAACAGGAGGAGGTGATGGAACATAGCACAAACAAGAAAGCAGGGTGGTAGCAACAAAAGCTACAGAGGGAGGTGGTACAGATAAATTAGTGATTTAGGCAAAGCATGGGAGTTAGAGCATCATCATTGCTGTTGCTGTGAGGTGACTTGGAGTCAAGCATGACTCATGGTGACTCCGGGAACACAGACATGAACCCTTCCCCATCCTGTGCCATCCTCATCATCTCTGACACCCTACAGGCCATTGTTGAAGTCACTCTATCAATTCATCTCGTTGGGGGTCTTTTACTGATCTTCCATCTTTCCAAACATGTTGTCCTTCTTCAAGGAATAGCCTCACCTTCACCATCTTTACCTCCAAGGAGCACTCTGGCTGCTCCTCTCCCAAGACATACCTGTTTGTTCTTTTGGCCGTCCTTGGGACGCTCAGTGCTCTTCTCCAATGCCACAAACCAATTCTGTGCCAGTATAATCTGTTGTGGTCCATAAGGTTATGAGCAATTAGTCTCAGAAGAAAAACAACTGGAATGTTCCTTAGAAGTGGGCTCAGGGAGACTTGGGATTGCTTATTTTGGACAAGCAACAGGAAAGACCAAATGCTAGAAAAGGACATCATGTTTGGCAAAGCAGGAGGTTAGAAAAGGTGAGGGGAAACCCTTTGTCAGATACACAGGCACAGAGGCAAAACAACCAACTCCAACATAACAACCGCCACAAAGATGGTATGGCCTAATGGTGAGGAGCTACATTGCCAACCCAAAGGGACACAGTTCAAACCCACTAGCTGCTATGGGGACAATAATGAGCAATCAACTTTTGTGTGATTTATTGCCACTGAAAACCTGCTGGAGGGTCAGCTATGCGTTGGTTCTGACTCAAAAGTGCATAACAACAACAATGGCAGCATATATAAGGTCAAGGAGACCTAGCAGCTTGAAAGCGAAGCAAATGACAGTTCACAAAAAGGCTGATGCTTTGAATCCATGGACATTGATGTGGCAGCCTGTTCCATTAAGGTGACAGCACAGGAAACCCCCTGTAGAAGCCCTACTCTGTCTTCTATGGTTCTATGAGTCCAAATGAACTAGAAGGCAGTTGATTGTTGTGACTTAGAGACAACTGAATAGCAAGTAACAATAATAACCACTATATTTTAGGACTTTTCCAAAATCTTAACTCCTCCCCCTCCCCCTTTAACACTTTGCTGTCCTTTAGGAATACTGTGACTTTTCAATTCAGGAAATTCTATGTTGCCTTAAATGTCGAGGCAAGGATGGTGAAAGTTCATCTCACATAGTTCAGACATACTGTTAGGAGAGACCAGTGCTTGGAAAAGGACATCATGCTTGGAGGGGTGGAGGGTCAGGGATGGAGAGGAAGAGCCTCAACAAGATGTTGATACAGTGATTGTAACAATGAACTTGAGCATGTTGGAGATGGTGATGATAGTACAGGACAGGACGAGGTTCATAATCTGCTGTTCATAGGCTCTTTATGAGTCTTAAGCAACTCAATAGCACATAACAACCACACCAACCCAAATATTTATTCATTTTCTGGATATCTGGTTGGTTTGTGCCCCTCAAAAAGTAGGGGGTGCAGAGTGCTTTCAATTTTATTTCTAATTTTTAAGAGAGAAAAAAAATATTTTCCTTCTAAATATTTATTAAAAGAATTGGAAGACTCTGTTCTGCAAAACAATGTATTCAAATTTTATAAATAAACTGATAAAAGAGAGCCTGATAATAAATATTTTAGGCTGTGTAGAGCCTAACGTATTAAAATGTTGGGTTGTTTTGTTTTTTTTTTTTTGTGCCATCGAGTTGCCTGTGACTCATAGTGACCCTATGTGAAACTGCTCTGAAATCTGCCCTGTGCTGAGCCAGTCTCACTGTCTCTGACATACCTACTCCATACCTACTCTTACCACCCCAGTTACTGTGTCAATCCATCTCATCCAGGGTCTTTCTCTCCTGCCCCATCCCTCCACATTTCCCAGCAGGATGTCCTCCTTACAAAGACCTGTTCTTCCTGGACACATGCCTAAAGTATGTGAGACAAAGCTTCAAAATCCTTGCCTTCCTGATTTTACCCTCTCCAAGTTAAATCTGTTTGATCTCTTGGCGGTCCATGATATGTTCAATACTCTTCTTCATCACCACAACTCAAAGCTATTGATTTTTCTTCTACCATCACTAGTTATTGTCCAGCTCTCTGATACACAGCAAATAATTCTGAAGACCATGGCATGAGTCAGGCACACCTTAGTCTCTAGACTGATGTCATTGCTCTTTAGCACTTTGTAGAGGTCCCTGACACAGTAGATTTCTCCAGTGCAATTTGCCTTTTGATTTCCTGACTGCTTGTGCCAAGAATGTTGATTGTAGAGTCGAACAAGCTGGAATTTTTATCAACCTCAATCTCTTCTCCATCTATCATGGTGCTGCCAATTGGCTCAGTGGTGAGAATCTTTTGTCTTCTTAATGTTGAACTTCAATCCACATTGAAGACTACAGCTCTTGACCTGCAGCTCATGCTTCAGGCCCTCCTCAGTTTTAGCAAGCAAGGTTGTATCATCTGCATAACGTAAGGTAACTGATGAGTTTTTTCCAATCCTGATGCCACAATACTCCTTATAAAGTCCAGCCTCTCAAATGATCTGCATATAGATTGAAAAGGTATGGAGACAGGGCACACTCCTTTCTTGATTTTGAACCGTGTAACGTTTCCTTGCTCTATTCTGGGGACTGGTCCCTGCTCCAAGTATAGATTTCGCATGAGCACAGTAAAAATAAAAATTGAGCATTAAAATGACTCAAGTGCAACACTGTAGAGCATAAGGAACTACATAAGCAAATTAATGTGGCAATGTTCCAGTAAAACTTTATTTACAAAACCAGGCAGTAGTTTTGATTCACACCATGAACTCTAATTGTTATTCCCTGTATTACATTACATTAAAAAAAAAAGGATAAATCTCTCTTGGTTTAAGATTCTTTTATTTGCAACTATTTACTGTTTAGTTGATGTGATTTCTTCCCAACTGTATTTTAAAGCATCATTTAGACTAGAAACTTACCATTACAACTACTCAAGTAGCTGTTTTGAAAGGTAAAGCATCCATGTCTTCTTTTCTCCCCTTTATTTCCAAATATCCATTTTTGGTGAACGTTTAGAATGGATATGGATCATATTAAAGCATTTAATTGTTCACTTTCTTTTCCCTGAAGAAAAGGTAATTTATACTTGCTGGTGTCATTTTTATGCTAAACAAGCTATATCATCAGTAGCTTCGCACTGCAAATGCAGTAAAATAGTGAAAATTAATTTCTTATCGTTTGAGTCAATGTGTCCCAATGCCTCAATATGGTGCTAAATTAAAACCGTAAAGTTAATGGAATATTATAATCTGCAAGATGCTCTTTTGTGGTGGAGGGAGAATTGCCTCATTCTACCTGGTTTGCAATGTGTCCAGCGATAGGACCGAAGGAATCAGCACTTAACAGTAAAACCCCAGACCCCAAAGAATGCACCTTTTTTCACCCAGAGAATCCAAATTCCCATACAAGTATCCACAAGTTCCTTCCGCTCGTTTTTAACGCTCATGTAAAGAGACACCATTGTTTACAAATCTTGCTTTGAAAAAATAAAAAAATAGTGGTGTTCAAAAAGAGTAGCACCCCTTCTTGCATGCACTTGCACTGGAGTGATGAGATTGTTGACAGCACACCAGCATCCGTGAGCTTGGCAACAGCTGCCTTTGCTGTGCAGTACAGCCCAAGGACCAGGGAGCGCCTTGTTGGTAAATCGCTCTGCTGGGCCACAGACGCTCTGTCTCCACTTCCCTTGAGCATCTGCTGCCGAATTTGAAAGCTTTTACTCCACAAACTCCCACAAAGGCGAAGATTCCATACCATATGCCTTTGCTCCTCCAACAGGGCACCATTTGGACTGTTCAGGCATCTCCATCATAGATTTTATTTTCTTCTTCTTCTTGGAACCTGACACTGCTTTTTTGTCGCAGATTTTAGTTAGCAGCAAAAACACTCCACTTGCGCAATCTGCATTTTGCAAATGGAAATTGTGTGGAGTTTGCATTTCCTTTATGGCAGAACAGAGAATGAGCACTTCTAACAAGCTTTACCCAATAAGACCCTCTCCATCTTTCGGGTATTTTCAAGTTTTTCTCTGTTCTGAGAGACGACCCTCCTCCTCCTCCTCTGTCATCTTTTGGCGACAGCAGCTTCAAATGCGTCTGTACCATGGCTGTGAAATAGCCGTTTAAAAAGAGCTGTGAGTTAAATCTAGATTTGAAATTCAATAAGGAGGTCAGGGAGAAGTTGAGCTTCCAGTCCATCTCCCTAGTTAAATGATTAGATGAATAGCCAAACCATTGCATTTTTTAAAAAAAAATAGTTTTGTTTTGTGGTTTGTTTTTTTTTCTCCAGAGAGCAGTCAAAGGAAGCCCTGCCTACCAACATGTGAAAATAGCCCCGTCTCGAAAGGTACGCTTTTAGACGAAGAAAGCAGAAAAAACTAATTAGACAAGAAGGCACCGTGAACAAACATGTTAGCAGAATCAATATCTGGAACTGATCAGCTATTTCTTTAATTGTGCCAGCTGGGTGTCCTTGATGTGCTTAACAGAACATAATTACTGGTCTCCATTGCATAACAAAGTTCTTTTCTCCCCCCTCCCCTTCTTCCTTTTACATACATAGCTGGGCATGTGTCATTCAACAATAATAGCATATTTTTTTTAAATAGTAGAAAATAAGCCATCCCCTTGAAAGATGATATTTTTATGAATAATCAGAAGGACGGCACATAAGGATGCCCACTGTGCTGACAAGAATGTCAACCATCAAGGAAATGTAACTAATTTCTTAATTTCAAGGGCCCTGATGTGCTCTGCGTGCAAAGCTGTGTTATTAGAAGTCGGGACAATCTGCTTGGCGATTTTAGCCTTGGTTCTGTCGTTTGTTCTAATTTACAGAGCCATGACTGATTTGCGCCCAAAGCCCTGTGCCTACTCCAACTTGCAAGACCACGCGGTACAGCTGTCTGGTACCATTAGAAAGAATTAAGCCGGACTGTGGAGTAGTGCAAGTAAAAGGGAGAGAGAGGAGAGAAAGGTTTCAACTGGTTAATTCAAAGGGAGAAGAAAAAAAAAAGATCCTGGCTCAATTGATTTGTATACTTCCCCCCCCCTCCCCGAGTGACAGCAAAACAAAGATTTGTAAGCATGTAATAGACTGGCAAGACCAGTGTTTAAAAGTCCAAGTGTAGCTGTGTGTAACCAGAAGCAGCTTATCGTTTCTGACACACGGCTGTGGGAACTTGGCCTCTTCAGGGCAGGTGTCTCCTGGCAAAGTGACATGTTAAAGGCAATATGTACACAGGGAGTGAAGGGACAAGCAGAATGTTCTAGAAGACTCTGATCAAAGTAAGGGTTTCCTGATGCTTATTCAAAATGTACTACAGATGTGCTTTTCAGGGAGGAAAATGTTCCTTCATGTCAGTTTTAAAGAGAATAAGAGAGAGCTCATGCTAATAAACACATTTGTTCTCAGATGTAACAAGTATTGGGAAGAAGAGTAAAACAGATTTTTAAATGAAAATGTACAAAAGGTTTTTGTTGTTTTATAAGTTTCCCTGCTTGTTACTAGGGTTTATTCACTGTCATTAAATGGAAACTGATTCATCGCTCCTCCAGGTTTTCAGAGGCTGTAAATCTCACGGGAGTAGATTGCCCACCTTTCTTGTGTGGAGCAGATATTTGAATGGCTTGCTATTGAGCTGGTAGTTCAATACCTTATCCGCTAGACCACCAGAGCTCCCTTTCATTGCATTATGTCCAATTAGAAAGAAGACTGCTTTATTCAGCAGGTGTAGCTCACTCCCGCTAGAACGAGTGAAGCTACCCTGCATCACTGATCCTCAGGGGGCCTCTGGCATCGGGCGTCCTGGGAACAAGTTTCTGGTTGTTCTGGGACGTTCAGGAAGAAGAATCACTGTGTTATCTCCCTTCATTACTGATTTGGAGTCTTCAGGTTCCCATAACAAATGTCCACAAACAAGATTACATATAAAGAACATAAATATATCCTTTTGTAGTTGTGGAAGCTAGAAGTCTGATGTCAAAGTGCCAGCTAGGTGATACTCTCTCTGAAGACCCCAGAGGAATATTGGGTTTGACTGTATTTTCTGGAGTTCTGGGCAGGACTTGGCATTCTTTGGCTTGTAGACACATCACTCAAACCTCTGTTTCCCTCACACATGACATTTTCCTTATGTAAGAGTTTGCTTCTGTTTCTCTTCTCTCTGCAAAAAAAACAAAACAAAACAGTAGTCATACTGCATTTAGGGTCCACTCTAATTAATTTTGACCTCATTTTAACGTTCAGCAAGCGAGGTTGTGCCATATGCATAGTGCCGGTTGCTGATGAGCCTTCTTCCAATCCTGATGCCTCGGTCTTCTTCATAAAGAAGATCAAGGACTACAGTCTTCAAAGTGAATCATGTCTCAACAAGAAAACAAAAATCATCACCACGGGACAAATAAGAAATATCGTGAGAGATGGAGAAAAGATTGGAAGTGTCAATCATTTTATCTTTCTTTGATCCACAGTAAACACTCTTAGAACCAGTAGTAAGGAGATTGGGAACATTAGGAAACTCTGCTGTCAGGGATGTCTTCAAAGTCCTGAAGAGCAACGATATCAATTTAAAGATTAGGGTGTGCCTGATTCCAGCTAGTCTTTCTAATCACCTGCTATGCATACATCTAAGAGCTGGACAGTGAATAAAGATGACAGAAGGCAAGTGGATGCATTTGAGTTGTGATGTTAGAGAGGAGTGCTGGATACCGTATGGATTGCCAGAAGAACATGTTGATACGTCCTGGAGAAAGTGCAACCAGAATATGCCTTGGTCACAAAGATGGCGAAGCTTCATCACACATAATTTGACATGTTGTTAGGAGAAGCTATTCTTTGGAGACAGATATTGTGCTTGAAAAGTTGGAGGGGAAGAAGACCCTAAATGAGATGGGTTGATACAGTGTCTGTGGCAATGGACTCAAATTGTGAGGATGATAAAGGTGATGCCAGATAGGATGGAGTTCAGGTCTCTTTTCATAGCATTGCTATGAGTCACACACAACTCAACAGTACTTCACATGGCAATTTCCAACAACAACAGCATGTTAATTACATCTCAAAGCCTATTTTCAAATTAGGTCACAGCTGCAGACTCAGTGGGCTAGGACTTCTACATGTATTTTTTGGAGACACAACTCAAACCTACCTACCTACCTACCAAACTTCTCATGGTTCAGTTCCATTGTGTGGAATTAAGCTCAGTTCAAGTCAACAAATATTGATTGAACTCATTACAAGGCACACATCCTCCAAAGAGGCTCGTTACCTGAGGAGATCACAAGGAAATCCCAAGTTTCCTTTTCCCGCAATTTCTCTACAGACAGAGAGGAACCAGCCTACTCCACTTGGAAAGATGAAAGGAAGAGGCGGCTGACATTAAATAGCCATCTACACTGGGTATCTGACTAATAGAACTTATTTTATTATGAATAATAATTTTACTTAAAATTGTGCTAAACAGTCATTTATAATTATTACAAATAACAATCTTATGGTTACTGTTTTATTTATTATTATGTTGTGGAAATAGAGGAGCAAGGGACACAATTCTTTTATTCTTCAATAATATGCTTTCTGACATTATAAGGGCTTATTTAGTCATCAGGAGGCTGGCAAGTCCTTTCTGTGAAATGGAGATTACTCTAAAGGCATATGTTGGAGATGTTGTTGTTTGATCCAATGCAATAAGTGATTATGGCCAAAAAAAGCCTTTCACATGATTTTTTAAATTATGCTTATTAAAGACTGTAGCCTATTAAATGTACGATAATATCATAAACAGTTTGAAATAGAGTGAGAATGAGTAAAATGTGACACAGAGGCACAAAGTGACTACATTCTGTCAGAAAAATGATGCAGATGATGAAAGGTTTTCACAAACCTCTTCAACTAGAAAAATAGGGCTGGTTTTGGTTGTTTTTGGCCAGACATTCTTCTAAGTAGTCTAGCACTGGTCTGTCCGTTTATTGTACAGAGGTAACTCATGGTTGCTGTAATGTTGAACACTGTGACACTAATGTGTCAAATGCGATAATGGTTACCCATGATGGTGGACAGTGTTTGGTGGAGCTTCCTGATTAAAACAAGCTTGGAAGCAGGAGTGGCATCCACTTCCGAAATGGCTTGCCTCTGGAAACTATATGAACATGGAAAAATGATGAAAGTTATACAAGTGTGCTGGTCTTTCATTCATAGGGTCAGTGTGAGTCATCTAAGACTTGATGTAAGTTAACAACAACAACATATGTGAAGTACAATACAATGAGCCATGCCTGCATTTATTTATCTTCTACTAAGTTTGCCACAAGTCATGGTTGACTGGATGGCATCAAACAACAACAATAGTCCTGCTACTCATCGAATTTTCAAGGCCCCATTATTTCAGAAGTGGTTAGACAGTCCTTCACAGATGACATTTTAAAGGTGTGTCTGGCCAGAGCTATAATATTTTCCATTGCTTCATATGCATGGGAAAGTTGGACAACGAATGAGAAAGACGAAAGACAAATTGATGTCACTAAATTATGGTGTTAGTGGAGAATATACCATGGATTGCAAAATATGCATAT